>NW_020797889.1:3605041-3860336 GCF_003369625.1 Aspergillus mulundensis
TTTATTTTATTTATTTTATTTATTTTATTTATTTTATTTATTTTATTTATTTTATTTATTTTATTTATTTTATATAGATAAAAAATTAGTCATACCTAGTTTTAAAAACTAGCCTATTTAGGAAAGCCTAAGAGGTTTTAAAAACTATTTTTAGTTAATAAAAAGTTATTTTTTTTTATTTTTCTTCCTATTTAACCTAAGCTTCTTACTATATTTAGTAATAATAAACCTATATAGTCTAGTGGTATAAATTACTATATAATTTAAATAAGCTAGGGGTTCGATCCCCTTTATAGGTTAAAATAATTAATTTATTTATTAGTTTAAACACGTGACTTACTATTAAATTAAATAAAAAATAATAAACTTTATATAACTAGTTAATATTATATCTTAAATTAATACTAGGAATAAATATAATAATAAAATATATATTAGGGGAATCACGTGACTTATAAAATATTTTATTATTATTTTTAAATTTTATAAAATATTAAGTTTTTTTAATATATATTATTATATTATAACATATATTAGGCTTACTAATATATTTTCTTATTAATATATATTATTATTAATATAAATTATTTTATAATAATTTGTATTATTATTTAATATATATTAAATTTAATAATTTAAATTATCTTTAATATAACTTTTCAACTATATTAAGCTCTGATATGTATCAGCCGGCTAATACAAATGTGCGCGTGCTGATACGGTATCCCAAACCCCCCCCAGCGCCTGCATGGTGTCACAAATAAGGTCTGTTTCGAGAATAGGTCCATATACGAGTTTGATCCCCACAACAAATCCATGGACTCAGGCAGTGTAGAGAAAGGATTTGTGAGATTGTGCTTCACAAATACTTGAATTTTTGGTGCATTGGCTGTGTTGTGGGTGCGAGAAGGCATGTTCAAACAACCTCAACAGTTGGCAATGGAGTGAGTGCGGGCTACCCACAAGGTTATCTAGTAGTTGCAGCTGGAGAACTTCGAGAAGCGCTTCGTATTGTGTTTGGGTAGCATTGTACTTCAGGGACCATAGACCGAGCATTCCTGTAACCATGGCCTGTGTCATCCGGCACATTATGCTATCCATCCCGCCGTTGGCTGGTTTAGGAATATAGTGGAGTTAGCATAGTCTTATTATAACTATATAATTTATAATATTATTATAATAATATAATAAGTAATTATAATATTATAATATTTTTTAAAATTTATATACATAATAAATATAAAAAAATATTAATAATATATAATTACTTACTAAAAATATATCACATGTTATTTTAAATTAAAAATTTATTCTAAATTATATTTTTAATAATATATTAACTAAATATAAGCTATATTTTTATGTTTTTTATTTATTTTTAGCAAGAATATATAAATATATAGTTAAATATACTTTTAAAAAGGTATAAGGTCCTTGGCCTTAGGGATTTGCGAATAGTGTGATAGGGTGTAATACACCTAAAAAAAAGGTTTATAAATAGTAATTCCAAGAAGAATAGGAATATTAAGATTAATACTAAGGTTTAAATTTCTGGCCTCGCGGAGGCTAAATATTCTTAATATGCGCTAAGTTAGCACCCAAAGGCTAACTTAGCCATTCACGAGCAAAGCTATCCGCGGATATCTCTAAGTCTTATAAAAGGGCTATATACAGTATAATAGACCTTACAAAAGGGCGGTAATAAATTAAAATAAATATATAATAAAATTTTTAATATATATATTTTTAGGTGTAAATTTAGTTTATAAATATAAATTTTTATTATTACTTTATATTATTAAAAGGCCGGTTTACCGGCTGCATTTATTTTATATAAAAAATAAAAAAAATATTATCCATGCGTGCAAACAGGATTAATTATTAAGTATATAAAATTAACTTTTAGTAATAATAAACCCACGGGTACAAGTACCCATGGGGATAAGTTTTATTATTAAAGGGGGCATTCTATGGTAATTTATATTGGACGTACGCGTTCCCACAAACAACTCTTAGCTTATACAGAGACCAAGTAAACCTTATATAGCGGCTAAAACCAATGTAGTCCCATCAAAGGCTCGCCACAGACAGCGCCTCATCCACGCTGATGTCGAATGGATGTGTCCTGTGCTGACACCCCTACATCTGGAGCAAACAAGGTTATAGGGTAGTATCTTGGATCCGTTTAAGGGTACAGCCACACACAAATCATGAGGACCATCTCAACTGGGATGCTCATGATAGAGACCCTCGTATTGTGTCCACGCATGAATAGGAGGAGAAATTGGGAGTGGCAACGGAGTGGTAATGATGAGGATATCCGGAATATGGATATCTGTCAATCGAGCGATGCGGTCCTTCAGGTTCTGGCATGGGTTGGTAGCTGCTGGCCCCAATGCTTCTTCATCAAGTTAGGCTCTTTTGTTAGACCTCTTCGAGCAAGTCCCATAATAGACACTGCTTGGATACATCCTCTCTGCTTCTACCTAGGTAAAGAGTCGTCGTTGTCTTTATTGGTGGAACAAGCAGGCTGAGCTGTCGGCACCTGGGTAATATCCTGGACAGAGTTACGGGGGCTCAGCTGGACTAACCTCGTACCTCGTGGACTCTATAGTGTGCTCGGACATTCCGGTGAAGTGAATCTTGAGATCCTTCAGGACTAGCTTTATGATAATGTCCCCCAAGTGTAAAAACTTGCCTACCATGTACAGCTTCCTCTATGCCTCGTCGATGCTCCTTGAGAAKCAGTCGCACTGTAATACAACACATCCCAGTCCGACCAGCAGTCTATCTCACCCCGCTTATTCAAGCCCGAGGCAAGAAGTCATCCTCGAAGAAGAAGCCATCCTCCAACACCACGTGTATATTCCCATTTCGCGTAGTTCTTCAAAGTTCTCCAGTGTCGTGTTTGTTAGCAAGCAGAAAGTAGGTATCAGCCATGAGTACCCTTTAGCCCTAACGCTGGGCATGGCATGGCAATGAGACCCTGGGGAAGATGAATTGCTCTATTGTGATTTTTGTGGCGAATTTGAAACCAGGATAGGGTAAGTATTGGGGAAGACATGGTGTACTGCCGGACATCAACAGCGATATCTTTCCATTCCTGGACGGTGGCAGAGATCTCCAAGGTTGAGTGAACAGCTGTGATGCCGCCATGTTCTTAAGGTAAAGCCGTGTCTCGAGATTGGGTAAAGTCCTGACAAGATGCCATGCACTAGGTTCTTTGAAGAGTGGGACAATCTTGGAAAGATACCGTTCTCTGGCATGCAATTCTAAAAGCTCCTTCGCTCCAACCAATACACGGATATATATGAATGGCCAAGATCCCGGTTAGTAGTTGAACCCTAGGTAGTAGTAGGACTGTTCATGTCCACGGGTAGGGTGCTGCGTCATACTGAAGAAAAGTCTCGGCAGGTGGGATGTCATCGTCACTGCCCAAGCTCGAATTCGGGCTCGAGACTTTCAGATCGGAGTCCGTCTATTGCCACCCAGATAGCAGCAATGAAGTACCTATTTTCCTTGTCTTCGATCTGGAATTGACAGCTCCGCACCAACTAGACGATAACTGTACGCGGCGCCGACGGTAGAGGTTGTACTTCTTGCTCTATTGACACAGCATTGGCACCTTCCACCCGCGGGCTTCGAACATTCGAGGCAGCGAGTCGCGACCCACGCCCGAGAACGACGACCGATTTTGCGTGCGGCTAAAAGCACGCAACGCAGACAGCGAGCCCGGAGGGGGGCGAGGGGCAACGGAGCGAGGGGGGCCGGGGTTTGCGCTGGTAGCGCAGGAATGACAACGGCGAAAGACTGCCCTGAGGCAGAGGGCGCAGTGGTGGCGGGAGGGAAGTTTGACCACGGAGAGCAAATGGTAAACGGGCTATGCTTGAAGTTAGCTGCACGCTCTTAAGAATAGGCTTGTGTAGATCCTATAGTGGACCGTTGTCGGCTCTAGGCCGATAGGAAAATGTCCTTTCCTTTGAAGGAGAAATTGAAAGGGAAACACAACACTGCCAGCAAGCAGTAGACTGTGATTAACACCAGTTACCCGTGCACCGGCCGCAGAGCAAGAGGACCACTGCAAGGAACATGTGCGTAAACACTTATCTGGCATTCTGAAAAAATGATTGATCAATTGGAGGATGCCAGAAGGGTTAAATTAGGTATACCTGGTCTCCTGGTTGCCCTGCAGCAAGGCTGAAAAGGTTCTTGGTTTGGGATATGCTTGGGGTTAGTGCTAAGGAGCCCGCTGCCCTGTGTGCTGTCTAGCAGAACATTATTGGAGAAACTGAACGCCAAGGTATATTCATGTGTCTTTTTGATACCTTCAAGATCTGTTTGTAGCTTGCTGATCCCAAAGAGGTGCAGTGAGTTGCGGGAGCAATGGCTTTAAGATCTAAAAAAGAAAGAGTAAGGCGAAGACAAGGCAAGGCAGACACAGAATCTACCATATACATACGTTCTTTATAATCAGTAGTGTTTTAAGGTATTTTAAGTAAACTCAGACGCAGCATCAGCCGCCGCGAGGTCCGCTTGCCAACAGGACTAACCCAAAGTGCGCTTGTTAAGGCTGCGATGCTTCTAAGCTTGGAAAGGACTCCTGTTTCTTCTGAAACGACCACCTACAGCTCTCCTGCAGACTGTTTGAGAAAGGAAGGACGTTAAACATCGTCCACGCTCGACACGAAAGTGACCTCGCTGCGCCCAAAGGTTGGAATTGTTTAGCTCCTCTAGGCTGTTGAAAATTATCTGCCTTGATTACCCAATGATGTCTAGGGACATCTCGCTGCTTGGCGAGCTCTGTATTATGGATTTCTTGTAGAACGTATACGAGCCTTCTAGGGTAGCTTGATGGCCACGTCTTCCTTCAGGTCGGGGTAGAAGAAGCCTATTTCCTCGGTTTTCCGGTTTCCATAAAATGCAACTGGATCGACGGGCTGTTGGTGGAATGGCATTTCAACTCTCGGGCGCCTTTAGCCACCGAGGTTTGGATTTCCTCCTCCACCTCTATTATCTAGGTTGTCGTCTGGTTCTCCTCCAGGACCTCCTCCGGGAGGAATTCCGCCGCCGCCGCCGTTTCCGTTTGGCGCGTTCCCGTTCGGCATGTTTCCGTTGTTTCCGAGGGCTTCCGGTTCAAGGCCCTGCTTTCAGGCCAAGACCGTGGGCTGTTCAGGAGTCTTCAGCTGTTTGATACCTAATGATGAGGCCATCTATAGGAAGGCTTGGTCGACGTCTAGGAATTCTAGATCCCAAGCATTTCACCAAATTCTAATCGACAGCATGCTATTGGGCGTACCTAAGGTCTGCTACTAGTTAGGATTGAAAGTATGCCAAAGGGTATTTGCCAAATGCATTGAAGCTGTATTAGTCCCGATTAGCTTCAACCCACACGGCTTGAAGCGCCCAAAGTCAAAATATTCTTCAAAGAGAATGCCAGCTAAGGTCTTCACGGGAGACTGCAACATACGTTAAACCCGGTGTGAAGTCCTTCTCGGAGGTGTCCAGAACTGCCTGTCAAGATACTCATGGAGTATGCATCCATGGATGTAGGCACCTAGGTATCGTGGACGTGTGGTTATTAAACAAAGACAGAAAGAGCCATGTTCAGCCCGACACGGCGGACGTATTAAGTCGTGTCAGTTTGACTGGAATAGCCCATCATCTACAGACATCCGGAGACTTTCCACAGTAGTGCTTAGGGTTGGAGGGCATGTTGTTTAACCGTGCCAGCCCTGGAGATATGGTACTGTTTGGAAGCAGCCTGTAGGCTGGTTTATAGGTCACAGGTTATGCGTTATATTGTAGAAAGTTCCAAATTTAAGTTGAACGCAGACAGGATCTTACGCCCTACCAAGATGCAGCGGAGCTGGAGCTTTGTTCGAGGTCCCTGAAAGGTTTCCACCCTGCCACACGGCGACGGTGTGCCTTGCCGACCCTGTTGTTAATCACGAATATGTCGCGGATCACAGCAAATTCGCGGGTTTTATCCTCAAATCTACAATCATAGGCCTTGAACATCCAAAGTTGTACCAGCAGCACCAGCCCGCACACTTCTTCTGATGGTGAAAATACTTCCACAATGCGCTATGCTTGTCACCTGGAGCATCTCAAGCGTTGACTTTGAAAAGCCAAGGTCATTCTATTGGTCTGCAAAAGAGTACGCTCAACCTTGGAAAGTGCACGTTGCCTCTTGTAATGCCCAGGCTAGGCCATCAATTCCTACAAGCCGGAAGGTGAGACGAGGGAGAAGCTTTTTGATGCGGTCACAGTACCTACTGCTCATCTTGGATACTTATATATGCCACCCGAGGTCGCATTCATGATTTCCATGGTCATCCCGCGAAGGAGTTGGATCGAAATGGTTCATTGATGCAGAAAGCCGACTGCACGAGCTAGCTTTCAGGCCAATCCAACGAGAATGTGCTGCGAAGGATGCAGGTTTAAAAACATCCACGGGTACGTGCTGCCGATCCGAAGAAGAAGCAGTGCGCCATGAGCCCCGATCTGACTCTTGCTCTTGATTGAACAAGTCAGACTGCAATGTCTTTGCAGACTTGCGGCCATCGGTTCCTCTGGCTTTTTGTGTAAGAGACCCGAAGCGCGTTTGGCGTTGCTTGGGAATGTCAGGCTTGATACTCTCGAACCAAGGTTGCATTGTCAATAAGCCCGGTATGATTACAACCTTCTCCCGTAAATCACCGGTGGGCTGGAAGGTGCTGAGCCAATTGTTATCTCCTGGTTTAAGGTACAAGCCAATTCCCATATCCGTCCAACGGTGACATGCTACCATTTGTGGCAGCGAGACTTCAGAAGAAGGACCGTCACAAAGCTTATTGTATTTTCCATCATCAGAGTTGCCTGGCTAGGGTGGCGTCTTCAATTCATCCATGCTTCGCGTCCAATGTGTCTGTCCTCGACGTGACTGTGTCCCGCCCGACACACGGATCGGGCAGTTCCCTTCCAGATCAATAGGACACAGGACCGTCTCCAAAGCGGCGGCGGCTGTGTGGAAGGCCAGCATATGCTGAGTGACACGTAGTTGTCTGCGAATTCCATCGCGTTCATCACGCAACTCCTGAATGGTCCGATGGAGTTCAGCTGCGATCCGTACCTGCGCAGGTTGATTGAGGGCGGTAGTTAACTGTTCCGGAGTTGTGGCAAGCTGCCCTTTGAGCTGATCCGTCAAGCCCAAGTGTCATACTCCTGCTTTGCATTCAGCCAGGTGCACTACCTCCGTGGCTAGGGTAGCGATGGGACTGCATGCCCTTCGCAGATAATCAGGGTTGTCGAAGCATGGATCGGTACCCCCTCTGCCCTGAATCTGGAGGCTTTCTCCATTCGTAGCTCCAAATCCATCACCGTATCGATCGTTTCATCGTTTTGGGTCTAGGGATGTCTCGATATATCTCTGGTTTAGTTTCTTCAATCTGGGCCCTAGCAACCAAAGCGTGTTATCTTAGTAGGAATTATCTTATTACTTTCTGTCCAGATAAGGAAACACCTTATCCCTGCCCAGGTGTGAAGGCCAAATTAAGGTTAGCAATGTGTGTTTCAATGTGCTTCGCGCGTATCGTAGCAGACCCGAAAGTCCTATCTGGTTGTTGCCAGGGTGTGAACAGCTTCCCATCCCGCCGTTGGCTGGTTTGGGAATATGGTGGAGTCAGCGTAGCCTTATTATAACCACGTGATTTATAATAGTATTATAATAATATAATAAGTAATTATAATATTATAGTATTTTTTTAAAATTTATATATATAATTAATATAAAAAAATATTAATAAAATATAATTATTTATTAAAAATATATTATATATTATTTTAATTTAAAAATTTATTATAAATTATATTTTTAATAATATATTAGCTAAGTGTAAGCTATATTTTTATATTTTTTATTTATTTTTAGTAAGAATATATAAATATATAGCTAAATATGCTTTTTAAAAAAATAATAATAAATTATAATAAATATATAATAAAATTTTTAATATATACTTTCCTAGTTATAAATTTAGCTTATAAATATAAATTTTTATTATTATTTTATATTATTAAGCTTAAGGCTAGTTTACAAGCTATATTTATTTTATATAAAAAAATAAAAAAAGTATTAGCTTGTAAGGGCGCCCTAGCACCCAGATGTTCTTTACTAATAATAATAAAACTTGGCAAAGTATCTTTAATTAATAAAAATAAAATATTTAGAACCTTAATAAATTTTACTAAAAGGATTACTTAAAAAACTAAATATATTATAACCTTTAGTTTTTTTATATAAGCCTTGCCTAAAGGCCTAAGGCCTTTAAGTAATTTTTTAAGCTATTTTTATTTAAAAAGTAAGTAATATTTAAATATTTTTATATTTGTGTTTTTTATAGCTACTTTTTAATTATTAAGGTAATTTAATATAAGGCACGCCTTTATTTTATTATTTAAATAATACTTAAAACCTAAGGTTTTTAAGTTAAGGTTCTTAGTTAAAGCTAATACTATATTAAAGCTAACACTATGTTAAATTTAATACTATATTAAGTTTTATATAATAATTTATAATAATAAGGTTTACTAAGCTAAATAAGTGCTTAAGGTATTTAGCACGGGTAATATTAATACTTTATAATAATATAACCTAGGTGCCTTAGGCATTGCTTAATAGCATGACCTAAATTAATATTAGCCTTAATAATTTTTTTTAAAAAAATAAATTATCCGCGATCTAGTGCTAGCCGTTTTAAAAAAATAATAAATAAATAATTTATAATACTAACTTATTATTATATTATAATATAATAGTATTTCTTATTATTACTATTCTTATTATTTATTATTCTTAGTTTAAAATATTAAATAATATTTTAATACTTTATTTAAAATACCTTACTACCTATCCGCTTTTAAAATAACACCTAATTATAAAATAGCTTTTTTATTAGTTTAACCTAAGTCTAGTTTTTTTAAATTTTTAAATTTTAGATTATTTTTATATAGCTAGATTATATAACTTTATTTTAGCTTTTATTTACCCTTTTATTTTATTTTTTTTTAATTATACTTAAATAAATTTTTTTTAGTACTATGCTTTATTTTATTAATATTAAAAAAGCATGGTTAGTAGCTTTTTTTACTAAAAATTAAAAAAATAAGGTTTAAATAAAACCTTAAGAACCCTTTACTTTTAAAAATTATTTTTTTTAGCTACTTGCCTAGTTACTTCCCCGCTAGTAAATACCTTAAATAATTTTAAATAAAGCTTTTAAGGCTTTTTTTTAAGTAATAATAAATAATTAACTATAAATAATATTTTTTTATTTTATTAATTTTAAAAATAATCCCTTTTTAGCTTGTATTTATATATAAGGCTTTATTTTAATAATAAGTATTTTTTACCTATAGTAGCCTATTTAAAGATATTTTAGTAATAATATATTAATATTAAAGTATACTAACTTAGGATTTATTAAAATAATTAATAATTTATTTTATTATTATTTTTTATTTCTTACTAGGCTGCTGTTAATTAGCTTATAAATAATATATATAATTATTTTAGGCTTTTTAAGCCTAATAATATATTTTTTAATTTTTTTTTTTACTTGTTAAGTGTTTTAAATAAAAATATTTTAAATAATAATAATAATAATAATAATAATAATAATAATACTAGCACTACCGCGCCTTTTATAATTACCCCCTTTATTTTTATTTTTTTTTTAACTTTTTTTACTTTTATTATAGCTGGCCCCGCCCTTTTAATAAAGGTAAGTTTTTTTATCCCCTTTTAAATAGCTTTTGGTATAAATAGTTAATAACTTTTAAATATATTTTAAATATACCAAGGCAATTTTTTATAATAATAAAAAAATAAAAAATAAAAATAGTTAGTAAATTTTTACTATTAATAATAAACTAGAGATATTTCCTAAGAAAAACCTTTATAAGCTTTATTATAATTATATTTTTTAGGGTTTAGGTTTAGCATGTATTTACTATTATAATAATAATAATAAGTGTAAGCCTATCCCTATTTATATATATAATAATATTAATATTTTATAATACTTGCTTACTAATAAAAGCTTAAAAAAATATATAAGCATATAAAAAATATTTAATAAATATATAAAAAATATTACTAAGGCTTTTAATAAGGTGCTAGTAAAAGTTTAGTTTATAAATAACTTATATTACACTATTTTTATACTTATTAACAAGCTTTACTTATTTACTAGCAAGTCTCTGGCCGCCTTTAATAAAGAGTATTAAAAAATATATAGTAAAAATATATTTAATATAATTAATCTTATTATTATAATAATCTTAGATTTTGCTTTTTAAAAGCTTTATATTTTTATTTATGCCTTTATTTAAGGTTTTATATAGCTAGCTTTTAAATTAGTAGCCTGGTGCTATTTTAATATTTTATTTATTTTTTATTTTTAAAAAAAAAACTTTTTTCCCTTTTTAATATACTTTTATAAATATAACTTATAAATTTTAATAGTTTAAAGCTATTTAGGTTATAGTTTATTAAACCTTAAAATTATATAAAATAAAAAAAAAGGTAACTATTTTTACCTAGGTTTTTAATATATAAGTTTAATATTATTTTTACGGTTATAGGTAGTCTAGATCCTGTTAAAAAGTATTTTATTTATAATAATAGTTTATTAAATCTTTAAACCTTTTAAAATATAAAAAAAAAATAACTATTTTACTAGTTTTTTAGCTTTAGTAATATAAAAACCTAATAAGTAAAAATTTATTACTGCTTTTTCTTAAACTAGGGGTGTTTTAATATTATTTTAGTTAATTTATAATAATTTTTTAAAGCCTTTTATATATACTTAAAATTTTTAAGTAATTTTTATAAGTTTTTATAACTAGGCCAGCCTTTTTATTTAACTAAAAATTAATTTAGTTTATAAGCATATTATTTAATAAAAATAGCTTTAACTTTTTATTCTTGCTTTTTATTAATAAGTTTTATATTAAGTATTTTTTTATTTTTTTTTTAAATTTAGGTTACTTGGTATAAGGCTTTAGTAAAAATATATAAAATATTAAATAAATTTTTAATTAAGTATAATAACTAGTAAGCTAGAGCTAATATACCTACTTTTTAATAAATTTAATAATTTTAAAAAAATTATTAAACTTTTAATTAAGTTTTTTATTTAGCTAGATTATTTTAATATTATATAGTAATAGTAAAATATTATTCCTAACCTTAAATTTAATAAGGGTATATTTTTTATTATAGTAAAAGGCTTACTTTTTTTAGGCCTTATTTATATAATTTTATAATTTATCCCGTAACTTTTATAATTAATAAAGTTTATTTTTTAATAAAAAATATAATATTTTTTTTTATAATTTTTTAATAAAAAAATAATAGGTTCCTAGCCGCGCAAGGTTATTTAAGGTATATATTTAATTATATTATACTTTAAATTATTATAAGTAAATAATATAGCTAGTAAAAATGCAACCTAATTATTTTACTAAAAATTATAATAAATATATAAGTATATTTTAAGTATTTAATTTTATTATTTAATTTAACTATTTAATTATGGATAGTACGCAGTATTAAAGCATTTTTTAATTTATAATATTTAATAAAATAATTATTAATAACCTAAGGTAAATAATAAGCCTTAGTTAATAACTAGGCTTTTAAGCACTTTTATATTATATATTATTTTTTTAATAAACTTATTAGCTAGCTTTTTAATATTAACTTTTTAGGTAATAAAAATATATTTTACTTTTTTATTAAAATAATTTACTATTATTAATATTATATTATACACGCGGCCTTTATATTTTAATAGGGGTAGGCTAATAATAAAGTTTATAAAAAAATCTTTTTATAATATATTTAAAACTAGTAAAAAGGTAAGCTAGCCTTAGGCTAGCTATTATAAAACTTTAAATTTTTAATATAAAAAATATTTTTTAATATACTCTTACACTTTTTTATTAAAAATTTTTTATTAAAACTTATACTTAAATAACTTAATAATATGCTTGTAACTAAAGTAGCCTATATAAAAATTATTATAGTATACTTTTATAATTTTATACTATAATATAAACACGGGAGGGATATAAATAGCCTTTTAATAAAAAAAATTACTTTTTATATATTAATATTTAAAATAAGAGCCCTGCCTTATTTTAACTAAAATTATTTTTTTAGCTATTATTAAATTTAGCTAGTATAAGTATTTTTATATTAAGCTTTAAATAATTTTTATTAAAGGGGTTTTATAGCTAGTTTAGCAGGTTTTTTTTATAAGCTATTTTTATAACTTATAACTTAAAATATATTAGCTTTAGAAGCTAATACTTTTTTTAATTTTTTTTTTAAAAAAGGTAGCTAGGCCCTTTAGCGCCTGTTTAATATTAATTTAATTAAAAAATAACTTTAATTTTTTTTATAAAGTTAAAAGTAAACTAACTTAATACTTTTTATTTTTTATTTAATAATTTAGGCGCCTTAATAATATATTTACTAAATTAAATTTTTTTAGCCTATACTTAATTTTAAAGTTATAAGTTATTAATAATTTTACTTAATAAGCTTACCTTTAATTTAAAACCTTTATTTTAAAAAAGTACTATAAGTTATTATAATTATATTAAATATATATAAAATATATAAAGCCCTTTAAGTAGTATTACTACTTTTAAAAAAACTTAATAATTATAAGTAGTTTTTAATTATAAACCTTATATTTTAGCTTTAGTTTATAAAGTTACTAAAAATAAAAGGTAATAGGCTGCTACTAGTTTTACTTTTTTTTATTAAGTATTTTTTTTAATTTAATTATGTAATAATACTAGCTATAATAAAATTTAATATATTTATAATAATAAGAATCTTTTTTTTAAATTAAAATACTATAATACTAAAGGCTAGGTAAAAGTAAATTTAACCCTTTTAAAAGCTTTTTATATATTATTTAATTATAAAAAAAGGCTATTTTTATACCCCTTAACTATATTTTTTAAAAGCTATATTATAGGGCAAGTTACTTTAGTATATTTTTTAATAAATTTTTTAAAGTAGTTTATAAACCCTAAAAAAACTTATAACTTATAATATAATATTAGTATTAATTAATTAGTAATTATTTAATTTTACACTAGGTTAATAAATATTTTGCCCTAGTTAATAATAAAGCTAAGAAACTTTATTTTTTTTTAGTAAAAACTATATTTTAATAACTTTATATATAAATTATGCTTTTACAAGCGTTTTAAAACTTTTTAAATATATTAAATATACTTTTTTTTAATTTTTAAAAAAATTAGGATATTATTTAAGTAAACCATATAAAAATTATTAAGAATTTTACTTATTATTATATTAATATAAAACTAAAATATTATAGGTATATTAATAAAACTAAATAATATAACTATATATTTATAGTGGCTATACCAGGTCCGGAATACTATTTTTTACTTATTTTTTTACTTAATACAGATGCGGTAATACGCGTTATAAAAATTAAGTTTAATAAAGTATTATATATTTACTAATTAATTTATAAGTTTATTAATATAAAGTAATAAATAATAATTTTTTTAGGTTATTATATTTAAACCTTAATAATTAATATATAAATATAAAAATTTATTTACTTTTTAAGTAAAAAAAATAAATACTTTTACTAAACTTTAAAATAGCTATATTTAACCCCTTGCTAATATTTTATTAAAATACTTTTTTAAAGTTAATAATTTAAAATAAAAAAGGCTATAAATAGGCCTTTAAAAAGGTGTTTTACCTTTTTTTAAAAAAATTTTATAACATACTTTCTTACTTAAAAGTTAAGATACTTTTTTTTTAAAAAAGACCTAACTTTATTTAGTATATTAAAAAGGTAGGACTATAACTAGTACACTTTTAATTTTTTTTAATTTATATAAAACTAAAAATATAAAACCCTTTTTTATTATTTTAATAAATTTTTTTACTAGTTTAATTTAAAAGCATGGGGTATAATACTACTAATATTATTAATTAATAGTTAAAAAATATTTAAATTTACTTTAATTATTTAAGGCTGTCCAAGCATGGCTTAGTACTTATTATAAATAAAATTAATAATATAAAATATTATATTAAATATTTTTATTTTATTAATAAAATTATAAATTTATATTTTAGCCTTAAATTAGCTATAATATAAAGTAGTTTTTTTATTAATATACTAAACTAGTTATAGTATTTAGTTTATAGCTATTTTAATTTTTTACTTTTTTAGAAATTAAATTAAAAAAAAATTTATACTAGCCCTAGTATTTAGCAAAGCTTTAAACTATTTATTTAAATTATTTTTTTAAACTTATAAATTTACTAGGATAAAAAATATAGTAAGTTTATTTATACTAGTTAAAGTTAATAGCTTAGGGCCTAGTAATTATTATTTAGTTTTTAGTTTTTTATTTACTTTTATTTTAATTAAGTGATTTTTTATAAAATACCCTTCCACGCCATATATATAGTAATAATTTTCTTTTTTTTATTTATTTTTTTTTTAGGCAAGAGCTAACGCTTGGCTTACACTAACTTTTACCTATTAATTTTACCCTTAAAATTATAATAATTTTTTTAATCTTGCTTTTTTAAAAGCTATTTTAATAAATTTTAGTTTTTTTTATTTATTAAAATATTTTTATTTTAGTTTTAGTTAATATTTTTTACTAGATTTTTATTTTTTATAGCAGGAGGGTTTTTATTATTTTTTTTAATTATTATTTTTAGGCGCTTTTTACTTTTCACGTGCTAAAATTAACTTATATTAGGTTATTTTTATATTAATACCTTTAAAAATAGTTAAAAAATTCTATAGGCGTGCTATATACTATTAATATAGCTTATTTAATATATAACTATAAATAATAGCCTTTTTAAAAGTGCCCTGGAGGGGGTTAAAAACTATTTTTTAAAATTTTATTAATTATATTTTTAATAGTTAGTTATTGTATTATTTATTTATAAAATACTTTATTTTTTAACTAGCTTAATTTTTTTTTAGGTTAACTTATTAATATATAAATTTTTTAAATATTACCTATGTGGGTGGCTTAGTAAGCTTTTTTACTTTATATATTATTTATATTATATATTTTTTTTAACTTTACTTATTAAGTAAATAACTTTACTTATTTTAGTGTTATATTACACAAGGGCTTTATTAAATATATTTTTAAAATTATTAAAAAATATTTTTAGCTTTATTAAGTTCTTGTTATTAAGAATCTTAATATTTAAAGGTTTTAATTTTTTTAACTTAGGTTTATTTTATAATAATCACCATGCTAATACCTTAATAACCTTATTTTTAATAAATATTTAAGGTTATTTATATACTTAGTTTTAATTAGGTAGTATTTTATTTATAATACTATTATTATTATTTAAGCTTAATAAGTTAAATAGCTTTTTAAGGTTTTTAGCGGGCAAAGGTGGCCTATTTAATTATTAATATTTTTTAATTTATTAAGCTATTTATTTACCTTTATTAAGCTTTAGTTTTAATAATATATTTTACTATAATATTATAATAAATAACCTAGTTATAGGTATTTTTAAAATAATATTTTTAATTAAAATAGTACTTATTATAATATATTTAGGGTTAATATATTACATAAGATTTTTAAAAAGGTAAGGTAGTAAAAAATCTTTTTAAGCCTTACCTTTTAAAAAAAAATAAGTTATTTAGTTTAATATTTAAGTTAGTAACCTTAATAACAAGAGTATTATTAAATATTAGTAATATAAGTTTAAGTAAAAATAATAATTTTAAACTTTTTTATATTTAAATTTATATTTTAAGAACCTTAATTAAAATAGCTTTAGTTTATTTTTATTTATTTAAAAATTTAGTTTAAAATACTATATTAATAATATTTAAAAATTAATAAAAAAAATAATTTTAATTATAAGGGCGCCCTAGCACCTAAATATTTTTTATTAATAATAATAAAATTTAATAAAGTATTTTTAACTAATAAAAATAAAGTATTTAAAACCTTAATAAATTTTATTAAAAAAATTACTTAAAAATTAAATATATTATAGCCTTTAATTTTTTTATATAAGCCTTATTTAAAAGCCTAAGGCCTTTAAGTAATTTTTTAAATTATTTTTATTTAAAAAGTAAGTAATATTTAAATATTTTTATATTTATACCCCTTATAATTATTTTTTAATTATTAAGGTAATTTAATATAAGGCGCGCCTTTATTTTATTACTTAAATAATATTTAAAACCTAAGGTTCTTAAGCTAAAGTCCTTAATTAAAGCTAATAATATATTAAAGTTAATATTATATTAAATTTAATACTATATTAAATTTTATATAGTAATTTATAATAGTAAGGTTTACTAAGCTAAATAAATACCTAAGGTATCTAGTATAAGTAATATTAACACTTCGCGGTGGCATAACCTAGGTGCCTTAGGCATTGCTTAATGGCGTGACCCGGATCAATGTTGGCCCTGACATAGCTCTGCGTGCAAATAAAATAAGGTTAATTATTAAATATATAAAACTACCTAAATTTTTAACCTATTTTAGTGGTAATAAACCTACGGGTATAAGTACCTATAAAAATAAGTTTTATTATTATAAAAAGGGGTATTTTAGGGTAATTTAAATTATATATATATATATATATATATTTATAAATAATTTTTAGTTTATAAATAAACCAGGTAAACTACCAGTATATTTATAGTAAAATTAAAAAGTACTTATAAAAATTTATAATATTAAGTATTTCCTGCACGCCTTTATTTTAATAAAGGTTTTTAATATAAGTTAGGCTAGGATACTATATAATTTAATTATATATATAATAATTAAGGAGTTAAATTACATATAATAGTGCAAACCGTTTTACAGCAATTATCCTTGCCAAGACAGAACATGTAGTATGGGGATGGACGGATTCCGGGTGTTAAATTAGATCATCTAGTACCACGAATTCGTTCAAGAAGGTCATTTCTTCCGCTCTTTTGCCATCTCCTCGACCTGGTCAGAGGCACAGATCATCTCATTGTCTTTCGGTGTAAATAGCCATCAAGACTGAGTTAGTCTAATTCCGTCAAGACCTATGTTCATGCCTTACATCAATTGGTGCGTGTTGTCGTGTGTCGAGCTGTTTGTGGAACTTTCAATGCCAGATCTATATCCCCTCGCGCCAGCTTTACACATATGACCGAGTATGGTGTTTCTGGTGGGATCCCTACTGCATTGTCTGCAGGGGGCCCTGGACAGCTGCAATGTTCCCCAGGGTTATGGGGTAAATCGTTCTCTGTTGCCCAAAAAATGTACGGAAAAGTACCAGGGCTTCCGTTTGGAGAAGTCCGGTTGCTAATGAATGCAGGTGTCATCGGTGCTGATATGCCGCCCCGTAATGCTTCATTGTAGTCTCGTGCGCCCGGATTTCGACACCCATGTTGAACAGCTCATGTTCGACATTGGCCCCGGTGATGCGGAAGGGTTGATACCTGGCCCCTAGGTAGGTAGCATTGATCGCTCGTCATGTACGAATTTCAGTGAACGTTGGGCTTGCGGGCCCATAGTATTAACTTGCATGTACCTAGTGTAACCCGTGCCCTGGTAACACCTTGCTTTTTATGGTGGGCCGTGTACTTTAAATCCTTAGTAGCTCTGCGAATATCTCTAAACCCGAAACTCCCGTTTGCATTGTGGTATAGTATCGAATAATTCACGAGCTTCTTTCCCGAACTGATACATCAAGTGATCCCTGACATACCAAACATAATTTGTGACCATGCTGATGGGTGGCTGCTTTGAATCGAGGTTGAAAATTATGTTTGTGATAAAATCTATACGGCCCTGTAACCGCGGAGACCGCCCATGTTAGGCTGGGCTATCTTTGATACGCCGCATCTGAATTGTACCTAAGACATTGCGAAGTGTGATAGATTGAACTAATTAAGGCAGCAAATGGGGACTTGGAATTTTTGAAGGCTGCCCTGGTTAAAATATCACTGCGTCTTGACTTGTGAAGACAATATTATCAGCCAGCTAATGGTCGGAGCCCTAAGGCTGGGCACCGCCAGCGGCCAGCCGCTTGATATTAGCCATGATACCACGGTCCGACACGATGCCAGGTTGAATCGGGGGTGTACCAGAAGATCGAGTGTCCAATAGAAATACATCAGCAAGAGGACGTTCAGCTCCCCCATGCTTGCATGGTGCCTTGCTTTCTCGGGACTGATGATCTCAAGAACCACCGGGGCATAGGACGCTGGCAGGAGTTGATGTGACCGGGCTTTGATGTTCCATGAGAAGTAACTACTGCAGTGTCTTGGCCCTTGTTCTGCTATGCTTCTAAATCCTTCTGGTATGTACTGTGAGTCCCCGCGGCCATATGCTGGTCGAGCTTCTGTTTACAAACCATTATTCTGAGTCCAGAACCCGTTGTGATTCTCCGACCATTTTATCAAGAAACAAGGCATCAAGTCTCCTTCATTTCCCATCATAATCAGGAGATTTGATTCGGCTTGTTTCTGCACATTTCCAGCGTTGATGAATAGTCAAAGAGACCTTCTATGTCGACTGATCCGTACTCGTTGAAGATGCCTTCGTAGTTCTTCTCTCGCTCATCCCGGGGGAGAGTGCCGCGGGCGACCTCTGAGGCGTCAGGGGAGGGTTCAGGAGTAATTCGGGGAGCCGTGGACGCTTGTGGTGGTACTGGTAAATGCCCAGCACGTCTTCTTCGCGCGAAGGTCGGATGCCATGTCGGAACCACATGAAGTATTCTTCGCTTGCCATGATGTTTCCCAGGTCCAGGCGATTTTCTAGGACGAATTGGACACGAGGGCGCAGGACGTCGTCTGCGAAGTTGGTCTTCATGCCAATCTTCCCGCCCAGTCGCCTCATGTGGAGGTGGCATATGAACCAGCGCTCCTAGGAGATTTGATTCGGCTTGTTTCTGCACATTTCCAGCGTTGATGCTCTCCAGCTCTCAAGGTTCGAACCCTCAAGCGTATGAGTTTGACATGGCAATCATGCCTGGGCAAAACCACGGTGGCCGGCTTCGTGTCTCTGTTCTTCCAAGGAAATGGTGAGTATTGATGGAATCGATATGTTCCGTCATAGTTTTCCAGGTCTTTGATGGGTGGCAAGCCATGATGCTATATAGGGGAGCGTGGCTTGAACTAATTTGCTGGCGTCCGGCGCAAGGAGAAGCAGCAGTAGTATGACCTTGACCAGGGTAAACTAGTAGGCAGTAGCTCCCCAGTAGATTATTTAGGTAAACTAGTTAGGTTTTCAACAGGTACAGATGTTGGTTCATCCAGTTGATTATTTATTGTGATGCATTCACAATCCACCCGTGGACCTATCTCCCAACGCATTCGGTTGGCATAAGACTCTTGATATCCTTTAGAAAATCTCTCCCACTCGCACATACGCTGCCTCTGCCACGTTTGCTGTGGTGTCCTAGCAACATTTGAAGTCCAGGGCTTATTAGATTTCTCTCGAAGGCCAGCATGACAACAGTATGCTCAAGGATGCGATACTTCTCAGGCCTTTAGAAAAGGGGGTACAATCACGGATTCCTAGCACAAACCCTCAGCCATCTGCGGGGAGTTACCTAGGTAGTGATATACACAAACAGGGTTCCGCGGAACACTTACCGGAGCAGGCGGCCACGCGATGATATTGGACAGTGTCAGGGTCTGGTTTCCGCGAATCACTGTGCGAGGAGGGAGGACGTTGTTTGGGTTTGGCCATAGATTGAGATGCTCTTGTTGCTGGGTTCCCAGCCCGATCCAGAGATTGAGGCCGCGAGCGGGACAGGACAGACTTGTGCTTCACATTGAAAGGCACATGATTGACAGGCTGTCAGGAATCTGTGGCCGTGTGTAGTCCGCATCAATGGAGTTGCTGTGCTTTTCTTCTCTGTTGGATAGCACCCTTCAGCCTCTGCTGATTTAGGGTTTAAGGAGATATGACGGGGCCTTAGGACGCAAGAGACATGGTGCTGCCGGTGTTTGAACCAGATCTATGGGAGGTTTCCAACCTACCTATAGAGGTATCAGTCACGCTGGCCGTGGCCTTTGCAGCATCCTCCAACTAGGGTATTTTCCCCAGTCTTCGGAAGCCTTCCCGCGAAACACTATTGCTTCAGATAGTTTAACTGCTTAAGCGGCACATTTGACGAGATTAAAAGTATTAAGGCTAGAATTCTGAGTCTAGTAGAAGCGAAAGGTATGAGACAGAATTGCTGGTTAGTCCGCCCCATCCGTTGAGGACCATCTCAACTAGCTGGTTGTTTTCCTGGGCTTGCTGCATGGCAAGGCTTCGGTGACCACCTGCATGCGTACGACCTATCTGCTTGGTGGCAGTGGTAAGTTTAAACATGCAAAAGCTAAGAATGGCAAAATAGTAATGGTACATCCATGTAGGTATATTTTCAGACTTCTTAAAAGCCGTCTCTAATCACAATTCGCTCCTCGCGCGGATAGGCCCAGAGAATCTCCTTATTTAGCTGTACCCCTTCGCCACATCGCTGACGATATAATGAAGAAAGCCACCAGGAACGAATTCGCTGTCAGTAGCCTGCGTCGGGTGGTTTCAAGGGGTTGCAGGTGCATGTGATGAATGGTAGGTACCTTCCCAATGCTGCCACCACCCGGCAAATCGTGGAAAGTATCACCGCGAGCTGGAGAACTAGGAAACTCTCTCCCTGGGCTATGCCTGAACATCTGTCATATGCTGTGCACGTCCACAAGGCCATGCAGGCCGTCGTCACGGATCTTCCTTGCCCCCTTGGTTTTGCAGTGGCGATTTAGCAGATGTACCACGGGTCTCAGCCTGATAATAGATATCGTGTGGTGTCGTGACCATGTCATATTGGTATGGTAGCAGTAATTTATGGATGGTAGGCTCAACCTTGCAATGACCCTTCTTGTTCCGAACCGAGCAACCACGATCCGCATTGATCTGGATGAGCAACAGTGGCATGATGGCTGTGGAAGATATCTTCACATTCGTAGGGATAGCAGATTCCCAGTGAAAAGACGTTAGAGGACCAGTGGGCGTCCCAGCCGTTATCGAAGTGGGCCGGGGGCTGTCCGGAAGCGAGCCGGAAGCTTTGCACGAGTTCCTGGATGGCCGAAGCTAATACCAACATGGCCCGGACCTTAGCGCTTATCTCCTTCTTGTAAGCCTTAATCACCAGCTTGACTTAATGCGTAAACGCATCTTGGTGACAAATATATTTGTCGAGGTTAGTGGGATCCATTCGTTGCAAGAATGCAACGTCCGCTTCCATGCAGGAAGGCAACAGGAGACAACCGCCCTTGTCGGTCTTACAGTTAGCCAAGCCACCGCATGAGCATGTCCATGACGTTGCGCACTTGCCAAGCGGCAACCAACGCACATGGATGCTTTGGTAGCGAATTGTTGACACGATATTGGCGCTCATGGTTGTGGTTTGTCATTGACCTATCTAACAATCAAGGTCCATGTAGCTGGCATACGACACACAGCAAAGGCTGTAGCTCCGTTGGCATCAGCGCCCGCATATGTTGGTGACATTCCGGTTTCCATGTTGACTTGTAAGGTAGCACCGATCGCTCTCAGGGACATCCTGGTCTTGACCACCTTGGTGATCCCCCTTACCCATGAATCCTTAGAATGGATGCAATCCTCCAACTCCTCAATATGCTTTCAAAATGGCGAAGACCGCTTGATCCCAGTCGCTAGCGAACAGGTCCACTGGTGCCAATCTCTTTATCCGACAGACTAAACCCGGTAGTAAATGTCCTTGCATTACCTATGGTACGAATGCGTCTTTTTTTGGCATTGAACTGCTGGCGGTCTTGTTATCGAATCGATGTTGAATACCTAGGTAGATACCTAGGTGACCTGCAGGTGCTTCAGATATGGTACCTTTTAGGGCTTGGTGTTGTGCGGGATGCATGGTCTGACCTGAGCCCGAGCTGAGGCCTTGTTCTGCTCTTTGCGATATATGTGCCAAAGTACCTTGGTAGGTAGTCTCCTCCCACAATAATGTGGCGACTTTCGAACCTAGATGCAGTCGATCTCGTAGAGATCCATGGGGTTGAGAGTAACAAGCATCAACAGAGGTGCTTGCCCAAGTACTTGTGAAACTTGACATACTATCGGTGGTGGCGGTAAGCCACGTGATCACGTCACGGTGTCGTTCCTTCCTACACTATTCTAAAGGGCCTAAATTTTTCGGCATAAGGCCAAAATTTTTTTAATAAGGATATGGCTATTAACAAGACAAACGCGTAATTATAAATCAAGAATTATTTTTAAAAACCCCCTTAAAACTCCCTACTATAAATGCCATAGCGTATTTTCTAACCTTTATAAAGGCAAAAAAGGAGGAGCAATTACACCCTGCCTATTTATATTATTTTTAATTATAAAAAAAATAACCGCGGTAGTACTTATTATTATTATAATATATATAATTAAAAGCTGGCGGGTGTTATATAATTATACTTAAAGGCTATTTTAATTATTTTAAATCTTTTATAAACTAGTATAAAATTTGATTAAAACTTATTAATTCGCGGTAGTAGCTAAGGCTTATTATTAAATATTATTAAGTTTTTTTATAAGCTGCTATTATATTATAACAAGCTATTTTTAAGTTTTAAAAGTTATTACCACTTACTCCCGCAAGTTTACTTTTAGTACTTTTTTTTAGTATTTATTATATTTATTACCTTTTTTTATTAATCTTGCTAATTATAGTAATTATTTTTTTGAAAAAATAAGGTATTTTATATCCTGGATTAAATGCTATACTTATAATTATAATATATTATTGTTATCACTATTATGGTGTTGCAACTGCGCAGTGTTGCAATGACGCAATCCGGCGGCCTGAGGCCGCCGGGCGGAGGAACTTCGGCGCTGAACTAACCGCGTGCTAAGGCGGCGGCCAGTCACATAAAGTATAGAACACCAAGTTTAACTCCAAACTCTAACGGGTATCATGCTTGGAGAGGTTTACTAAAGCTCTAAGTAAGGCTTAAAGATATTATTTATTAATACTTTTTGCCTTTTTTTTATTACTATTATAACTACCACGCAAGTTTTTAAGCCTTAGTTTATATTAAGTTTTTTTATAAAGTTTTTTATAAATATATCTTACTTATTATAAAGGGGGGACCCCTAGCTCGCCCCCTTGCTTTTTAATCCCCTTTAAAAATATTAGGAAAACCCCCCCCCTTTATTTAAGGGCGCTTTTTTTATTTTTTACTTAGGTATAGGGGCTTACTTAGGTTGGGGGGCAAACTAAACTTAAGGTAAAAGTAAAATAAGTGTAAAGTAAAAGTATTACGGGTAGTGTTTTTAAGCCTCGCTTGGAACCCGCTAAACCTCTCCAAATAGGGACCCCAACTCTGACTTAGAGAATCAGCGATTAGTTCCTACTACAAATACACGACGCCTTTCCTATTGCAGTAATTCACGTTCTCCTAAGCTCACCGCAGTATACAAACGCGACTTATAATTATAAGTATGCTTTACTTTTTTAAATACCTAGTTTTTTTATAGCTTTAATTCTTATAATTTTTTTTAGCTTGGTATTTTTAGCTTTAAATTATTATTTAATTAATACTTGTACTGCGGCGTTTTTTAAATGATTATATATTAAAAAATAGTAAGAAATATAGCCTAGTAATTAATAATTTAAGTATATAGCTTATATTTTTCTTACGGTATTTTAATAATATTTTAATTTAAATACCTATTTTTTTAAATTTTTAATTAAATTAAGACCTTAGGTAATAAACGCTATAATAACTTAAGCTAATTAATTTAAAATTTTTAAATTTTTTGCTACCCTTGCGGTATATTTTTTATTTAATATATAATTATTTTATAATAGCTTAACAAGACGCTCTTAGGCATGTTTATTAGTAATAAAAATAGTAGGGTATTAATAAAAAATTTTAGCTATTAGCCAGTGTTTTCTAATAACACTTTGCAATGTTTTAGGGCCAAAGATGTGCCTGTAGTTGGCGTCCAAGGCAAATAGGAATGGCTCTCTTGCGCCAATTGAAATACGCTTCCCGGGTTGCGGCGTTGGGTTGAAAGGCCTGGTTTATCTCCTCCACCACCCTGAACTTCCGCGGAGTCCCATCGCCGGCGGCCAACCAGTGCGTTACATCTTACTCCACCTCATCGTCAGGGGAGGTGGTGACAGTGACAGAATCTCCAGTCTCCCACTCCGTAGATTCGCCGCAAGCCGAGGACCCGTGCTCTGAGCTGTAGCAAAAGCGGCACTTGCTTGGGGCCATGACGCAACGAGCCAAATATTCCTATTAACCAGGAACTGCTTTGCGGGCCAGGCGGTCTTTGTAAGCCATGTTTCTGCTGGGAGGTTGACCGGTAGCACGCCATCCTTCTCGAATACATAGAAACGTGGTCGTTGTTCGAAGTCCTGAGGTTGTTCCGCGTGGCGATCGTCCTCGGTATGAGTCGAGGGTCAGAATGTAATCTGCTTCGGTCCAAACTAATTGTTCGCAACGAGGGGTCCACCAGGGATGGGATCGACATTCCATCTTGTCTAAGGTCCAATGGATCCTTTTTACATCCGCCATGCCGCCTAGTTCCTTCAGCAGCTAGATGAGTGCCGCTTGTGGCGTGCACTTATCTTCTGCACCGGAAAAGCTAAGGAAGCTATAGGGGGCTTAGATCTGTGGCCTCGAGGAGCTGAGCTGACAAAGTGTCTGAGGTGAAGAGAAAAAGGCAGGCCAGTATGGCAAGAAGTACCCGACACAAGGGAATATCGTCTTCGCTGTACTTATACAATGCAAGACTGTTGATAAATATATGAGAAACCCTCCGGCAGCGACGGTTATTGCTTCGCCGTGGACTTCTTGTACAATCCAAAAGTCCACGAGGCCAGGCTTGTAAGGGTCTTTTGAGACGGTGTTAGCAGTATTCTAAATTGTTCCGTTCTGAAGCTCTTACCAGGCAATTGGACACCGGGGCCTGTACCTTATTGGCAGCGTGATTGGCACAGACACCTATGCGGGCGCTTTGGGCATTCCATGCAGTAAAGTTGCCCACGATAACCATGATTTGGCGAGCCGGACTGACAGCGACGTTAAGTTGCTCAGTGTCGCGAAGGGAGCCACTGCTCTTGGTGTCCCCAGTAGGCCGTTTAATAAGTAGGAAAACAAACATACGTTGCTGTGCTTGAGAGGTATCAACAGATGGTAAGATTCTTGCCACCTAATTTTCAAAACCACTTTACTAAACAGTATCGTAATCAGCTGCCGCTGCGCAGCATACAGCCTGAAGACAGGTATACCCTTAACTGGGATGCAGTGTCTGGCTGGAGATTGGAAGTCGAGGAGTTCTGCTATTAGGGTTGCCTTGACTTGACCGATGTTCTCCCATGGGGCATGCTTCCCTAGGTGCGTGCGGCACCGTGTTTGACAAGGTGCCTCTTGATTCAAGGAGCGGCCGCGCCAGTGATGTTGAGGCTACCGGAAGATGACGATGCCTCGCATGTGGCCAGCGAGTTTTTGGTGCCCCTGTGGGTGTGTAAATGATTGCATGGACAGAATTGGATGTAATGAATGAACGTCCAACCAGATAACCTCCTTCCGTGAAGGTACACCTAAAGAAGAAACGGTCTCTGGGGTTAAATGGCCGAGTTCAGGACCACTAGTTGGCTTATGTTGCAATCTCCCGCCTTCGAATGTTACAAGGCTTGATATTTGAACAACCATTCACACTCAAGCGACTACAGGTTTGAGGTGTGGATATAAAGGAGAAGGACCGTGATTAAAAAGAGAGGTTTTATTTATTAGCTCCTAAAATTACACCAGAGATTAATAATTTATATAATTAAGGTTAGATTTTATACTAATCGTGTTTATATAGGTGTGAGTCGCGTTTGTATACTACAATAAGCTTAGGAGAACGTGAATTACTGCAATAGGAAAGGCGTTGTGTATTTATAGTAGGAACTAATTACTAATTCTTTTAAGTTAGAGTTTAAAGTTAAATTTAGTATTTTATGCGTTATATAACTAGCTACCGCCTTGGCATGCAACTAGTTTAGTACTAAAGTTCCTTTGCCTGGTAGCTTTAAGCTACTAAATTATATTATTATAATATTATATAATTATAATATTATAATAATAATAATAATACTTTTTTTAAGTAATTGCGCCCTTGCAATTTATAAATTTAAATTTATATTTTATAAAATATAATTTAAATTATAAATCTTGTTAAGCATTATAAAATAAGCTATTTTTAGGTTTATAAAATATTATAATTTATATGTAATTTATATTTAAAGTTAGGTATAAAAAATTAATTTAATTACCTTACTTTACTTTTAAATTTAAATATAATATTACTGCCTGTAGTAGCTAGGCATAATATTTTAGTTTTAATACTAAAGTGCCTTTATAATTTTTCTTTTTTTTTTTTAAGTTTTTTTCATAACTTAATTAAAAATGCCTGCCGTGAGTATACACCTTTTTATTATATTTTTATTACTTTTTAATTATTTAATTATATTTTTAAAATTAAAATACCCTATATTTACCCTTTCCCATGCTTTTTAAGTATTATATTATTTATTTTAATAATATTAATTTTATATTAGTATTATTAGGCCTATATATTTTATTTTACTTTATATTTAATTTTTATAATAAAGCTTTAAGCTTTAGATAGCTAAATCTTCTTATTTTTATACTTTTTTTAATATTTTTAATAGCTATTTATAATATATAGTTATTTTATTTTAGCTATTAATATATTACTATATTAGCTTTTTATTTACTTTTTTTTTATATTTTATTATATACTTACCTTTTTAATTTAGCTAATAAGCTTCTTGCATTTAGCTCTTATTATTTTTATATTTTTAAAATTATTTTTAATAATTAAATTAAACATAGTTTATTTTTATTATAACCTTTATTATACCGCGTGTTTTTAACCCTATTTTTTTTTTAAAATTTTTTATACTTGCCTTTTACTTTATATTTCTCTTGCTTTAATATTTAATATAGTTTTATATTATATTTTAAATATTATTATTAATAATTATTTATCTTATTATGGTGCTTTATTTTATATTTTTTTATTATAGTAATTAAGCCTTAGTTTTAGTCTTTACTTTTTATTTTACCTTTAGTATATAAAATTATATTTCCCTGCTTTTTACTTATATATTAATAATTATTAACATGCTAATTATTAAAATAACTTAATTTTAATACTTGCATGCCCTTATTACTACTACTATTATTACTACCCCTGCTATTATTTTTATTACCCTTGCTAATAAGACTTTTATTAATATTTTTTTTTACTGCCCCCGGGCTTTATAACTTTACTACTTAATTTTTATATTTTATAATATATTATATATATTGCTACCGCGGGGTGTTATAATAAAAATATATTTATTATAAATATTATAATAAAAGCCCTTATATATAATTACTTAAAAAATAAAAAGTACTAGTTTTATTATAATATAAAAAGGGCGCTTTTAAAATATATAGCTATTAATATTACCTTAATAAGTAACTAGTTATAAAATATTTTTAATATTATTAATATTATATATATAAAAGCTAATAGTCCACGAGCTTGTAAAAACCTTATTATTTTAAAAATAGCTTATTAAATATTTAAAGTAGTTATTAAGTAAACTACCACGGCTAATAATATATAAATAGCTAATTTTATAAATATTATTATATTTATATTTAATTTTACTTTGCAGGTTAGTACCCCCCTTAATAAAAATAATAATTTATTATATAAGTTAGTCCCCTTTTTATAATATTATTATATTTTAGTTTACTAATTTATTATAATAGTTTTTTTTTAATTTTTTAATTTTTATTTAGCGCTGCTTTAGTAGTTATAGTCTTTTTTTATGCTAGTATAACTTTAATTACTAAGTATATATTTATATATTTTAGTTTATATTATATTATATTACTAATTTTTTTGTAAACTTTTATTATTTTTAGTGCGGGGTGTACTACGCTTTAATACTTTTAAAAATTTTTATTAAGGTTACTTTTATACTAGGTATTAGTATTAGCGCCCTTATAGGCTTAATTTTTATTTTATATATATTAAGTACTACGCGCCACGCGGCTTAGCCACTTATTTAAGTTTTTTATTATTTTTTATTTTATTTTATATTTTTATTTTTTTTTATTAAAAGGCCCTGCGGGCGCTGCTAATTAATAAAAATAATATATTTTTTTTATAAGTGCGCGTAGGTTATAAATATAAATATTTATATTTAATATTTCTTTACTTTATGTAATTTATTTTTATAGGTTTTTTTAAAATTTTTAAGTACTATAGTTTTAGCCATATAAGCTTTTAGTTTTTATATATTATTTTTTTATATTATTTTATTCTTATTATTTTATAAGGTATTATACCTTGCCCTTAAATTTATAAATATTAAGGATTTTTTTAATAAAGTATTTTTTCTTACTATTTACTAGTATAAGGCTAATATTTAATACTTAAAATAAGTTACTATAATAAGGTTTTAAAAGTATAATATAAAAAATATTATATAATTATTATATATTTAGTAAAAGTAGTAGCTTATAGGACTATTTTCCCTATTTTATAATTATTAAAAATAGGCTAATAAGTATCTTACTTAATTTATAATTTAGTTTTATTAACTTAATATTTTTTATATAAAGCATAATATGGTTATTAATTTTAAAGCTTATTTTCTTACGCTTTTTATTATATTAAACTACCATGGCTTTTTTTAATTTTTATAATTACTTTTTTAAATTCGCGCGGATTTTTTTAAACTTTATAACTTTTTAAAGTTTAATTTTTAATACCTAGTTAGGCCCCTTAATATTAATATATATAATTATTTTTAAATTTATAAGGGCTTTAATAAGTATATAACCTATAAATTATTTATATATATTATTATTTATAAATTATATTATTTTAATTTATTATAGTTAATTATTTTAGTGCTAGTTAATATAAGCACGAAGATAGTATTTAAAAACTTGGTTTTACCTTTTAGTTTAGCTATTTATTTATAGGTAATATATAGTAAATAGTTTTTATTTTATGCCTAGGTAGTAGCTTAGTATAGCCTAAAATATATTAATAAAAAAACTTTTATAATTACTAATTATATTTTTTAATATATTAATAAAGTAAAAAATATTATTTATAAGGGTATTTATAAGTTATTTTATGTTAATATTTTTTAAGCATAAAATATATTATATAAATTTAGTATATATCTTAACTATTACTAAAATAATATTATATACATGCTTATTATACTTTATGGGTGATAAATTAATAATAAAGTTTATATTAATTTATTTTATAAGTGCCCTTAGTAGGCTTAATAGTTTTAATAATTTATATAATTTATATTTATAAACCATAATTTATTAGTAGCTATTATATTTTTTAACATGTTTTTTAATATACCTGGTTATATTTAGCTAATAATACTTTTAAAAAATATTTATAATAGTTATATTAATACCTTAATACCTATTTTAGGGCTTATTATAATTTACTTTTATAATTTTCTTGCAAAGTACCACTAACTTTAACATGTAAACTTAGTTTTTAAAATATAATAAGCTATTATTTATTACTTTTTAATATTTAAGGTTTTTTTATAGTTTAGATTTATAAGGTTATTTCTTATTTTTTAAAACTTTTTATTATATTTTTAGGCTACTTAAAGTAGTTTTATAATATTTAGCTATAATTTATTTATATATAAATTTTTATTTACTATAATAGCTTGCATATTAAGTTATAATTTAAACTTTAGGTATAATAATAATTAGTTATTTAATTATTTTTATAATTTATAAAAAACTATCCCGCCTATAGCTCTTTTCTTTTTTTTTAAGAATATAATTTACTTTTTTACTTAAAGTATTTATCGGGTTTTTTGCCCCCGGGCAGTATTTAATAATAAAGTTAAAAGTTATAAGTTTCTTAGCCTACCGCGCTTATTTTTATATTAAGTTTTTAATTATTATAAATTATTATAAATTATTATAATTTATAAGCACCTTAATAAGAAATTTATTATTTTTAAGGTAGTATTTTTAAACTTAAAAGCATTTTATAATTATAAGTATTTTAAAGTTATGGGTTTTATACTAGGTTTTTATATTTTTTAATTTATAAAACTAAAAGGTAATTAAGTGCTATTATATATTTTTTACTAATTAAAATAATACCCTAGTAATAATATACCTTAAAGCATTAATTTATAATTATATATATAATTTTAGGTTAAAGTATTATAATAATAGCTATTTTATAAATTTAAAATATAATATATTAAATGCTTTTAAGGCCTTTTTTTTAATAAGTATTTTATAACTATATTAAATTTTATAAGGTTAAATAATACTACCGCAACTTAACTATAGTTTTTAATAAACCTTTAATAAAAGTTATAAAATCTTAAAAAAATATTACTTTTTTTATATTTTTTGGTATTAGCCACTTTATAATAGTCTAGACTTTTTTTAATTTTATTTTAATTTTATTAATAATTATAATAAAGCCTAAGAAGTTAATTTTTTTAATATAAAATAAGTATTTACTAACTTTTATGTATAGCTTAAAATTATATAGTTTTTTAAAAATTATTTATATATATTATTTATGTTCCTTCTTATTCTCCAAGAAAATAATAATATTATTTAAATAAGTAATATAAATTATATTAATTAGCCTAGCTAGGGCGTGGTTTATATAAAATTAAAATATTACTAGTATATTTACTAGTTTAAATAGTATAACTTAGTATTTATAAAGTTTAAATTATATTTTAAATACTATTTTTTACTTATTTTTCTTATAAATTTAAAGTTTATAATACGTGTCTTATAGATCTAGCTATATAAAATTTTTTTTTATTTTTAAATAATTAAGAGTTATGTTAAGTAATAGTAGTAGGTATATATTTTTAATTATAATAATATTTAGGCCTTAATAGTTTATATAAAAATATAAATTATTATTTTTTTTAGTATAAATAATACTAAAGCTCCTGCAGGGCTTTTAAATAGGTATATTTAGCCTTTTTTAAGTGCTTTCTTAATATATTCACGTAAAATCTTAAGCTTTTTTAAAAATAATAAGTAAATATACTTACTTAAAGGCTTAGTACTAGATTATAATTTAATTATATAATTATAAAATTAATAAAATATAAAAATATTTACTTTTATTTTAAAAAATATATCTATATATTCGCGGTATTATTTAGGTAGCAGGATTTTTTTAACCTTTGCCTTATTAAGGTATATTATAATATAGTTTTCTTATTTAAAAATTTATATTAAAAGTATTTTAACTTTTATAGTAATTTTTATAGTATATTTTTATATTATTATTATATACTATAAGTATTTAAAATTATACTTTACTTTTTAACTATATATTTAATTATTAGTTTACTAATTTAAAATAGGTATCGCGGCTAGTAACTATAAAAATCCTAAAATTATATTATAATTATTAATATTAATAGCTTTAAAATTTTATTAATAATACTATATATTACATGTAAAATTTTTAGTATAAATTATAAGTATATATTTTTTATAAAATATTATTATATAGTTATTAACTATATATACTTTATAAGCTAGCCCTTTACTTTATATTAAGTAGGACTTTGCCTAGCGCTAGTTTATAAAATTTACTTTTACTTTAAAGTTAATAAAAATCCTTATATATTATTATTTTTTATTTTTTTTTTTATTTTTACTTAAATTACCTAGGCCCGCGGTATATTTTTTTATTTTATATAAATTTTTAAAGCTTATACCGCGTAAAGCTTTAAGGTTTTATATTTTTTATATTATTAAATTTACTTAAAAGTTATTATTATAAAAGTACTTTTTTTTTAACCTCCGCCCGGTAACTAGTAATATTACTTAAAGTATTTAGTATAGTTATAGTTTAGGTATTTGCCTGGGTATAGCTTTTTTATAAATAAAAAATTATTTAAATTATTAAGTTATTTTATACTAGTGTTTATTTTTATACTTTTTTTAATAATAAAAAGCACCTTAACTTTAGTTACTAATAATTTTATATAAGTTTAGTTAAAAAACTTTTTTTTTTTTATAATAGTTTTTTTTTACTTAGGTATATTATTTTTAATACTTATTAAGTATAATATATAGTTATTATAACACTTTAGTTTTTAGTATTTATAAATAAAAAACTTTTTTTATATATTTTCTAAAATTTTTTAGTATAGGTGTCCTTGGCGTTAATTATTATTATACTTATAAAATAAGTATTTTTTAATTTAGTTTAATAATTATATAAATTACTTAATAATTTACCATGGTTATTACTTTGCGTTGCCCTACTTAATTAATAAGTTATTAATTAATATTATTTTATTATTAATTATTTTAACTAGCGTGTTAAAAAAATTTTTTTAGGTAAATATAGTTTTTACTTTATAAATATTAAATTATTCCTGCCTGCGGTTCTTTGCTAAGAATTTAATAAATTAAGATATTTTATAGTTATTATTTAGGTAGTAGGTTAGGAAGGTTTTAAAGTATATTTTTATATTTAACTTTTAATTATTAAATTTTTTAATATTATTTACCTAGTATAGTTTTATAAATAATAACTTTTTTAAAAAGTCCTTTTTAGGTTGCATTATTATTATTATAATTTTTTTAGTAATTTTTTTTAAAATTATAAGGTTATTAAAGTTTATTTAGCAGGGGATTATTAGTTACTTAATAAATTAAATAAATATATTATATATTTATTAGTTAGCTTTAGCCCTTGTAATTTATTAGCATGCCTTTTTAATTTAAGTATAAATTTATTAATATTTTTTTTTTTACGGCGTTCTTACTTTTATAATTTTTTTTTATTAAAATTACTTTTAATATTACCTATAGTTTTTTAGTAATTTTTTTATTATTTTTATTTTCTTGCCCCTAGGCGGGCCCTTTATATTTTAATATTTTTTATATAATTTAAGATTTAATAGCAGGGGCGCCCTTAGGATTTTTTAGTTAAAAATTTATAAATTTTTTTTTAGGTATATTAATTAGTTATTAAGTTAGGGTTTATAATTATTTTTTTAAAGTATTATTTACTAGTCCCTGGGATTAAGTTTATTACCTAGCTATTATATAAAATAGGTTTTTTTTAAAAAAAAGTAATTAAAATTATAAGTTATGTTTATATATTATAATAAGCTTAAAAAAATATAAATTATTATAATAAAAAGGTATTATATATTTATAGTAAGAACTAATTACTAATTTTTTTAAGTTAAAGTTTAAAGTTAAACTTAGTATTTTATATATTATATAACTAGCCGCTGCCTTAGCATGCGGCTAGTTTAGCACCAAAGTTCCTTTGCCCGGTGGCCTTAGGCCGCCGGATTGCGTTATTATAACACTGCGCAGTTGCAACACCATAACAGTAATAACAATAGGCATGTTTTATCTTGTTTTTTTATACCCACTAACTTTTTATATAGTAAATAGTATTTAGGGCAGGTTTTTAAGCTTAAATTACTAACTAGCTTTCTAGGTATATTATTTTAAGGTGGATATTATAAGTTTAAAGAAAATCTAACCCAAATATCTGCTTTTTGTAATTACTTGGTAATGAAGATTTTTTATTTTAGCTTGGTATTATAGTAAATATTCCTAGTTTAACCTAATTATATAAATCCAGGACTATAAATATAAGTGTCGGACCCTAAGGGGACAAAATGACGAGATAGTAAGCTGGTTCCATTGGTGACTATCTCGGAAGCTTCAGAAGTAGATACATGCTGACTCAGTGTTGACTAAGCAGGAGGCAGGAAGAACGAGCGAACATGACAATAAGGCCTGCTAAAGATAATTTAGTAGTTATATAAGTACCGTAGGAGACTGTTTTACACTAATTTAATAAGTTGAAGAATTTTAATTTTTACTTTAAGCTAAGGAATGTTATAATTCTTGTAAAGTAATAATTTTTTAGCTAACTTTATATATAAAAAAAATAAATAAAGGGTTTAATTAAATTAAATTAAAAAAGTTTTTAAGTATTTCAATACGCAGTTATAACCTAGTATAATATATTTTAAAATATTATTAATTTACTTAACCAAGGTAGTATAAAAATCAATAATTAAATTAACCAATAAAGTATATAAAAAAATATAAAAATAACTAAATTTAAAAACCTTTTATTTACTTTTTTAGCTTAAAATTTATAATTTACTTATTTAAACTTTTTGTTACTTTATTTTATATTAATTTTATTATTTAATTAAATATAATTAGGGTCCTGCTTTTTATAAAGCTTTTTAATTTCTTAGTATTTATTATTAAAAGTGTCCTATAAGTGTTCTAAAACGTGACGTTTTTTTTAGCTCTTTAATTAATGGCTTTATTGCAGCAGGAGCCATCCATTGGCGGAGGAGGAGCAGTTAATACAGGAGCCACCGGCGCATACATAGACTGATTCATAGATGTGATAGGGGCAGCCGACACAAGACGCCGGCGTCCTTGATTCTTTCAATGAGAAGTAGGGGTGGTTCACCTAACCTATCCATATGTAAGACCACCACGGCGGCGCAGCTGCCTCCGCCGCCTCATCCGCCTGCGTACGCCCAAGGTATAACTTCCACAAAAGGAACACCTTCTTGTGGTCTGCTGGGGTGATCCCAGCACCTCGGGGGTTTGTTAAAACGGCCGTTGCGCGTCTTCCAGGTAGCTGGGTTCCAACATGAATGGTTTTGGACCAAAACACTACCCTATCAGAGAAATGAACATACTGCAGCGTGTCCATGTGGTAAGCTATGATGTGCCAAACATGAACTACCTAAGCTCCTAAGATTCAAGGTATATAAAGGCTGATTAGGTAGGTATGTATTGACCTACATGAGCAGCCCGGTACGACTCTTACATTGAAAGATTTAGCGTCGGATTCATTATCAAAATCCTGCTTCCCAGTCTTAGACATGTCCGCAGAGAGCATTGCTTCCTGGACGCGACGAGCACAATCCACATGGCCTGCACAGCGGATAGTGTGACAGCTGGTTTTCTTTAGTTTGGCTTAGCTGCTTAATGTTGATACTGGAATACCATAGAGTCCAAACCTCGTACATAAGTGTCGGCGATGGCTTGAGTGTCGATTGGCATTATTTGGAATGGGGAATACTGCTATGCGGTTCGAAACCTGGTCGGCGCTTGAAGACTCCAGCTGAAGGCCTCGCCTTCCCGGGGGATCTCTGGTATATCCATGGATATGGATAAGCGGCTCCAACGTGTATCCAGGCGCGTTTTGGCCCGGCTGAACAGTCCGCCACCTGCCTTTTCAAATTATCAACACCATGGAGCTCCTCTCTGTCCCTGTCTTCTTCTTCCTTTTCCATTCCGCCTCCCTCCCGAGGTCGCTGTCTCGCGCAGGCGCTTTCCTCGCGCCCTGCAGCTAACGCATTCGTCACCTGGGACATGGTGCACCGGAACGAAGAGCCTTGGACATCCTGCCTTCGCTTGTCCCTTCTCAACCGCAGAGCTCATTCAATCCGTGTATGTGGACAGCCCGGGCAATGCCATTACGCAGCCCTGGGTACGCGGCCACCATGTATCATGGTCACCTCGATGCGCCCGTCAGGGGTGATGATACAGGGTGCACCACTTGATTTATTGTCACGTCCATTATCAGATCCATCATCAGATCCATCATCAGATCTATTGTTAGAGCATGCATCTCAGAAGACTCCCCAAGGATGTCAGGGTGGGGTTCGCTTTAGGGCTTTTGGGATCACGCCCTAAGCGCGCGAAATGAATGGCGGATAGGCGTGGAATATAAGAGCGTCTCATTAGGTTAGATAAGATGCGTCCGTGGTAGCATGAAAGCATGATGCTTGGGGAGTTCGTAACACCCATATTGGTTCTACTGCAGATGTTGCAGGTGGTCTGGGGGATCGGGCATACTGCGCGCCGGCACGATGACGACATTTCCTTGGAAGCGAGCGGGCAATGCGATCAACCTTCCAAAGAAGGGTATTGGTATCCTTGTGGTTGTAGCATTAACTAAGGAGCGGCAACATTCTTCGATGGGCCTCCTAACAGCTTCCATGATCAAGAACAAACAGGCAATACCACATGTATATAGTGTGGTCTGACCCTCGCGCTCTCGTAGCGGAGGGTCACAATTGTACGGCGGTGGAAGTAAAGGGCGCTAGTTATATGTGTTGGTCAGTGGCTGACAAGTTGAAAATAACCAGTCAGGCAGCAGTGGGAGTGCTAGGTACGCGCTTGATAGGTTCCAATGCTGCGTGAGGGAGACTTTGAAAGTATGCGGTCTGTCAAGGAGCCCGGGGTACTCAACCATCGAAATGTGTCTGCCCACCGCACAGGATTGTCATTGTCTGAATATCCAGGGTGCCCATATCCCTTTCCTTCTTCGTCGCATGGCCTGCGAAGATCTATCCAGGGCAGCTCAGTCAGCCTGTCTTTATCCCCATAGTCCCCCGCCTTCTCAAAGCCCAGGCCTAAGGGTAAGCTCCGTGTAAATATCGTGGATACTCCAGAAAATCCCAAACAATACCTTTGTTAAATGCCAGCTGCTATCGACGTGGCCCTCGAAAATTAAGCAGGGTAGGCCAACAGTCTGACCACCCTGCATCTGCGACTTGGTAGGCCCTGTGGCCCACTCCTCGGGGAAAGGGTCTCATTAAGACGCAGTTTCTGGACAATCTCCACTGTTGCCAGCGGTGCTGGCGCCTGCTACTCCAGCCCCTCGGCCTCCCGAGGTCTGCAATTGCATATTCCATTTTAACCACAAAGTATACCCGCGCAGCCTGTTGGCAGGTGCTTGACAGTCACGGATTACGATGATCCAGGCCGGAAGAGCACCGGAACTTCCTTTAGGTAGGGTGTAGGTGCAGGTGCACAAAGGGCCTCCCCAATCACGCAGGCACGAAGCAAACAACTCCGTGTATGTTTTCCAGGCTGGATTTTCTTTTGGAATGACGGCACGAAGCCCCGCATCCTTCCGGGGTATCGACCATTTTTAACACGGTAGGGCCAACGCAAGTTCCAAGGTCGCCACCACCTGTAGTTAAAATGTGGCCTTCGGATGGACGGCGTATTGTACCTGGGCATACGAATGTCCTCGCTGCATGAGCCGCCTCTTCGTAGGAACACTTGTTAACATTATTTGAGTGTCGCGCTCGAATATCTGCGTAACCAGGCCGTATCTCATGGATTTGGTTTGCAATGGCTGGAACGAGGATGCAGTCACCAACCCAGCCTTGACATCAAGTCCGTGTTGTTTCCAGAAACTCGCGTAGTTGAGTGAAGGACTTTGCCACCGCTGTGGAAAATCCCTTAGACAGCTTGGCCTGCAGTATGCCTGGGCTCGCCTCTGTTGTGCCAACCGACCTCGAATATCTCCGCGAGTGAGTCTTCGGTTCGTCTCTGGCAAAGGACGGAAGATTTTTATGCCCGTGAGCCACAGCCACCTGCATAAGGGCATATTCTCTGGGCTTGTAGGGTTGCGCCCTGATATACATGATTGTATTATCTGGCCAGTGTATTGTACTTGAAACTGGGATGGCGGCTTTGAAGCGTATGTTATGTATTAAAGAATCTTCTAACAATGTTAGGCTTTCCAGGGTACATATTAGGTTAAAGGACCTCGGGAATAAGTCCAGCTTGGCCCAATGGAGACGGGGAAGACTGGAAGCATCCTAACCATCCATTTCCCGCCAGATTTGGCTACCTCATCCAGAACTAAGAGGCTGAAATGTATGTGACAAGAATGTTTAAGGCTCGGTATTCGAGATGAGAAAATGGAAACGATTGTCCTGATTGGAGGATATTGTCAAGCCGATCGGTTCGTTGTCGATTCGGATGGACCCCATTCAGCATTTGAAGCTTTGATGCGTTTCCGGATTGACTTGGTTAGGTTAAGGCCGCAGTTTGCACAGGCGGATTGGGCTGGAGGCCGGGGAGCACCGTGTCCATGACCTTTGCCATATTGAACATCGGTTTGGCCGCCTCATCGGGCTCAGCGGTTGCCTCCTCTAGCTCTCAATGTGCTCCGCCATGCCCACGCCATCTGGGCCAAGCTTCGACGGAAATTACTGGATGGCAATAGCCGTACTGATGATACTGTAACCTAACGAGACAGAGATTCTTCCCAGCCCTGCAGCCGGCGTAGGAAGAACTGCAAGGCTTTACTGGATTCTCTCCACATGCTGCGCCCCGGGAACACGGATGGGCGCAGCAAGTGTCGACAATGTGAACTGGACTCCCATGCTTCAGCTCGCGTGTCTCGGTAGACCGATCCTTTTACACACATGCATGGTGCATGTAAAGCCGGAAGGGGAGGGCGGCCCGGGCATACCTTAGGTCTCAATAACGACGGCTGGAAGCATTTGTTGATAAAGACAAATAAAATTTCCACCTCAACGTCTCGAATCCCCCGTTCGCGTAGAAGCTGGTATATGGCATCTATCCGCGGCCGCGAGTTCCGACCATTTGCCTTTGTTTAACAAGCTTTGCAGATGGTGAGGTGTCCTCGCTCCTTCTTTTCCTCCCGGGTTTTCTGCGGTCCGTATTGGTAAAGGACATGCTGGACGTGGTCTCAGAGTCCGTTGTGTGTTTAGACGTAGACGAGCCTAACTTAGAAGGCGTATTAAATCCTGAGCGAACTGCCGATTATAGCAGAGGCCCAAGGACGGGTTCTGTAAAGATTGTTTTCAAGCAGCCAGCGAGCGTCCTCTTTAAGGACAGCAAAGTCTGTCATTTATGCGTCGTCCCAAGTTGGCTTCGTCAACGGCGATCTCCGGTCTCTACCCTAGCCCTAATCCCAGATCCAATGCTCGTTGAAAACGTACTAACCTGTGTAAAGGTCTTTTCGCGATCGACATGGGCTCCGACGAGGGTCGTAAGGCTGGATGGTAGTTTATGGACACCCTGCACAGTACTCTGTAATGTTTTGAATTGGGACAGCTGGAGAGTAAGCACGCCGTTAAGTCGCGTACTGGGGTCGTACCGGCGAATACCCAGCTCAAAGGCCTCCGACAGTCCCATGTGTCACGACAACCCCGGATACGTGATCCGGATTATCTATACCCAGGCAACGTATATTGATAACAACTGTCCCCATGTATGCTCTGCAAATTCACTTTAATATTGCTATGCCCGGACAGCTGGAGAGACCGACAACAGCTGGCCGCTCAGTATAGCCATGAAAACCCCATTGAACGACAGTACTGCCACGCAAGTCATAAAAGTAGGCGCCGAATCGGTGAGGCACTTGCCGCACGGTGCAGGTGCAGGTGCCCAAATGCGCCTGTCTTTAGCAAGGGCGTCTTCAGCTTTGCCTGTCAGATGCATTTAGCAGGCTCGGCAGTTCTGAGTCTTCTTCGGATGGCCTATACCTAATGGGATTGGCAAGGTAGGGTAACGTGGATATCCTTTGTTGATCAACCTCTCAAAAGCTGGTGCTCCCCGGGCTTGCCTGTCTTACTGGGTGTAGATAGGTGGGCTTAACTGCTTCTCATCCCCGATCAAGAGGACACGGGATAAATATATGAGTTTTGTGAGGACGTAGAACACCTCTGGATCCCGGAAGGAGCGCAGATAAATGGGAGGCCACGGGAAACCGATATGCTCTTGAAATCAGACTTACTAGCCTGATTAAACCAAAAAAGGTCGTTCGCTAGGCCCATTGACCAAGTCACGATCCATGTCCTCAGCTTGAGGCTCCTTGATTAAGGTAGTACTGTCACTGTTGGCTCTCAATTCTTTGAGGCCTAAGCGCTGGATTCGGATCCGCCCCAATAAACCCACTGGACGGCAGCGCATTCGGCTTCAATATACCTAGCTAGGTAGTCGTCAACTGCGCCAGAATGACATCCCGAAAGGCCTGCGTGACAATGCCAAATCCAAACTTCAACCTCGCATCCAGTGCTTCGACACCCGATCGCCCGTAAACAACACCAAGAGCCAGGCGTCTTTATCCGCATACACTACCACGGAGGATGTATATAGCCGATAAACAAAGAAGTAATATTGGCTGTGGCCCAAATCTGGGAGGTTGAACCACACGGCATCAGTGAGCTTTTCAGGTTGCTGTTAGGGTAGTGTTAAAGCCGTATGGATGTCTTCGGATAAGCGAACAGTGAAGGTATTGTCGCATGTTCAGATCCGCTATATAAAATGCTGTTATTATAGTCCTAGAACGCCCCTGCCTGTGGACCCACCAGACATGTATTTAACAACTAAATAGACGAATGCGCCCGCGGGCAATTTGATATTATTCCGGGTTGTCTATTATCCATTATCAATCACAGACAGGACCCTCCCTTGCTTAAGCTCAAAATCTCCAAGGTTGTATCCTAAAGGTAACAAGCCAGCTCATGCGTGGGACATATTAACCTTGGGATAGGAAGGCAGCTGATCAGGTCCCTGAGCACTTTGCTCTTGATTCAGCTGGCCTTGCGGGTATGGATGACTGACGGAATCGGCCCGGCGTACAGGACAAAGATCTCGTGTCTGTCCTGAGAGACGTGTATGCGCCTGCCACGCTGGTTCAAGGGATCTCCAGGTTCCGGGTGCGACACCAGCCAGGCCATCGTCTGGGCGGCCTCCTGCATGAAAATTGCCGCACGCTTTTTGTCGCGATGCACGGCCTTGACTTCGATAAGGGTATCCAGGGTATCCAGGGTATCCTCTTAATGGCATCAGCGTTGGAAAGGCAAGAGATGCCGCTGGCAAATTCTTCATATTATTGTGGAGGACCGCTTTTGGTTATCATATCCAGGGGGGAATGTCTTCGTCGCCACCTTTATAATCCCATTCTTCGGCTTGGTGAGGAAAGGAATGATGTGAGCCATGAACGATTGTATTAACTTAACTAACTGAAGCTATCTAGGAGGCTACAAAAACATAAAGGTGTTTGGGTGCGCCAAGCGCCCGAGTCACGTGACCACAGGCATGATCCTTAATACCCCCCTTGCCCGGGGCAGTAAATAAATAAGGCTATTTTAGTTTCTTAAAGTAATAGTATAAAATTAATTTATAGTATAGTAAGGTATCTTATGCTAATTATTTAAATAAAATATTAATAGGCTACTTTTTTAAATAACTTTATAAGTTTATTAATAGCCTGCTTTATTATTAGTATATATAAAAATTTAATATTTTTATTTAATACTTCCTGGCAAAAAAAATAATAATAAATATTAATATGTTTTAAGCGGGCATAATATTTAGGGTTTTTAAATATAGTAATTACTTTTTAGTTATTAGCGTAAATAATTATAGGCCTAAAAAAACACACACGCGTAGGATTTAGGCATTTAATATTTAGCTTAGTAAAAAGTAATTAAATTTAAATAAGTTTTTAAGTTACAAGCGCCTGCGTGATATACTTTAATTTAATAAAAAAAAGTGCTATACTAAGCTAATATTTTAACGCCTAAAAAATTAAACCACTAGTAAGTTTAAAAATATATTTAAATATTAAGATTTTCTTTATTAAATAAGGGCTGGCCTAATTAGTATTAGTATAGCCTTATAGGCCACCTTTATTAAATAAATAATATAAAGTAAAAAAAAAAGTAATATATAAATAGTAATATACGCGCTTAATAATAATTAGGTATTTTTAACTTAAATTACGCGTGTACTTTATAACTTTAAAAATTATATAAGTAATATTAGGGCGTGTATAAACTATAAGCTAGATTAGGTATTTTATTATAGCTTAGTAAAGCATTATATTATTTATAAAGGCCTGGCTGTTATAATTTTTAAAAATCTTTTTTTTATAAAATAGCATAAAAAAAGGCTTGCAGTTTTTTAAGCTAAAATACTTAAAAATTTTAAAAATATAAAAATATTATAATAAAAATATTTTATTTTTATTTATATTAAACAAAATATTAACGCCTAAGTAATCCTTAACTTAGCTATTATTTATTACTTTAAAAAGTTTTAAAAACTTTTACTTAAAAGCTTTGTACTAAGCATTATTTTTAAAAAGTATAAAAATATTATTAATATATATAAGAACGTATAGGCTATTTTTAATAAATATTAAATAATTTACGTGCAGGCGTTTAAATCCTAAAGAAATAAAAGTTTTAAAAAAAAAATATATTATTTTTTAAATAACTACTTAAGGCTATATATTATTTTTAATAAAAGGCTATATTTACTAGCTTGCTTATGGTTATTAAAAAGGTTAATATAAATTACCTTTTTAAGTTTTATATAAAAAAATACAGTAATAATATTTTAAAAATATAATTACTAATTAAAAAGTACTGCAAGTATAATAAATATTTTAAAAAATATAGGTTTTACTATTATAGTATACACCTTGTGAAAATCCTTACTATAATATTACTTAAAGCCTTTTATAACTAGGCATGCTTTGCAAGTATTATCACGCTTAAGTTTAAAAACTTAGTAAGTTAGTAATAGCTTTATATTTTTTTTTTTATTAATAACACGCTAGGTGCTATTTTAAAGCAGCAAGTGTATTTTTTTATAATATACCTTGCGCTAAAGTTTTGTATTTTTATAATTAAGTGCCTTTTTATATATTTAAGGTTTAAACTTAAATAAATTAGGATTTTTAAATAGCATAGCTTTATTAAAGGATTTAGATATAGCAGTAATAATTAAAGCATTAATTTAGTATTAAATTTATTATATAATTTTATTAATAATTACTAGGGGTGCTGTAGTAAGAAAAGTAAGGAATTTATTTTTTATTTTAGGATTAACACTAAAAAATTAAACACTATTTATATCTAGCGCTTTTTTAAAACGCTAAAATAATTTTATAATACATGTAAAGTATTTAAAGGGCTTAAAACCATAAATCTTGGCTATAATATAATACTTATATTTAATAAAAGTTGGATTATATACATCTCCTTTATTAGGGATATCCTTTATTATAAAAAAAGGTAGATATTAGGAATTTAAAAAATAGCAAGTATTATTAAAATTATTTTTAATAATAATTAAAGGTAAAATACCTATTACTTTATACTTTTTTATTTAAGCAAGAATTTCCTTTTTAAAATTATAAGCACTTTCCTAAACTACAAGCAGAGCTTTTATAAGCGCTTTAGCAGGTATTTATATAAAAATTTAAGGCATAAATAAAGCTAACTAAGGCTATAATTTATTTAAGTAATCGTGTAGTTACAGGAACTTTATAAATATATATTTAGCCTTTTTAATACTGCTAATTTATTTATACTAATATATTAAGGCGTTAAGATTATACAAGGTAGTTACTTAAGGTAACTTAATATTATTAATTTTTTTAAAAATAATATTACGCATGTACTTAATCTTCTTTATTTTAATATTATAAACTTTATAAAAAAAGTTTAAATAACTAATAAAGTGGCCTTTAGCCATATAAAAATCTAATTTTATTTAATACTTTTTTTTAAAAATAAAATACTAGTATTTGCAACCTAGAGCGCGCTATTTTAAGGTATTAAGTTATTTATTAGTAAAAGCTTTATAAAATAACATTTTTATATAATTATTAAAAATATAATTTTAAAAAAATATAATTACAAGGATAAGGTGCCCCTAAAAATATTTAAAAGTTTAATATATTATTATAACTACTATAAGCAGCTTTACAAGGTAATAATTCTTAATTTTAAAAATATTATTAAGCTAAGGATTATACACAAGCGCTAGGTCCTATATTTTACCTTTATTTTAAAAATATTTAACAAGCGCGATATGCTTTCCAGTATTATTATTATAAATATATTTTATATTAATATTATATTAGGTTTTAAGATAGTTTTTTAAAAAAATATACTTTTTTAGTAATTTATTCTTGTTACAAAAAAGAAATACCTAGTAAAAATAAATTATATTATTTATAAATATTATAAAGTAATATTTTTTATTATATTTATGTATAAAAATTAGTTTATAAATATTAAGATAAATAAGATCTTTAGGTTTTATATAAATCTCGCGGTAATTTTTTAATAAAAAATAATAGCCTTTATTTATTAGGCATAGCTTATAAGAATACTTAAGGCTGCCCTTTTTAAGCTTTAGGCCTTTAATATTTTAAGTAATTTAGTATATTTTTTACTTGCTTGCATAGGCTAAGTAATAATATGCTAATTTAATAAAAATTAGCTTTAAATCTACTTTAAAATTAGTATTAAAAAATAGCTTTGCTATAGTAGTAACCAAGCTATTAATTTTTAATATATTAATAAGCTTTATAAAAAATTAACTAGTTATATAAAAATAATAGTAATTATTTAAAACTATAGCATACCCTTTGGCCTTACTATTTTACAAGAGGAATTTATTATTTTTATTTAAAAGTATTTGCGCGCCCGCCTTAGTAAGCTAGCATGTTAAAATAAAATTATAAGCTAATATAGGCACTAGCTAGATATTTTTTAAAGTAAAAGTTTTAATATATATTATTAAGTTTAAAAATATAAAATTAATTATAATATTATTATATTTTTTAGTAAAAAAAAACGCGCCTGTAGTGGTCTTTACCTTAATAATATAGGCTATAAAAAACATAAAATTATGGTAAAAAGAAGTTATATAATATAATAAACCTAAGTTAAGTATTTAAAAATAAAAATTTTTTTTTACTATGCTATTATAGGCTGTTACATGGTATTTTATATTAATATAATTAAAAAAAAATAATAAATTATTATTTACTAATAATAGCTAGTATTACTAAGGAGCGCCCTACTATTATTATTACTACTATTAATAAAGGCGCTAATTATACGCGTTGCTTTAAACCTTATTAGCTTAATTATTATATAATTATTAACTAGTATAATAAGCTCCGGAGGAATTCCAGGAGTTATTATATTTATATAAGTTATATTTATTATATTTATTATACCCCCCTTAGCCGCGGCCTTTAAATATACTAGGAAAACTATAGCTATAATAGCCTTTATAGCCTTATCCACAAGGGCTAGGAGTATAAGATGCTTACAAGCTACAAGAACTAGTTTACTTTATTAATTAATATTTAAAAGGGAAGTAATTACCCAGGGCGCCGTGATAATAACACTAAATAAAGTTAATATTTTTTATAGGTAAATTATTTTTAAAAATCTTATTAATAGTTAACTTTTTTTTATTTTTATTTTTATTTTTTTTATTTATTATATTTATAAATAGCGTGTTAAAAGTTACTTTAAGTAATTTTTTTTTATTTAGCAGTACTGCGCGTATTATAAAAAAAAAATATATATTTTTTTTATTTTATAAACTATTAAATTATAAAATATTTTTAGCTAAGTAATCTAAGCTTTATAAAACTCCGCATTTTAAATTATAGTAAAGAAAAAATAAACCTTTATTTAAAAGGGTAACTTAAGTTCTTAATGCCTTAGTTTAGTAATAGCATTTTTTTATTTATTTAACTAAATAGTTTTATTTTATATATTTATAAGCTTTATTATAAAAAGTTTATTTTAAATATTATAAGCTACTACGTGGCTATAAGGCTTATAAAGGGCCTTAAGTAAGTTAAAAGCCTTTTTTAAATTATATATAATATAAAGGTTTACCTAGATAAATAAAATACAAGTATTTTAAAAAATTATAAGTACTATAAATCTTTTTTTATTATATTTTTTTATTTTTTTATTATAAGTATTTTTTAATTTTTTATTATATATAATAATTTTTTTATATAAGTATTTAATTTTTGCTACGGGAATATTAATATTATTATTAAGTTTTGCCTTTTTATAATAAGTTTTTATAATAAATTTATTATTTTATAAGTTATAAAGGTCTGGTTCTGCAGGTATTAGGTAATTACCTTAAAAAACCTATTAAAAAAAAAAGTTAGAGCCTTGTAGTCTAATCTCTAGTAATTTTATTTATTAAAAATAGTTTTTTTTATTAAGCTTAATAATTAAGTTAGTAATTTTCACCTTATTAATAATAATAAAAAAGCCTTTTATTATAGTGTTAATACTTAAAGTGTTAAACTTAAAGGCAAAGGTAGGTAAAAATTTTTTATGTAAAATAATATAATTATTAAAACTAGCCTAGTAATTATAATTTATATATTTATAAATAAAAAAAAAATAATAAAACCTAGGTAGAGCAAGGGCTCATAACCTAAGGAAAGAAATAATATAAGCCATAAATAATTATATTAACTTAACTAACTAAAGCTATCTAGGAGGCTACAAAAACATAAAGGTGTTCGGGTGCGCCAAGCGCCCGAGTCACGTGACCACGGGCATGATCCTCGACACTTGGGCGGTTGAGACATTGGAGTGCCTTTCCCAGCTTTGCTTTCTTTGCTCATGCCCTGATTTTGGGGCCTATTTTTTTTTGTTCTTGAAGTATTCCCCTTACTCACTTTGTTTGACCATGCTTTCAGTTCCCGGCATGGTTTTTGCCAGTCTATAGCCTCGAGAGACCAAGCTGGCAAGTGGACAACAAATGGAGTGTGTGAGGGCTTGAGCTTTCTTACCTGACGTCCATTTTGAACAGGCGATCTCGCGAAAGACCTGTCTAACATCAGCCTTGAATATGTCCCAAGGCGTGAGGTACCTAATGAAGGTAACGGATCACAAGGCAGAATGACGAGTAGCTCGAGGGCGTTCTTGAGTCAAAGCTGAGGGGCAGTGATCTCTAAGAGCGAAAGAGGAGCGTAATTGGCGAGGGTGCTGTGAGGCGAGAGGCCCCAAGTTCTACCCTAATGGACCATCCCGCTGTTAGCTGGTTTAGGAATATAGTGGAGTTAGCATAGTCTTATTATAACCATGTAATTTATAATAATATTATAATATTTTTTAAAATTTATATATATAATAAATATAAAAAAATATTAATAAAATATAATTACTTATTAAAAATATATTATATATTATTTTAAATTAAAATTTATTATAAATTATATTTTTAATAATATATTAGCTAAATATAAGCTATATTTTTATATTTTTTACTTATTTTTAATAAAAATATATAAATATATAGCTAAATATACTTTTTAAAAAAGTAATAATAAATTTAAATAAATATATAATAAAATTTTTAATATATATGTGGCAGCCGTTAGGAACGCTATGCGGATCTAAAGAGTCTTAAATTTTACTAAGTCCCGCAGAGCGGGTAAAGTACCTATAGAGGTAGTAAAGTATGGCAAAACTATTATACACTAAAGTAGTATGGCAGCCACTACTATATATCCCCCTTTTTAAAAGGCTAGGTACTAGCTAGCTAAATATAAATAAATAAAATAAACTTAATATTAAAAAAAAACCTATAAATAAAGTAAACTTAATATTAAAAAAAAACACAAGAAATAACCGTAAAATAATAATAAAATTTAATTTAATATTAATAATAAAAAAAATAGCGCTATAATTTAGTATTAATAAATATAAATTAATATTATTAAAGCGCTATATAATAAAATAATAATTATTAAAATTATAAAATAAACCTTAAAGCGCTATATATAGCTTATAAAAAAAATTAAGAAATAAATAAACATGCTAGGTATTATAATATAAAAAAACATGTTAAAATATAAAGCAGGGGTTATAAGGCAATATTTAAGTATAAAGTAAATTATTAGTTAAAAACTATTTTATTATTAAGGTTTACTTATTTAAGTTATGTGGTAAAGGCTTTAAATACAAGCTAAATATTTTTATTATAATACTTAGGCTAAAAAGCTAAACCTTATAATTTATTATATTTTAAAATATAAAAAGCCTTATATAACTTTAATAGTTAAGCTATATTATTTATAAATATAAATCTAAATTTAAATTATAACTAAAAGTGTACTTTACATATAATTACCTTAAAAGGCTATTTTTAAATATATTTATAATTTATATTTTTTTTAATAAGGCCTTTATAATACTAGGGTAATAAGTATTTTAATAATAATATTTTTTAGTTTAGGGTCTTAGTTTTATTTACTAACTTTTAAGGTATAAATAGGCCTAAAGTATTATAAATCTTTAATAAGTAAATTATATAACCTTTAGTATTAAACTTGCTAGCTAAGCTAAAGCTTTAATAATACTTAATTATAAATAATATTAAATTAATATTTAAAATTACTAACTAGTTATCTAGGTAGTTTAGGGCTAATAATTTTAATAAATATTTTAAATATATATTATTTTACTAATATTATATAAGTTTAAGGCCTAAAATTAGGTTAAAATTTATATTTAATATAAGGTTTAAATTTAAGGGATTTATTATTAGTAGGTTTATAAAAAAAATTTATTTAAACCTTTTAATATAACATAGCCCGGGTTTTATATTAAACTTTAAGTAGTATTTTACTAATAGCTAAAGTTTTATAAAGTTTTTAATACTTTATTTTAATTTATAATTAGGCCTAGCACCCTTAAGTTTTAGCGTTTTATTATATATTATAATTATTTATTATTTTAGTAAATAATAAACTTAAGTTTTAAGATAGCTTTATAGTAGTTTAAAATATAGTTATTAATTTTATTTTTTACCTAGTTTAACCAGCACTTTAATATATTATAATTATATTTTAAGTTTTTATATTTATTATATAATATACCCGCGTATTACTTATTAAATTAAGCATGGCTAGTTAAAGTAATAATAACTTATTTTTTATTTTAAGCTTTATTTAGCCTAATAATATAAAAAATATTAATATATTTTTTTATAATTAAAGTTAAAAAGATTTTTTATAATATAAGATTTTAAACTACTTGCTTTTATAATACTATTACTAGCTTAACCTTTTTTATATAATAGTGCTTTTTTTATTATATAATAACTTTAACTATTTTTTTAGCAAGTTTTATAGCCTTTAAATTTACCTTAATAAGGTTTAATATTATTTTTTTTAAATTTTTATTAAGGTGTTTAAAATAATAATTATTACTTATAATACCTAAGCCTGCTTTATTAAGCAGCTAGTATTTTTTATTACCTAACACTTTTAGTATAATAAAAACCATAATAAAGGTGTTTATAATATAATTAAGCTAATTTTTATTTTTTAGTTTAAATAATATTAATATACCCTTAAATACTAGTAAATATCTAACTTTTTATATAATAAGCGCGCAAGGGGTATATTATAAAAATAATATAAAATTTAGTTTTATATAGCCCAGGCGGTTTATATTTAATTTTTTTAATATAATATAATAAATTACTAGTAGCATGTAAATAATAAAAATTTTTATAATATTTTTATAGTTAGTTATTTTAGGCTTTTTTTTAAAATAAGTTACTTAGTTTATTTACCCTTTTATATACTTGGCTTTTAACTTTATATTTACTAAAGGTTATTTAACTAAGAATAGCAAGCTATTTTTTTAGTAAACTAAAAATATCTTATTATTAATATAACTTAAATTAATAAATATAAAAGCGCGCTACGCGTTATAATTTAAATAGTATATTTTATAAATAAAGTAAGAAAAATAAGGAAGAACAGGAAGTTATGTTTTATTAATAAAGTAAAAAAAAATATTTTAATAAAATTACTTTAAGGCACTTATAAGGCGTTTAAGTAAAACATAGGATAATAATTAAGTAAAGTATAAAATTAAATATTAAAAAGATAAAAAAAAAAGGAAGTAAAAACTTAAGTTAAAGCTTTGGTAAAAAGGCAGCCACTTTATAGTATTTACTAATATTTACTTAATATTAAATAGGGAAATAATTTATAGGTAACTTTTAAAGTAATATATAAGTCTATTTTTAAGTAATAAAAATAAAAAAAACTTTAAAAGTAAGGAAAACTATATAAATTTAATATATATAATAAAATAAACTTTTTTTTATATTTTACTTTTTTATAATATTTCTTGCATAGTAATCCTTAAATTTTTTTACTAACTTTTTTATATTTTATAATTATAACTTATAATACTACCTATTATATTTATTAAACTATTTAATATATTTTACTAAATATTTTACACCACCGCGCTTTACTTTTTTTTTATAATAATTATTTTTAATTTATACTTATACTACTTATTATTATTATATAATTTATAAGGGTAACTATATTATTTTTTACTTACTTTCTTAATTTAGTACGCGGTACTGCCTGTTAGTTTATTTAGCACCTTTTTACGCTAAAATAGGTTATTATTAATAAAAGCTTTTTTTAAGTATATAATAAAAATAACAAGGTATATTTATTATTTAGGCAGGAAATTTAATTAATAAACTAGCGGTTTAATACGCTTTACTACCTTAAAAAAATTATTATACTAATTTAATATTTTCTTGCTTAGCGTGTTTTTAACTAAATACCTTTTATAAAACTAAAGGTATACTAAATTACTAATTATAAAAAATATAAGGACATGGTGTTTATTATATTATATTTTTATTAATATTTATATTGATTTAATTATATTTACTGTTATTTCACAAGCCGCGAATAATTATTTAATTTTTTTTAATTATAAATTAATATTTATTAAAAGGCGTAAATCTATTCCATATATAAAATACTAAAAAGTTTTATTAATAATTACATGTCTAGTGCTATTATAAACAGCCTAAAGATAAGGTAATATATTTAGCTATTTTAGGCTAAATTATAAGGCTATAATTATATAATATAGGTAAGCCTTAATTATTTAATTATTAATTTTTATAATACTATTACCCTGTAAGTACTAAGCTATAATAAATAAACTTTTTACTTTAAGATTTATAAATATTTTTAGCTAAATTTCCAAGAAAAACTTAGTATTTTAATTTAAAATAATTTATAATAGTAGGCCCTAATTACTAAGTTATAAGTATTTTAATAATATATTAGCTTATTATTTTATGGACTAGTTATTATAACCTAGGATTATTATTATTTAATATAAAAAATAGTTTATTATAAATATAATAATATTATATTATCTATTATTTAGTAATACAAGAATTAAATTAATAAAGATTATATTAAATAAATAAAATATTAATATAATTAGTTATAAAGTATTATATAATTTATACCTTTTTATTTTTTTTAATAAGTAATTTAAGCAATGCTTTATATATTATTTAACCTAGTATTTTATTTAGCTTATTATAATACCCCTTAATAGCTTTAATATTTTATTTACACTAGGATAGCTATTTATATTATATATAATTTATAAAACTTTTTTATATAAGTAATTTAGGATTACTAGCTTCCCCTTTAATTTAATATAAAAAATATTATTTACTAGCTTAAATAAAAGTATTATTAAATATTTTAAGCTTTAGTTCGCGTGCAGGACCTTTATAATTTTTAATTATTAAAAATTTATTATATAGCCCTTCCTGGCGCGTTTTTTAAAGTTATTAAATAATTTAACTTATATAATATACCAGGCAAAGATCTTTTTTAGGGTATTTTTTACCTTATTTTTTATATATAATAATAAATAAAATAACATGTTAAAAATAATATATAACTTACTAGGTTTATAATAAACTTTAAGGCTAGTAATTTACTTATAATATTAAAATACTTTTATTAATTTTAAATTTAATTAATTATTACTTATAGTACTTAGCAACATGCTACATAATATATTTATAACTAAAAAATAATTTATATAAATTACACCCCTTTAGCTAAATTTTATAATATAATATACCTTATATAGCGCCTAAATTACTCCTGTAATTTTAAGTTTTATAAAATAGTATTATTTTTTAGCCTTTAATAATAACCTACTAAAAAAAAGTATTAATTATATAATTTTTAAAAATAGCAGTTAGGCGGCATTCTAGGGCGCTAAATAATCTTTTTTTATAATAATTAGGTTATTATATATAATATAAAATAGCATGGCCTTAAAACCCCTTTATTTAAATATATTTATATTAAAAAATATAATATAGTCTTAGTTATGGTATGCAAGCATAATATAATTTTTAAAGTAGGATTAAATAGTTTTAAACATTTTAAGTTTATAAATATTTAATTTTTTAATTACTATTTTACGCGCGAAGTTTAATCTAGTAACTTTTTACTATAATTTTTTTTAATTAAAAGTATTTTTTAGTTTTATAATAGCTATACTTTTATTATATAGCTTAAAATATACTAAAAAAATTAACTAGTAAGCCTAATATATATGTTAAAATTTATAAGTATTTTTAAAAACTTTAGCTTTAATATAGCTTTTAACTTGTTTTTTATTATAGTTAAACTAAGTAATAAAACTTTTTAACCTAGTAGCTATATAATTAAAAATTTTAAAAATATTTTTTTTTAAATTTAGTATTATTTATAGCTCCGCGTAATATATAAAAAATTTATATAAATATATAAAATATAGTTTAAGGGTTTTTAAAAATATTATAAAGTTATTTATATATACTTTTAAAAAAGCATATAAAATATAAAATAAATTATTAATATTTTATTATACATGCGCTATTAAGTTTAAAAATTTTATTATATATATTTTAAAAAATTTTTACCCCTAATATGCCTATAGTTATTTAAATATATAAGCTACTAGTAAAACATACTTTTTTTATTAGCTATATTAATATAATCACAGCCTGCTATAGTAGTAATAATATTAACTTATATTAAAATTAAATAAATATTTAGGATTACCCTTTTATTTATGTTTTTAAAATTAATTATAATTTATTATTTAATATTATTTTTTAAAGGCGTATATAAACCTAGTATATTTATAACTAACTTTACTTTTTAGTCCTAGTTTAAATTTACTTTATTAACTACCTTCTTAGCTATAAAAACTAAATAACTTAATAAAATATATATATTAGCCCAGGCAAGACAGCCCTGCGCATAAAGCTTGTTAAATACTTTATTTACTTTTTTTTATCTAGTTTAAATAATAAGTACTTTTTAAAAAAATGTTTTATATTCTTATGCTATTTTAGTTTTATATAAATTTTTATTTAGTATTTTTTAAAAATATTTATTATTTTAGTATTTATTTATACCTTTAGGAAACACATTACCACCTTTTTTAAAAAACATGCTATTTTTTTATTATTATAAACCATAATGCTATTTTATAATATAGTAATATTTTTTTTAAATTAAATTTTAAAGGCTCCTAGTTTAAAAGGCGTACCATAATAAAATTAGCTATTTTTATTTACTTTTTTATATTTTTAATATTAGTATTTATTATATAGGCGTAGTATGCCTCTAAATTTTTAATTTTATAAAGGTTATCTAAATAAATATACTAAAATATTATTACTAATTATATATTTTAATTTACTGCCTAGACTTTATTACATGTACCTTAAAATACTTAAGTAAATAAATATAATTTTTTTTATTAAACTAGTTTAAATATTATATTCCTATTTTTTAAAAAAATTACTTTTTAATAAACTTTAATAGCCACGCGCGAATTTACCAGGATTACTATTTTTTTATTTATAAATAATATTTTTAGCGCTTTTATTTTATTTAGTTTTAGGGTAATTATAAGTTATAATACTATATTTAAATAGCCTTTAATCTTAGCCTTATATTTTATAAAGTTTAATAAAAAATTATATTTACTTAGTATATTTATACCTAATAGTATATTTACTACTAGGCTGTTTATTAAATATACTTTTATACTTACTTTTATATATACCTTATTTTTATTATACTTTATAAAAAAGTGTACTAAAAGCATTATAAATTTAATACTAGTAAAATTATTTTTAATTTTTTTAATTAATATTAATATATAATATTAGATTTTTACTCCTAGAGCATGCTTTTTTAAAAACTTATAATTTATAATTATTAAAGTACATTCTAAATTAAGGCATACTATTATAATATGCTATTTAATATAGGCTTTTATTATTATATACTTTTATAAATAAAAATGCATCCCTAGGTTAGTTTTAATAACTAGTAATATAATAAAGTAAATCACGGGTAATACTATATTTTTTTACCTATTTTTTTAGCAAAGCATTCTTATATTTAGGTAAATACTTATAAAACGTGTTATTTAATAGTATTCTTGTAAAATAATACTAGTAGTTTATAATATTTATTAATTATACTAAAAATAGTGCGGGATTCTTGCGCTATATATTATCTTAATAATTATAATATAATTTTATATTTATTAATTATATTAAAGCTGGTGCGGGATTATTATAATATACTTTGTTTTAATAATTATAATACTACTTTGTATTATAAACCACTTTACTATTATATTTTATATTACTATAATATATTTAATTTTTATAGTTACCATAATACGCCTAACTATTTTATGCTGCGTAGCTATAATACGCCTGTTTAAAAGGTGTTTTTTTATAGGTTATATTATTATTTTATAGCGTGTTGCTATAATATGCTTTATATAATAGGAATTTAGTATTAGTGTTAAGCCAGAGGAAGGCAATATAACAAGATAGTAAGTTAATTCCCCTAATTAACTATCTTAAAAGTAATAAATACATGCAGATAACTAAGTGCTAATATAAGCAAAAAGGAAGAGAAAAAACTGTAACTACATGCTAAAAAAAAAAGAAATAATATAATAAATCCCCCCGTGAAAAAAATAGCGCCGTTCTTAGTGCTTTATTTTTTTTAGTTTTTTTACTTAATATTATTTAATGCAAAACCTAGATTACCTATAAAAGTTTTATAAATAAAAATATTATTAGCAGTGTTATTTGTGAACTACAGGAGTAAGATATTAAAATTAAAATTTTTTTATTATATTTATTACTTTAGGTACTTTATAAATTATTTATATAAGTGCTTTAATATAGGACACTTAAAAATATTAAAATTATTTAAAAATACTATATAAAAGTGTTTTATTTTACCCTTGCTATATWTTTTTTTAAAAAACTTAATTACTTTAGCAGCTTTTGTCTAGGCTTTAATATTATTTATAAAATTTTTAAACTTTTTTTATATAAAAGCTATATTAATAATAGTAGGGGCGCGTATTATATTAAAAATAATTTTATTTATAGTAATAATAAGTTTTTTAAAGCCTAAGGTAGTAACTTTTTTTATTAAAGTGCTTTTAAGCCAGCGGGTAAAATTTTTTTTATAAAGTTTAATAATTAGCTTAAATTTTTAAAGTTTTTTAGCTTGTATTTATTTACGGTTAACTAGTTTAAAAGTAGCTAAAAAAAGGTATTTTTTACTATATTTTAAGCAGGCGTTATTAGCCAGGTCTTAAAACTTTTTATAATAAGTTTTATTATTAAGTTATATAAAGCTAAAATACTATTTAATATCTCCCCTAAAAATAAAAATCTAATTATTACTAATTATAATATACTAAATAGCATTCTTTTTTTTAGCTAGGGTATAATTAGCTTTAAAATATATTTTTTACCTGCACGTGGGTTAGTCCTGGTTACTTTATATATAAGTAGGGTGTAGTTATTAAAAATACTAACTAAAACCTTAGTAATCTTATTAATATTTAATATACTTAGGATTAGCCTAACTAAAGCAGGATTAATTAATATTTTAGTTTTTTTAGTAATAAAAGCATGGTATTATAGGTAAATAAATATAAAAAACTATTTAAATTATAATATATTATTAAGTTTATTATAAAAATAATTATTATTAATTTAAATTAAGGTCTTGGGATAGTACATGCGTTTTTTAAAGTTTATTTTTATAATTAGCTTTTTTTAAAAAATCTTAAGTTATATAGCGGGTTTACCCCCTAGGATATTTTTATATTTATTTTTTTTAGCCTAGTTTAGCTAAAGTAAATTATTAGCCATGCCTTTAAATTAAGTAATAATATTATTATTATTTATTATTTTAAGTTTTTTAACATGGGCCTTAAAATAATTTATAATTTTTTTTTAGTTTACGGTAAAAAGGGCTTTATTATTTTTAAAAAACTTAATTTATTACTTAAGCTTATAAATTATTTTTTAAGTCTTTATCTCTTTCTTATTTAAAGGGGTGTTGTTTAAATTATTTATTATAGCGGAATTAAAAGGACCTGCAGCAAAACTTCCACCTTTGTTTACTATAATAAGCGTTAAAAAGAATATTAGGTAAATATAAAAAGTAAAAAAGAAAGAAAGGTAAAAAATAAGGAAGTTTAATAAATAATAAAAGTTTAATAGGTGGTAAAGAGAATATAAAGTAAAAAAAAAAAAGTAAAAAGGTAAAAAGTAAGAAAGTTTAATAAGAGTATTATATTATAAGTGGGGTAAGTTTATTATTATAAAGTAGCTATACTTAAATATAAAATAATAATAAAACTTAAGGGGCGGGGTAATAAAAAAGGTAAAAATAAAAAAAATAAAAAATACCTAAACAGGTATATTTTCCGCGAGATTTTTTAAATTAACTTTTATTTATTAACTAGATTTAAATTTATGTATAAAATTCTTAGCATTATAAAAAAATTTTTAGGGCTTTTATTAATTATTACTAGTATTATAGCCTTTTTATTTTATAAAATATTATATTACAGGAGTTTTATAATAGCCTTGGGGTATAACACGCTTTGCTAGGATTTTTTATACCTTTTAGTAATTAAGCTTATTAAAAAATTACTTATTTAGTACTGCGGGGGGATAATAATACTTTTTATTGAAAAAATTAAAATTTATTAGTTTTAGTTAGGTAATAAACATAACTAAATAAATTTTTTAAAAAGGTAAAAAGTTTATTAGGTATAATAATTAACTAATATACTTAATAACTTAAAAAGGGCTAGTATATTAAAAAAAGAACTTTATAAAATATTTTTATAGGTAGGTAACTAGTAAAATATATTTTTTATATAAGTAAAGGTAGGCAAGGTTACCTTTTTACAAGTTTAATAGCTAATAATTTTTATTATAATAGGACTTTATAAATATTAAAGTATATTTTAAAATTTTTTTAATATTAAAACAAGCACTAAAGTCCTAAGGCTAAATATATTTAAAAAGATTTTATAAGTATTAAAAATTTAACTTAAATAATAGTTTTTAAAAAGTATGCTATATTATAGTAAAAATAAATTTATTAATTATAGCTATAATTAGCAAAAGTATATTAATTTAATTTATATTTAAAAAGGTAGTTATTATATACTATAGCATAATTTTAATAGTTTAAATAGTTTATTTAGTTTAGCTATTTATTTAGAAATAAAATATGGTTAAATATAGCTAGTAGGTATTTATAGCCTTTAGTATTTTTTTTTAAAATTTACTTATAAACCTAAAATCTTTATTAAAAATAAAGATTTTAGGTATTAACTAGTTATATACTTAAAAGTAGCACACTAGCTTATAACCCTATTTATTAAATTTTTATATAAAAGTTCCAGGAAGTAAGCTAATATATTTTATATATTTATTATATATAATAAAAAGTTAATCTTTATTCTTTACCAAAAAAAGGTATATAATAAAATTAATTATAATAATATAAAAAGGGATAGAAAGTAGTGTTATTAGCTATAAATAGCCTAGTGGTTAATAATAATAAGGTTTATTTTTTAAGTATATTAAATAATATGTAATATAATCCCTAAAAAAGGTTTAAGCTTTATATATTATAAAACCATGCATGGTTTCCAAGCATTTATTTATACCTTAATAATTATTATAATTATAAATTAGTTTAAAAAATTATAGTAGTATAAAACAAGAAAAATAAAGCTAGTATTTTCCTTGGGTATTAAAAGTTCCTTAGTTAGGTAAATTAGGTAATATAAACATGTTAGTATATAAATTTATTTTTTACTTTAGTATATATAACAGGCCCTTTTTTTTATAAGGTAGTTTTATAGGGGAAGAAAGATTTTTAAATTTATATAATACCTTTAAAATAAGGCTTGCTTTGGTGTTATTAAAATAAGTATTTTTAACTTATTATTTAAACTTATTAAAAATTTTAAGGTATAATATTATGTGGGCGTACTCCTAGTTTATTTATAAGTAATTAAAGTTAAATTTATTAGGTTATAAGGGTGGTTTTTTTATACGGGATAATATATTAGTAATAATATTTATCTTGCCCGGGTGGTAAAAAATACGTAGGTAAAATTACTAGGCGTATTAAAATATATATATAAGTTTTTAATTTATTTTTTTTAGCAAGACCGTTAATATAAATTTTTAATATATAATATTAATTATTAAGCCATGGTTTATATAAATAATAATTAAAAAATTTACTACTTTAATAATATACTTGGTTTTTTTTAGCACCTATACTAGGCAAGAAATTTCTAGTTTAATAGGCTAGTAGTTATACTTAATAATAATAAAAAATTAGCTTAAAAAAAGCACAGGGCGTATTAAAGTTTATAAAAAAGGCTTTAAAATATTTATATACTTATAATTTTTTTTTAAATAGTATAGTATAATACCGTAACCTTAAAGTAAAAAGTTAAGGTTTATATAAAGTTATTAATAATAATAAAAATAAGTAAAAAATATTAGTATAATAAAAGTATTTTTAAAATAATAAAAGGTGTTAAGGTTACTAGGTAATTTTTTAACTACTGTGGAGGGGCAGTACTAGAACATGGGAGCTGAAGGAGCCAAACAGTGGCGGAAACCTAGGACTAGATAGTACGTAGTACAGGTAGGAATAATAGTAAAAAAAAAAATATATATATTAAGGTAAATAATAAACTAGGTATAAAAGGCTGGTAGCAAGGCTATAAATATTATAAGAATTAATATTAGGGTGCAACCCCACTATATTTTTTTAAGGGGGGGCTAAAACTTGCTAGTAAGTAAGACTTTTTTCTACTTATATTTTTTATTTTTTTTAAAGTAATATTTTAAAGTATAATAGCTAGCTATACTTTACTTAGCTAGCTTTTATTAAGCCTTTTTTTTTACCTTTTTTATTTTTTTTTTTTTTTTTAGTATCATGTACAGGTAATAATTAAGTAGTTTAATAAATATATTTTAAAGCTTGTTAATTTTACTAGGGTAAAAAGTACTAATAATAATTAATAAGTAGCTTAGCTTTATTTAGCACTTTTTTAATAACTATAACTATATAGGCAGGAATAAGGGCAGGGGGCGGCGTTATTTTATAATAATTATAGTTAAAGTTACTAAAGTACTCCTGTTTTAGCTTTTAAAACTATATATATATATTTATAGTAATAAAAATAGCCTTCTTTCTCTAGGACTTAAAAAAGTTGCACCTAATAAATATATTTAAGTTAAATACTAGCTTTATTTTATTAACCACCTTAACTAAATTTTATTTATAATATTTTATTAAGGTATTACTAATAGCTCCCAGCCCCTGGAGTTAAATAATTAGGGTAAATAATTATAAAATCTTTAAGTAATAATTTAAAAAACTAGACAGGAAGGTAGGGCCAGGTATAAGATTATAATATATAATAGCTAATTTTTTTTAGGTGCCTTTTTTTACTATTTTAAGTGTTTAATAGTTAGCTAATATAGTAATATACTAGGATAGTACCATGCGCCTTATTTTTATAACTAGTTTAATAAATCCATGCGGTACTAGCAAGTGCGTAATTTAAATAATAAGTTATAAGTAAGGGTTTTTTTTTTAGTTTATATAAAAGTATTTAATATTATTTTTAGTTTACTTTTTATTCTTCACGCGGTTAATTAAATTAAAAAGGTTATTAATACTATCTCGCGCCTTTACCCGTGCCAGCCATGCCTTTACCTTATTTTTTTAATATATACTTAGTAAAACTTTAGTATAGTTATTATTATTTTTTATATTTAATAATAATAATTCTTAAATAATATTTACTTCCTGTTTATTTTAAAGCACTTAATTAATATTAATATTTATATATTAAAAGTAGGTGTGGTCTTCTTACTAGGCGTACTTTATATAGTATAAATATAAAATTAGTTAGTACTTGTAATTAGGCCTTAATATAATATACCAGGCCTAATAAAATAGGTCCTAGCGCATAAGTTATTAAATAATAGTATAATAAGTATTTTACAGCTAGCCATAATTTAGCGCTTTTTAATACTTGCGTAAGTAATAAAAATAAATATTTATTTTCTCCCAGGCAAGATTTAAAAATTAAGTATTTAATTTATACCCCTTAGGCGCTAGATTTTTAAGTTTTTTAGCTAAATAATTAAAAAAATTATTAATATTAATAAATCCGTGGTTATTAAATATTTTTTTATAATTTTTTTTTTATAAACTACTGGGGAGGGTACCGCGGGCAATTTTTATAATATTAAGGTATAAAAGTAACTTAAAAAGCCGGGGATATTTATAATTATACTAGTAAATACCTAGTATATTCTTAGGGCGCGAAGGTTAAACTTTTTATTAAAACTATGTAAAGTAAGCCTTGCTTGCTATAATATTACCTAAGTTTAAATAATTTTTTAAAATAAATTTAATATAAGGGCGCAGCACTTTATTAAATAAGTTAATTTTTATATTAATTTTTTTCCCTAGTTATTTTATATAAAGGTAGTATATATACTAGCGCTTTTTTTTTAGTACTAGTATAATTTTTTTATAAATTTATTATAAGGTATATACTTATAAAGTAGTGCTTTACTTTTTACTAGTTTTAATTATAAAATTAATAGTGGTTAGTACCCGTGTATAGTAGCAGGTGTTTTTACTTTTAGTAGGCAGGGCTAATACTTTTATAAACTTAAATAAGTATAGGTTTTTAGTAACTTCCTGCGCTAGGTTAGTTACGCTATTTTATAATACCTCCTGGGTAATTATTTTTATTATTTAGCAGCTAGCAGCGCGTGGTAACAATTTTTTTAATTAGCTAGTTATTTTATATTCAGGCGGACATAAAATACTAGTAATAAATATTTAGTTTATACTTATTAATATATATAAGACTATGGTACTATAAGCCAACCCTTAACTAATTATACTTATTTATTTTTAGTAGCGGGCTCCTAGGGCTAGTAAGTTAAAAAATATAGTATTATTAATATATTAAAAATAGGTTAAAACATAACTTTTAAATTTATTAAGTATTTTTTAAAAAATAATATTATAAGTAACAGCGTGTTTTATAGGTCTAGTTTTAGCTAGCTATAAAAGGCTTAAAATATATAATTTAGCCTAACTTTAAGTAATTAAGTTATAGCTAGATAATAAAGTAAGGCTAGATTAAGGTAATAATTAAGTTAATAGCTAATTTAGGGCGCGGGAAGTTTTAACTAAGTTTAATATATAGGCAGGCGCATGGGAAGTTACTAGCTAATTTTTTTTAATTTTATTATTTATAAAGTCCCGGGCATAAATAAGTTTATTATTTTTTATAATTAATTTTAACTTTTTTAAGTAGTAGCTATTATAGCTAGGCTAGGAAGGCATGCTTAAAATATAATTAATATTTTTAGGCGTGATAACTAATATTATATATTTTTTTTATTTTTTATTACCCACGCGATTTACCACGGTGTTATTAATATTATTTTAAATAGCTTATTATTTAGTGTTTAAACTTAAGCTATTAAATATTTTTTAAACCCTTTTAATTAATAGTTATAATTACACGTGCTTAAAAATATTTATAATAATATTTATTTAATTCTTATTATTATAATACTTAAAAATAAAGGTATTTTAAATCCCCTTTACCTTAGCGCGCTGCTTTTCCATGTTTTTAATAGCTTTTTTAGCTATATTTTAAAACTTGTTTTTATTAATAGTTATAAAATTAATTACTTTTTATGCCTTGGCCTTTAAAACATGTTTTTAAAGCTTTATAATAGTATTTTTTAAATTATTTTTTATAATAAATAGTACTATAAATAGCTTTTTTTATTATTTATATTACATGTTAAGCGGCGTGTTTTTAATAGCTTAAATAGCTTTTTTTATACTAGCATAAGTTACTAGTTTAATTTTAATTAACTACTACTTTATAAAAAAAATAGCACCCATGGTTATTTAGGTTTGCTTTAAAATATTTAGTAAACATAGGGTTAAGGCGCGCTATTAAGGCTAGTAAAGGCCTAATAATTAAAAAAGGTGGTGCTAAGTAATATTAATTAATAAACTTATTTACGTACGCAAAAAGGCACTTTTATTATTATAATTATTATTAGGTTTTTAAATATTCTAGCTTTTAAGCACTTAGTGGCTATAAAGTTAATAAGTTTTAGCATGCTTAGTGCTAGTATTTTTACTAGGTTAAAAGGCTTTTAACTTATTTTTTTTTTAGTATTTATATTAGGCGGCTATCACCTTTTTACTTTTTTTAAAAGGGTTAAAATTAAAAAAAAATAACAGGGCCATGGTTATAATACCTAGCACCCTAGTATAGGTAGTAATAATTTAAGTAAGTAAGTAATTAATAAAAAAAAGCAGCGTATAATAGTAAAAAACAGTAAGTAAAAATAATATTATAAACTAGGGGAAACATAAAATTAAATAGTAAGAGTTAAAAAAAATAAAAAATATAAAATTTTTAAAAAGCACTAAGTTATAATAGTTAAAGCGGGTTTAGGTAATAATAAGTAAAATATAAAAAAACTAATCTTAACTAATAGGGGGTAACACAAAAAAAATTAACTAATAAAAGATAATATAAAAAAAACTTACTTAGCAACTTTTTACTTAGCAACTCCTTAACTTTTTACTTAGTAACTTCTTAACTCTTTACTTAGTAATTTCTTAACTTTTTACTTAGCAACTTCTTAACTCCTTAACTTTTTAACTTATTTTAGCTAGTAGTGGCGGTATAATAATAACTAGATTTTATTTATTTAGCACCTAGCTAGCTTTTTATTTTATTATTATATTTACCTAGTTTTTTATGTCCTAGTCTTCCTTTACTTTTTATTTTTTTATTTTTAAGTTTTTACCTTGTTCTCCGGGTTCCGCGGTGTCACTAGTAAAATTTTTATTTAAATAAAATAGCTTTAACCTATTACTATTTACTATATAAGCCATGCATGTGTTGTTAAGTTTATTTAGTTAGTAAGCTTTAATATTAGCGTGTACTTTTTTAATTTAGTAAGATTTTAATTATTAAAATTATAGTTTGGCTATTATTCCTAGATCCTGCTTTTATTTACTATTTTATAAAAGTATATAGTTACCTTTTTTTAGCGGTATGCGCCTAATAATATAGTTATTATTTTAAATATTTTTATTTTTTTTTTAAATATGTTTTAGTTGCAAAACCACTTTTTTTATATTTTTATTTTTTTTTTAATTTACCGGGTTTTTATTATAATTAAGTCTTTTTAAGTATAAATATTTTTTTAAAGTAGGGTTGCCCATGTGGGTACTTTAAGTTTAATTAAAAAAATTATTTTTTAATTTATAAGTATTTAAATAAAAGTTATCCCGGTGGTTCTGCAAGTTATTAATTAAATAAATTATAGTATTAGGTAAAAGTGTTAGGTTTAGCTTTTTTTAATATTATTAGTAAGTTTACTAATAATATTTTTAATAACTTAGTTTATATATTTAATAATAATGTTTACTTTTAGGTGCCATGGCAAGATATTAGCTTGCTTAACCTTATACTTTTATAAAAAAATATTAATAACTTTCCCTTTTATTTTTAGTTTTTTATCCAGGACTATTTGGCGGGAAACTCTAAATTTATAAATAATATATTTAAACAGGAACTTTATAATAGCAGGTGTATTTATAATAACTAGTAATTTACCTTTAAGCTATTTTAATAATAGGTATATTTTTAGTATTATATACCTAAAATTGGCGTCGGGAGGCATGTAAATAATATTAATATTAAATATATTAAAAAAAAGTAGTATAGTAATAAAATAAAGTTTTTTATATTTTTGCTAGGAATCCCTAGCTTAATAGGTAAGGTATTTTTTTATTAAAGTTATTATATTTACATAGCTACCTAACTACTAGTATTTAAAAAATAAGTAATTATAGGTGTTTTTGCGCCCCTTATGCCCTAATTTTTTATATATTATTTTAAAAATTATATGGTATTTTTTTATATTATTAACCACTTGTTAGACCAGCTGGCCTTTAAAGCCTTTTTAAAATAAATAGCCTTTATATAAAATATAAATAGCAGCGGCGGCTTAAAGCTTGTAATAATTTAACTAGCTTATTTTTAATAATTTTAATAAGGTTGCTAGGTACCGGGCGATCTTATAATACCTTACTAAATAATAGCCTTTTAAAAATATACTTACCTTTAGGTTAGGTTTATTTTTATTCTTTTCTGGCAGCGGGTTATAATTTTTTAGGGTTTTTATAAATTTATTAAAGGCCCTTGCCCTAGTTAGTTATATTTATACTTTAATTATTTTTAGTTTTACTTTTACCTACTTATTAATATTAATTTTAGTGTTTTTTTATGCTATATTTTTTTTTATAATAGGCCTGCGTGATAAAGTATTTATAATTATGTTTTTATTACCTAGTACATGCTTTATAATAAAGTTAAATATTTAAATTTATGCTAACTAACTTACTACCAGCATGCCTAGTAAATTAAATATTAACTTATTTAACTAGCCCACCAGGGTGTTAGCATTAGTTTTTAAAAAAAAATATATATTATATAACTAAAACCTAAGCTTTTTAAAAGTTATTATAAGGCCTTAATATTTTTTCTTCCTAGTATTATATTATTTTTTTATATTACTTTATATACTAGAGTTATATCTCACCGCATGTTATTTTTTATTTTTTTTTTATATAATACACGCTTTTTATTTATTTAGGCTCGCGTTTATTACTAAGATAATTATTAATAAGATAATAATATAGTTAATAAATAGCATATATAAAAATATTATAATAATCTTCCGCAGGTAAATAAAGGCATTTTTTTATTTTTTTTTTATTACTAGCGGGTGTTTTTATAAAGTAGTAGGTATAGTGGTTTGGCTTCCTAGGCGTAGTAGTTAATAATTATTTTAAACCTTACTATTAGCCCCGCGAATTCACAAACTTACTTAATATTTTAAGGCTTAGGCTAGTAAAAAATTTTAGCTACCTTTACTATTTTAAAATACCTTTTATTATAGTTATATACCTATCTTATAATCTTAAGTTTTTTTATATAAAATTATAATTTTTTTACTAAAACTATGGCCCTGGCAAGCTTTACTAGGTAAAGTACATAATTTAAATTTACTAGGTACTTTAATATATATTATTAGATTCCTAGTAAAGCTTTTTTATTATTATACTTAGTTTTAGGTTTTTTCACGCTAATATTATTTAAGAATATTCTTATTATTAATGGTATTAGTTTCTTTAAGATTTTTTTTTAACCTTAATAAACTAGGCAACTAAGTTTATGGCTTTTTATATAATAGTTATTTACCAGAGGAGACTTATTATAATATAAATAATAGTTTTATTTTTATTTTTAGGGTTTAGGGTAATTTAGTTATACTTAAATATTTAATTAATAAGGGATACCACGGCCATGCTAGTAAACTTATTAAAAAATTTATTAGTATTTAGTAGGAGGTTTACGTCTTGTATAATAATTTTATTAAGCTTAGTAATATTAATTACTAGTTAGTAGGTACTAGGTATTTTTTTAATAACTAAAAAGTATGGGTTTTTATAAGGCCCCTAGGAGTATTTAAATATTCTAGCCTTTAAGTATTTTTTAAGTATTTTAACTATTATTTTTTAGGCCGCTCTCGGGATCTTAATTAAAAATACTTACTATACTTAGTATTTTATTATTTATAGTTACTATAGGGGCGCTACTTTTAGTCGCATGTAACTAATATTTTTAGTTTTTTATTTTAGCACTTTTTTTTTTTAATATAATATATCTAGTAATATTTTCTTTTCCTACACTATTAACTAGTTTTTAACTTTTAACTTTATAGCTTTTTTAAGTATTAATTAGGTTCCCCGCGGGAACTAGGTAATTTATAATTAAAAATAAAAGTTAAATTTAGTACTTGCTTCGGGCGCCTAGCAAAAAAGATAATATTATTTAAAATAAAGTTTTTGCTAATTTTTTATACCTTTTAATATATTACCTTTTTTTATACTATCCACTAGTTGCACTTTATTAGCTTTTTTTTTAAATAAAATTATTAGCTAGGTTATATTTAAAGGCTGCACCCCGTGTATTTTTTTAGCTTTATACCTTATTTATTAAATATATCTTGGGGGCTTGCTTAGGTGTTTTAATAATTTTTAGGTAATTTTATTAGCAGGCGCTTTGCATGTGTTAGGTAGGTTAAATATAAACTTAGTAATTATAAATTTATAGCCCGTGATTAGCTTAATAATTTTATATTTATTTAGATATAAAATTTCCTAGCATAAAATTAACTTAATTTTTAGATTTTTAAGTGGCTAGGGGGTATTTAAGTAACCTTTAACTTATTTAATAATTTTATATTTAATTAAATATAAAATTATCTTAATTTTTAGTTTTTTAGGCGCTCGGGCGTAGCTTAGGTATTTAGCTACCTTATTAAAAACCTTATTTATTAATTATTTTAGGGCCCCTGGTATTATTATTTTAGCTTTTATAATAAATAACTACCTAACACCGCAATTCTTGCTTGGTTTTTTAAATTTTATTTAGGCTAAATATCCCTTTTATATTTAGCTAGTAATAGCTTTTAGGGTATATAAATTTTTAGGAGTTAGTTTTAACTAGTGGAATAAATTATGCACTTTATATTACTATTTTTTTTAGTATTTATTATAAATAAGGCTTAGTGTTAAAAAGGCCTTCCTAAAATAAATTTTTTTTTTTAAATTATTTAGTATAAAATAATTAATACTTTAGTATATAAAATCCTTAATAATTACTAAAAGGTCCTTTATAATACTTATATAACTACCCTTAGCTTAATTTATAACTACTACTTTTACCCGCGGCTTTGGCCTGTAGGGCAAGTTAATTTTTTTATATAATTATTTATTAATAATATTAAGTTCCGCGCTGGTATCCAGGAGTGCCTTTATAAATTATTTTTTTACTTTAATTAAGATTTTAATACTTAGAAATATATAGGGGTTTTTTTTACTAGGAAGGGGCTTAGACCTTAAGCCTTTTATAATAATATTTATAAGTGTTACTTGCACGTGTTAAAAGGGCATGTTATTAATTAGCTTAGGCCCTAATACTAAGTTTATAGTAATTATATTTTTTAGGGTTACTTAAAAAATTTAGGTAATAGCGCTAAAAGGGCTTAAATTTATAAAAAGCTAATAAAAAAAATATAAAGTATAGGTGTTTAAATACCTTAAAAAAGTTATTAATTATAATATTAGCTACTGGTTGCTAGAGTACATGGTTAAGTATAAAGTTTATTAATATTTTTTTTTTAGCTTAGTTACTAGCTTATTTTTAGCTATAGGCTAGAATTAAATAATAGCCTAGGGCTTTTTATTTTTTTTTTTTTTTTTTATATTTTAATTTTTATAACTTTTATTACTTTTTTTACCCGGGGCTGTTTCTCCGCGTTTTTTAAAAATTTAAACTTTTTAATTATCCTGTTTACGTGCTAGCTAAATCTTACTAATTAAATAATAGGGTACTTATTATTAATAGTTTTGTGTTTTTTAACCTATTTATTAGCTATAAATAACTATAGTTATATTTTAATTAAATTATTAAACTTATAATTAAAGTTTTTGCTATTTTTAGTATTTTTTTTTAGGTTTTTAGTGTCTGCGAGCTTAATAACTAAGGCTTTAATAATATTAATATTTACTCTTAAAAACTCTGGCTTTAACTAGTTTTTAATAGCTTTTAGCACTTATTTTGCTATTAGTACTTCTAGCTAACCTTTAATTTTAGGTTTTTTATTTCCCGCCTTGCTAACATGTAGCCTATTAATATTTAGGTTTTTATAATATATTTTATTTATTATATTTATTACTTATATAGTGCAGGTGCCTATATAATATTTTAAAGTTTTATAATAATAGTAGTTATTATAAGGCGGGGGTGCTTAAACCAAAAGTACTAATATATTATTAGGCGGGTATTATTATTTTTAGTATTATTAAGGTAGGTACTGCTAGGGCGGGTGCTGCTAAAATAGGTATTATTAAAATAAGTATTACTAGGGCAGGTATTATTAAAAAGTAGCTCTAGTTTAGGGGGAAATATACATAATAGTTTAATATATAAATACTTAGGGGGGCGGCGCCTGTTATATATTTAAAGGGTAGGGGGGCTACTATACCTGTTAGGCTATTATAGCTTTAAGATTTAGTTATAATGCTTTAATAACTTTTATAATTTTTTAAAAATTATTTTAGGTAGGGCTAGAGTACCTTTTTTACTAGCTTATAGTTTTATTAAATAAAACTAGGGGTTTTTTAGCTACTAAAATACTAGCTATATACTTAAAAGTATTTAAAATATAGCCTTTTTTTTTAGCTTTTTTTTTTAGGAATATAATAACCTTTTTACTAATTTTAAGGTATAGTTTTTTTATTACTAGGGTATTTAATATATACTTTTTAATTATTTTATATTTAAGCTAGTGGCGGCTTTTTATTTTTAGCCTAAATTTTTAAAAACTTATTAGGCTAGGTTGCTTGGGAGGCCTTGGGTTAATTAAATATATTAAATATAATTATTTAATTTACTAATTTATATAACTTAGGCTAAAATTATATTATATTTTATAATATAATTATAAAGGTTATTAGTTCACGTGCGTGGCTAGCTTTTAAATTTTTTAAAATACTAGTATAATTATTTAATTTAGCACTAGTTAAGGTGCTAGTATTTATTTAATATAATAGTTTTTAAGACCTTTTAGTTTTATTTAGCGTACCCTTTTAAATTTTTAATAATATTTAAAATATTATAACTATAGTAGCCCACCACTTAGGTAACTTTTTTTAATTTATTATAAATATTTTAGTTTTTGCAGGCTTGCTTATATATTTTTAAAAACCTAGTTATATTTTTATTATTAAATATAGGCGTGCTTAAAGTACTAGAAATTAGCATAAGGGTAATTAATAAAGGGTAATACTTTTTTTTTACCATGTCTTTTATATTTTTAAAAATACTAGTATTACTACCGCGGGAGTTATTAAAGGGCATGTAAATTTTATTAATAATATTACCAGGCTTACCTTTAACTATAAGAAATATATTATTAAAATTTTTAGTTATAAGCATGGGTATTTATTTAGTATTTTTACTTTTTTTTTTACTTAAAAACTTAAATACATGGGACATCTTTACTTAATAGTAAAAGTTAATAAGTAGGTAATAAGCTTGTATATATTAAAGGTTTTAAATAGTTTTTTAAAGGGCTAGGTTTGTAAATACTTAGTAAAAAATAAAACTTTATAATTATAAAAAAAAACTTATAAAATATTTTTACTTTATTATTAAGCACCTAGTATAACTGCCTGGGTGGGCCCTTAAAAGTTTTACTTTAAATTTACTAGTTATATTTATACTAAATTTATTAATTTTATTATTTAATTTATTATATTTATTAGGTAATTAGTATTTTTTAGGATTACTAGGTTTATTATTTTTTTAAAAATTACTAGGGCGCTTTATACGCGGCCTACTTGCCTTACCTACTAGGTTTAATTTATACTTACTATTTAATCCTTTTTAACTTTTAGGCCTTAATAGTTTTTTACCCCTTTTTTTAATAATTTTAGGTGCCTAAGTTACCAAGGCATAGCTACTAGTATTAAAAATTCTTAATTTAGGGGTTTGGCAGGCGCCCTTTTTACTTTTATAATATTAAAAAAACATGCCCTGCGTTAATTACTAATATATAAAAAAATAGTACTAAAATATAAAAGCTAAAAAAGCTAAATAATAGCAGAAACCTAAAACTAAATAGTATATAATATAGGTAAGAATAATAGTAAAAAAAAGAATATATATATTAGGGTAAATAATAAACTAGGTACAGGAGGCTGGTAGCAAGGCTATAAGTACTATAGGAATCAATGTTGGGGTGCAACCCCACTACACTACTATAATTAAGGACCATGCTTTTTAAGCAAGACCTTTTACTAGGCTATTATAAAAAAGCATGGTTTTAGTATTTTAAAAAAAAAGTAACTTTATTATAATTTTTTATATTATTCTTAAACTAGCTAGTAACTTTTAAAAATATTTTTAATTTTAATAATATTTTAAAAAAAGTAAATACTTTAATTACTATAAGCTTATTTTTAATAATAAATATTTTAAAAGCATTAACCTATTATTTCAGGAGCTATACTAATAAAAATTATATAAAAAATTTAGTTAGTTTAAGGTGTATATTTAAGTTGCTAAGCTTTTTAAAAAGTAGTTAAAAATATTTTAGGTATTTTTTTAAAGTTTTAAAGGCAACCACTAGGTTATTAATATAAGTATAGTAAAATTTTTTTAGTTTTTTTAAAAAAAGATTTATAATTTATTAAATATATAAAATATTATTTATAAAACCTATTATTATAACATAAAATTATTTTTATTTTTTATAAGTAATAACTACCATGTGTTTACGGGCGCTTTTAGCTAATATTTATTAGTAAAAAAACCTGGTTATATTTACTATTATTATATAAAGGCAGCTAGTAATTATTATAATAATTTTTTTTTATATTAATACCGGGTATAAATTTAGCTATATATAATTATTTAGGTTATGTAAATTAACTACTAAATATTTCTTAAGTTTTTATGTTTTTATTATAAAGTTAAAAACTTTTTTATATATAATAAATACTAGTTAGGTAAATAATATATATTTTATATACTAAAACATCTTGCCTTGTGCATGTAAAAAATTAAAAAGTTTATTTATTACCTTTTTAACTTTAGGCCTAAAAAAAATATACTCTTAGCTTTAGTAAATAATATTCCTAGCTATTTTTTATAATAACTTATATTTATTAAAATTTAGGAATATTAATAACTCTAAAGAACTCTTTTTAGAAATAAGTAAATTTATATATTAATACTTTAAAAGCTATTACTTATTAGTTATTAAAAGGTTTATAAATGCTAATACCATTAAATAGCTTTTTAATAAAACTATTAGTAGGACTAATATTAATTTTAGGGTTTTAGTTATTATTTTAAATAACTAGTAGCTTTACTAGTATAAAAGTTCCGTGGGAGTTTTTATATAAAATATTATTTTTTTACACTATAAAAGTATATTACTCCTAAAGTTATTTTTAAAGGTGCTATACGTCCACTTGGTTAGCTATTAAGTAGTTAATATTTAAAATAAGGCCTAATTAATATTTTTTAGGTATAATAACTAGTTAATTTATAGTATTTACTACTTTAATATATAAAAAGTATTAACTAACTAAATAAATATATAATAAATCCTCGTGAGCTTTGTCAAGGTGGCGATTTCACCTTCCTAATCGGGAAATGGAGGTGTGACGGTAGCCAAAAGGCCAACATGGCTAGGCTTAGGCCTAGCCATCCCGATTCCATGGATGTATCCACTCTCCTCTGGTCACCTGACRACTAGCTTGCCCCACCAACCCCGCTAGCGCTCGACACCTGACTCCTCAGGCCGCGCCCGGGCTCTTGGCGGTCCGGAGCCCTCGGCTCCGGCCCTGACAAGCTTACCATGGTTTAAATATAAAATTTTTATTAAAAAGGTTAGCTTTAATCTTTACGGGAACTATTATAAATAAATACAGGGGTATTATAATATGCTATACTATGTATATTAAAATAAATATAACTTAATAATATTTAGCGTGTACTTATAAAAAAAACTTTAAATATTTATAAAATTATAGGGTTTTTATGTAGTTACCTAGGTTTAAGGTAATTTTTTTTATTAATATATTTATACTTATTAAAATTTTAATTTTTAAATCTTTAATAAGGTACATGCGCGTAATAACTTTACTATAAACTTTTTAATTATTAACTAATTTAAAAAAATATAGTAAAATATTTATAAAATATATAGTAATATACTTTAATTTAATACCTAAAATAATTATTAGCTTTACCTTTTATAAAGGGGCATCTAGTAAAATACTTTTAATAAAAAATTTATTTATTATTATAATAAAACTACTAGTATTTAAATAAAGGTTTTTTACTTAAAAAGTTCTACCTACATAAACTTTTGTTATAGTATATTTTTATAAACATAGGTTAATATTTTTTAAAGCAGGCATCTTTTTTAAAAATATAACTTTAATAGTATTATTAAACTTTATATTATTTTTAATATATTATATTTATAAATAGTCCTTTGCATGGTATTTAAGTTTATTTAATAAAGTAAATTACTTAGGGTAAATTAGGCAGGTTAAGGTAAAAATTTTAGGTTTAGTTATAGTATTAAAAAAATAGGCTTTATTATTATTATTATACTTATAGTTAGGGCTATAATATAAGTTATATAAATTATTTAAAGGCTTAATAACTTTATAATATACTTTTTTATTACCCTACTATTAATATTAGGTATTTAAGTCCAGGGCGCCTTTATTTTTATTTATAATATAATTAGTAGCTTTGCTAAAAGTTCCCGTGTTATTAGTTTTATTTATAGCTATATAAAACGCGCGTTAAGCACGCTGCTAGTTTTATAATTATTAGTTAAAGTTATTATTACTTGTCTTAAAAAATCCTGCAACTTGCTATTATGGTTATACTTATAAAATAGGAAAATTATAAGATTTATTTATTATTTAAAGCTAACCAGGTTAAAAAGCGCTAGGCTCTTTATTTTACTATTAATAGGGCGGTTAAATTTACCCTTAAGCTAAAAATAACTAATAAAAGTTTTTTTATTATTAAACTAGCTAAGGGTTTTACTACGGCTAAGGGTTTTACTATTATAGCTAGTTTTATTATTTAGGGTAAACAGGAACTAGAATATAAATAAATTACCTAATATTATTAAGGAAGTTCCTATAAAAAATAATATCTTTAAGTTTATTATTTTTTTAGAAATATTAAGCTTTACCTAAGTTTATAAAGTAGTAATTTCTTGTATACTAGGCCGCTAAATCCTACTAGGTAATAATTTTAAATTTAATTCTTTTAATAAACTAGCCCAAGGTTATATTTTTATTTAGTTTAAAAAATTTTTTTTTAATAAAGGCTTAAAAGCACACCAAGTAGTTATTATTTAAAAATAAATATTATTTATTTTTATAGCTTTGCATGCGCGTATAGCTTTTTAAATAAACTTTTTAAAGGTTATTTTATTATGTAGATTACTAAAGCTATATTAAAAAAAATTAACTTTAAATTTTATTTTAAAAATATAAGGGTGGAATCTTTATATAATTTAAGTAAATTAATTATTTTTTAAATTTAGTTTTTTAAAGCATTTTTTTTAAAAATTATTAGCTTAAAAGTAAATTAATTTAGGGCTAATTTTTAAAGCATAGCCTAAATATTTACCTTTATTATTAACTTCCCTTTATAATTAATAATATGTTTAAGCTAATTTACAAAAATATTAATATTTTTATAATAAACCTTTTTACTAAAGTGTTTAATAAAAATATTTTTAGGGATATTAAAATTAAAGTACCTAATCTTATTAGTTTACCAAGGGCCACCACTATTACTATTAGCAGGATAATTTTATTTATCCTTTTATTAAACATTCCTGCGGCGGCAATGTTAGTTTTAAGGTTTAAATTTATTAGGATTATTATTATTACTATTATTATTATTATTATTATCTAGATTATTACCTGGATTCCCTTTAGCCGCCTGTCTTTTTTATTATTTAGGATATTTATAAGGCCGGCCTTTAAAATATTCCTTATTATTTTGCTATGCATTATTAAAATAACCTATATTTATATTTTTATTTACTTTAGTATTAATACTAGTATTAGTAGCTACTATATTTTTTTAATTTATAAGCTTTTAAAAGTTTCCTGTAATATTTTTTACTATCTTTATTTAGTTATTTATTTATTATTAATTAAATAAAATTTAAGTAACCATGTTTGCTATTAATAACTAGTTTTTAGGCGGGTCTAGCCTTTTTAAGCTATTGCGGCCTTGTCCTGGGCCCTTTTTATAATAGGAAGATTTACTAATACTTGCTGTTTTAAACATGTTATTATTGTTTTTAAAAAAAAAAAAGAAAAAACAAGATGGCTTATATTTATGTGTTATATAAAATATAGTATAGTAAATTATTTTTTTTATTAGGGTTGCTAAGTTCTCCTTAGTATAGGATTTTCCTATTTTATTATTTTTAGGCAGCTTTATTAATAAGTTAAAAATAAATAATATTTTTGGGCTTATAAGAAATAATCCTAGTACTTTTAAATTTAGTAAAAGGTGATTTAGTATAGGAACTTCTAATTATATTATAATATTAAAAGCTTTAACTATATAAGGTACTGCTTTTATAACTTATTTTATAAACTATTATAGTACTTTTAATATAGCCTTAGCTAATAAAAATAACATGCTAAAAAAATAGTTTACTAAAAATATTTTAGTTTCCATTTAACAAGGTGCTTATTATATTATATTAAAACTAAATAGGGCTATAAACTTTTATTTTAATATATAGCTTAAAGGGGAAGAAACAATTAGGTCTGGATCTAAAGAATTTTTTTTAAAGGGGGAAGAAATAAGTAGTACCATATTAGTAAACTTTTAAGTAATAGATTTTATGGCTTAAAAGATAATAAAAAATATAAAAAATATTAACTATAATTTTAAATATAATTTTAAACATAAGTATAATTATAACTAACCTAAAGCTTTTTTTAGTATTTTAACCAAAAGTAAGGGTAATTAAAGGTATAAAAATTTTTTTATAATTTTAAAACATGTAAATAATTATAAAAACTTTTTAATAGCTTTATTTAAAACGCTCTGGTTAATTTCCTAATTAACTAAATATTAAAATAAACATGTAAATAGCTAAGGTTCTTTCTTAGCTTTTAAAAAAATAACCAGGCATGTGGTTTTTATATTAATCTTATATATAAAATTAAAATTTAAGAGTTAATAAAAGCAAGCTATTTAATAAGCTAGCTTAAATGTTTAAAAGTTATATAATATTAATTTAAAAAAAGCTCCTCCTATTAATAATAAATATTAATAGTAAATGTTAAAAGTTATTAAAACACGGGGTATTAAAAAAGTTATATAGGTAAAAAAATACTAACTATTAGTATTTACCATGGTTATTTATTTTAACTTTAAAAACTTTAGAAATTAAGTAAATATTTTCCAGGAAGCTCCTGGATTATATTAAGATATATTACTACTTATTAAGCTAAAAAAAGGTAATATAACAAGATAATAAGTTAATTTCCCTAATTAACTATCTTGGAAGCAATAAATACATGTAAATAACTAAGTGCTAATGTAAGCAGGAAGAAAGAGGAAGAACTATAACTACATGCTAAAAGGGAAGAGGAACAACATGACAATTAGCGTATGCTTTATCCTGCATATACTTATAGTATTTTTTTAGGAACTTATCTAGTACTACACCTTTTTTATTATAATACACCCTTTAATATTACTAGTTATATTTTTATAAAAGCAGTTATTAATAATTACTTTAATTTTAATTAGCTATATAGCCTTGTCCTTTTTATAACTATATATTTATATTTATAGGGGGCTATAGCTTAGTATAAATATACTACCCTTATTTTTCCTGCCTTAATTATTACTATTACTACAAAACTTTTTATAAGCTATTATATTTTTAAATATTTTATAAGGCCTATTATTAGCTATTAAACTACTATATTTAGGTATTTAAAAATAAAAAGGATTAGGTTATTTAAGGCGCCTAAAAATAGTTATATTATAAGTAATATAATAAATACTTTTAGGGTGGTTAGCTATACTAATACTTTATAAAATACTATTTAAATTATTTAAAAGGGCTGTAAATTAAATTAAAATCTTAAGGTAGTAAGGTTATTTTATACTATGTTAATATTATTATTTTAAAAAAAGTACTAGTAGTTAGGTATTTTAAAAATTAGTTAAATTAATTAATTTACTTTTATTTTAGGATTTTTATAAATTACTTTATTATAAAACCCTTTTATAACTTATTTATTATTACTTTTAGTAAAGTATTTAAACCTTTTTAAGCATGTAAAACTATTAAAAAGTTTATAATACCCTTTTTATATTATTTTAAAAAGAATAATACTATATTAATATATTATATTACTAACACGCGGTTATATATATTATTTAAAATATAATATATTATATTAAATTTTTTACAAGCTTAGCTAAATAATATTTAAAACCTTGCCTTTATAGTTATATATTAATTTAATATATTTTTAAAATAAATTAGCCTATAACATGTAATATTAATTAATTTACTATTATATTAAGTTAAAGCTTTTTTTTTAAAATATATTTTAATATTACATGCTAGCTATTATACTAACCTTATTTTTATTATTACTTAAAAATATTTTATAAATAGGTATACTAATTAATAATATATAAATCTATTTTTATTTACTATATTTTTAAAGCTATATTTAACTAGTATATTTAGGAAAAAAAATCCTATATTAGTAGCCCTTTATTTAGGATCCTGGGGTTATTTATCCCTATTTTTTAAGTAGTATTATTAGCCTTTATATTTATTAGGATTTTTGTCACGCCTGCTACTATTATTATACTAATTATTATTATTTAGTAACAAGTTATTATTATTATCCGGGTTGCCTTTTAGTCTTTTTTTTAATATCTTTTTTAGCGCTACTTTTGCGCCTTTTATTTTTTTTATTATAAATAATCTAGCCTGGCTTGCTTTTTATAATAAGCTTTTTTATTTTTTAGTTTTTATTTATATTATTATTTAGTTTCCTATTTTTTAGGGCGGGGTAAAATACCTTTTAATATATAAGTAATTATATTATTAATTATCCCCTGTAATACTAAAGTTTAAATATTTATAAAAGTTATAATATTACCCATAGGTTATAATACCTAGTAATTAATAGCTTGCTTTTCTAGCTTTTTATTTTTAACTTTTATTTTTACTTTTCTTTTTTTTATTATATACTTTTTAAAATACCTTAAAGGCTATTTTATTTTTATATATTTTAAATAAGTAAATAACCTAGCAAGTAATTTATATATAAAGTAAATTAAAAAATTTTAAAAATTTAAAGAAGTTAGCTAAAGTTTTAAAAAAAAAGTTAGCTAAAGTTTTAATTACTTAATAGTAATGCTAATATTATTACTTAAGCTAAAATAAAAATATAAAAATAGTATTAATTTTAAATAAAACCTTATTTAAGGACTAATTAGTTATAAATATATAATAATAATATTTTTTAGTATTTTTAATAAATATAAGTAATTAATTTTATATTTTAAACTAGTGTTATACTTTAGGCTAGTATTTTTTTAATAATAATAATAATTTACTTTTAATCTTATAATTTAAAAGCTATATTAATTAAAAATAATATAAGGCTATGTAATAACATGTAATAAAATTTTAAAGTTTAAAAATTTAAAGTTTTTTAAGGTTTTTATATTAATAGTATAGGAAAGGGTGTTAGTAATTTTTTTTATATTAGTAGTATTAGTAATAGTAATAAAAATAAAAATAATAGTTTTAATAAAGTTAAAGGTTTAGAAAGCATAAAAAAAATAGTTTAATAGCTAGTGTAATAATTTTTAAAGCTTTTTATATTAAAAAGTTAAATAAAAATAGTTTAATAGCTATTAGTATAGTAATTTTTAGTAATATAAAAAGGTAAGACATTTTTTATTCCTATTATATACTTACTTTTATAAAATAATAATCTTATAAAACCTTTTTAAATATTTTTATAAAAAATTTTAAAGCTATATAAAATATTCTTACATTACTTATAGCCTAGTTTAATAAAAAAGGTAAAGGTATAGTATATTATTTTTAAGTTTTATACTTAATAATTTTTTTTAATAAAGGTGTAAAGGTAGCAAGAAATTTAATTTTTTTTTATATTAATATAGTAATATTTAATACTTATTTATATTTTATTTTAATAAACCTTTTTAATTAAATAGCGCGCCTAATTAAATTTATTTTATATATAATATTACCCTTATTTACCAAGTCTTATATTATAAAATATAGTTTTAAAGTTCTAGACTTTATATATTAAATTACCCTGCTTTACTACCTTTAATATTATAAAGTAAATTATATAATCACGTGTTATTTTTAATAAGTATATATTATATTATAGCGCTATTACTTTATAAAAAAAGTTATTAATTAATTAGGCGTAGTAAATAAAAAAAAGGAAAATATAATATAATAAAAAAAGGGTTTATAAAAATTAGTAATAAGTAAAAAAGGGGTATTTATAATTTAATACTTATAAATTAAAAGTTTATATTTTAAAAGTTATAAATAAAAGTTATAAAGTTATAGTATTTAGCAAGAGTAAATAGTTTTTATTAAAAATAGCTACTTAATAATAATAAATAATATAAGTTATTAATTACTAGAAATGTTTTTTAATAGCTAGTTAAAGTAATTACCTAATTTTATAATAAAAAAAAAGTTAAGACCCTGTCCCTTAGGGACATGCTATTATTTATAATAGTTATTAAAAATATTATATAAATTTAAAAAATCTTAAATTTTACTAAGTCCCGCAAAGCAGGCAAAGTACCTACAGAGGTAGTAAAGCACGGTAGAACTATTATACACCGGAGTGGTGTGGCAGCCACTGCCATAATATACTTTTTTAAGTATAAATTTAGCTTATAAATATAAATTTTTATTATTATTTTATATTATTAAAAGGCTAGTTTACTAGCTGTATTTATTCTATATAAAAAAATAAAAAAAATATTATTTATGCGTGTAAATAGGATTAATTATTAAGTATATAAAATTAATTTTTATTTTAATAAGAATAAATTTATAGGTACAAGTACCCGTAAAAATAAATTTTATTATTAAAAAGGGTATTTTATAATAATTTAAATTAAATATACATGTTTTTATAAATAATTTTTAATTTATATAAAGACTAGGTAAATTACTAGTATATTTATAGTAAAATTAGTAAATATTTTTAAAAATTTATAATATTAAGTATTTCCTGCACGCCTTTATTTTTATAAAGGTTTTTAATATAAGTTAGGCTAGGATAACGCATAATTTAATTATATATATACTTATTAAGGTGTTAAATAGCACACGATAGTGCAAACCGTTATAGAGGCTGCTAATACTCTCGAAACTCCACAAGAATATTCGTAATTCTATGGCCAAAACGAATGGTAGGAACTGTTCGATAAAAAGATGGATATTTTCTAAAAGCTAAAGACGAGGAAACGACTAATTACTGATCCCGGCGGTAGGACACGTGACTTCGCCACCGTGTCTGCACCTTCCTTCACCGTTCTACAGCAATTGTCCTTGCCAAGACGGGACGTGTAGTATGAAGGTTGCAGGGCATTTTGGGTGCCAACGAACCTTGGAACGGGGTTGCGACTTGGGAAGTAGTGGTCCATTACCCTGGGCCACACAGGATCAGTCGCGTTTGGCATAGTCATCACATGACGCTTGAACTCCGCGTAGACCTGGCCCTTTTTGAATTGGAACTGCAGAGAACTAGTTACAAACCAGTTTGCTGAAAAAAGGAATAGAACCTTATAGAATGGCAACCAGGAACACGGTAACGACGCTCGAGGACATAAATGATAGTACCTTGACCAGCCTAGATGAAAAAGAAACTAATATTAGTATAAATTGCTTGCAGAAAGTTAGTTAGAAATTGGTTTAGGCTATAACACACAGGAGTTTCGTAATCGGGCAAGTCCCAATCCGCGCCATGCTTCAGATAAGCCTTGTAGGCCTCCTAAAAATCGATAAATTAGATCTAAACAAGTTTTTGAATTGCTATACACACATGCTTTGAGACACGAGACATGGAGTGCGGTCTCGGTGACGAGTGATGGCCATATGGATTCATTGAGGATGGCATCAACAACCCCAAGCCCCAAGGTCAAAGTAGCCCAACAAGAGGGCAATATTGAAAGGATGGACGGTTCGTTCTCGAGACAAGACATGAGGTAGCGGTTTCATTTCTGTGTATAAATGCACACTGTGCACCTACTTATTGAAGTCCTTTTAAGATTTAAAATCTCCGCCTGTTCGGCCTCCGATCTGGAGACGTAAGAGGTCAATGAACATCCGGTGCAATGGATTGTTCCCAGGTTCTCGAGGGCTGCAAAAGACTCGGGCCAGGGTTCATGACTGGCCTGGCGTTGTGATTGTGGACCTCATCGAGTGGTGGTTAGGGAACCCTGACGGCGATGTTGGGCCAGGCTTTAAGTCTCAGTGTGCTGCAGCCAGTTCTGACCTGTTGTCATAGTATAGGACACTTGGATGCTGTTTAGTTAAGAGGTTCATTCGTTTTCCTAAGCTTCTCTGGCCGTGCTTAGCCTTTTGCATAGGAATGCAAAGTCCACCCTTTCATTTCTTCAAATGTACCACGCTTCTCAATTTGGTAGGGTCTCCCAGTCACTTAAAATTTAATGTGGCCACCTTCATTTTAAAGGTTGGTTGTTTGTTTAACAGTGGTTTACGTTTTCATTTCTCAGCTTTTGGCTCCTCATGTCATCGATCCCTGCTTGTGCACTGGCCCAGAGGTCGTGCCAGTGATCTTATGTCGAGTAACCTGGTATAAATGCTCCAAAGCGGCCAGACGGTATCTAACCGTCCTCGATCCCCTAACCTTCGCTCTTTTCAGCCATTCTCCTGTTCCATGTACCTGGACTAGAAGAATGGCGTATGCGTGCTGCTCAATTCTCTTCTTATGCCCTTCGCACACCCTTGAATTGGCGGCAGGCTCCACTGGGAGGAATAGCAGGCATCTCACTCCCATGTGCGAGTAGAGTTCGGACAAGCGAATGTTCTTCTCCAGGCTGTCTGTCACCGATGAGGGCAGACAACCCTGCACTATCAAGCCGCGTGCGTTTTACGCTTCTAGAAATTCGCCACGGTGAAGATCCCATCGTCACTTCTTCGATTTTTCGAGCCGACACTTGCGATTTCCACGTTTGCGAAGAGACGCCAAGCGCGACTTCTCTTTGGCCACGGCCGGATTGTTGATTCCATAGAGAATATGGTATGTTCTTTAGAAGTTGATGTTGCCGACAGTAGAAGGACTGATCTTCTCGACAGCTTCCATCTGGACCTCAAGCCCGAGCAGCAGCATCCCGCGCCTCGGCCTGGCTCTCCAGAACAACCTGGCACTCCCTCTCTGCGCTGTCTTTCAATAGCTGCTTGTGCATAATGCAAGGTGGGGTTGCTCTTGCTGCCCGAATCTTCGCCATTATTCTGTCATCCGCTTCCTTTCGAGCCGTTGTCTGTCGCTCTGTGAGAAACAACGCAGCATAAATATCTGCATAGTGAAGTTCTGCGCAAGAGGGATGGAAGCTGCGCAAGCCCCCGGTCCCTCTCCCTGGGAACATTACACGGGCATGGACTCCAATAAGGCCCATCGGTGATGATTCGGGAGCTTCAGTCTTTCCACAAGCTGACACTGTTCTTCCCCCGAAAAACGACCGATTAAAAACGCAATGTAAGAGTAAATCCATTCACCACCGGAATCAAACCACCAGGTCGCCATTTCAGAACCCTCCTGCATCAATATCTTTGCTGTATCATGTAAGGTCAAGATCCGAGGCCCAATCTTGCTGGCATAGACATTGGCCATTGCATCGGAGTGTCTGGAGTTCCATCTAGATTGCCGGTGGGAGGGCCATGATCACTTACGACAATGGCTTCTTCATTGGAAACAGACTCTGGAGTCCCGAAAGTGGGAGAGACAGGGTTATAATCGGGCGTGAGAGGCTGGTTCAAGTTTGGAAGTGAGGAAGAAGAGCTTGAGCCCTTATTCAAGCCCGAGTCCTTGATCTGTTGAGTCGCTCTCGGCCAGCCTGGATTCCCAGCTCCTTTTGCAGCTTAGGAACCCTAGTATGACCGTGACACCTGGGATTATTCTGTGAGAATGTAGGTTGCTAGCCAGGGAGTTCACGCGGGAAGTATATAATTACTTTAGAAGCAGGATGAACCCTTTTCTTACTGAAGAGTATTTTAGCCTTGTAATAAACCTCGAACCAGCCATTGTCTCTTATATCACATCCTCCCAATTTCTAGCCATCAGGCGCTGAAAGGACTTGTTGGAGGAGACCACCTTCACGTAGACCTACCGGCTGGGGTAGGGCATGGCCAGGGGCTACCGCCAGCGCCCTGCCTACTTGCTGCCTTACCCTCTCAACGAAGCAGACAACGCATTGGCCAATGCCTCATCATGATCAAGGTAGCCTTTGTCTGCCTTTTCTGAGGTCAGGCCTCCTCGTCCTCATTTCCCTCTCGATCAACACGCCCGGATGTGTCCCAGGAGTTGCTGTTCTCCTCTGGTCCGGTACCATCCATAGACAGGGCCGGCAGACAACCTTGACGGCCTGGGTGTTGCATTCAGCTGCATTTTCTAGGATAGGTGCCCTGACACCGCCGCTTTCTCAACCTCCTCACGAATGCCTTGAGCAATCTTAACTGGTTGGCATTGTAGAGCTCACACGTGGCAGGATCTCGGTGCAGTTTTCCAGATCCTCATCGTCTAGGACAGGGATCCTCGGATCGTGTTCATCCCTCGCCCCTCACTAGTGCTCGTTCAATGTTCACATCAATGTGTCTGAAGAAAGTACTGTCACGCGTTTCGAGTCCGGTGTGGTATGTACCCTAAAGTCTTCGAGAAGGCATCAGCACCCGCGGTAAGACCGCAGTGCACGCGAAAAGGATAGCAATTGATAGGTACAAGCTCTCGGTGTTGTCTTGCCCGTGTCCAAGCACTTGCAGTCTTTGCATCGTCACCGGGCACCTTGACATCACTCGCCACGCCGAGCGAGCTGGTCCGCGGGATGGAAGGTGACCTGGTGGTCTGTTATGTCGTGGAACAAGCGATGACAGGTCCCGCAAAGCGGAACAGCATTGGGGGCTGTCTCTAGCCCAAAGTTGATCAATGCCAGCAGCACAGATCCTGTTTATTCAAGGCAATGCATTCCCAGGGAGGTCCACGAAACGAGCTTGCGCCCAGACGCCCGCGTTCGGTTGCGGAGAGGCCCGCCCAGAGGTTGAGGCCGCGGCGAGCGGCGGGAGGATCGGCGATGGCCTTGTCCTAGCCGGCTCATGCGTTCGTTGGGTCTTGATATCACCCTGACTGGACTAAGTACCTAAATAGCCTTCCGATGTCTAGACTGGCAGGTGTTCTTGGCGTTGCTAATATTACTGCAGGTGGACTGGTTCAAGGCTGGCCTAGCTGCAGGGCCAGTCTCTTGACTACTAGTATTCATAGAAACATGCGCCAAAGGATAGCCTGGAAAAAGGGTCCCAAGGTAATAAAAGGTGATCCAGCAAGTGGATCTATACCGCAAATCCGTTGTCCTCAGGTTGAGACATAACTAAACTAAGGATAATATCCTTGTCAGCGAGGATCGCCAGAAGCAAGACAATAAAAATCCTTACCAGTGGTGGGCGAGAGCCTGGATGAATGGCAATAATAAGCGATCGAAGGGAGAAAGCTAAGCAGAGAATAAGGGCAAAGCTTTTAGAGATTGTCGGAGACTCCGAGGCCTGACACAAAAGCTAAGTGTAAGGCCAGAGTCTTCTTGACTCGGCAGCGATATCACACAAAGTCGCCATCTCCGACCCCTCCTGCATCATGATCTTGGCTTTATTCTTGTATCGAAGACGGGATTTGACTTCGAAGATGCCCAGGAGAAGCTAGCTAGCCTTGGTCCTTGAACCGCCATCAGTTATGGCGGTAAAGCTTGTCTTTTTGAACTCGGCCTTGAAGGTTGACTATGTGTCCAAACCTTTTCTTCCAGAATCTGATCCCATTGTTGAGAGCCAGCTTGACCAGTAGGCGTTGGGTCGCAGCAATTGTCCAGGATGAGTCGGGATTGTAGTCGGGAGAATTGCAATGGAAGCGATCTTCTTTAATGTCCCTGGAGGTGTCTCCTCCACAACACTCCTAGGCCATACGGGCGAGGAAGCTGGCGAGTCGTAGAACAAAGGCATTCTCGGAAGGGTAGGGTAGGTATGTGCTGTAGTACCATCCAGAGACCTCTGGCCCTTCCTGCATACAGTTGCCTCATTCCCGTCCGCTTAACCTCCACGATACCCAACAGCAATTGGGTTATTTCCGTGCGCAATCCTCCGTCAGTGATTGCTGTAAATTCCATTCGAACCCCTTTGCGCGAGCCACGCTACTCAGCTGTTGGAGGAGCCCAGGACTTGAGCAGGGTCGTGGACGATTTCACAGTTGGTTCGAGTTATTGTGGCGGCGGAATAACTGGTATAGCTTTTCCAAAATATAGCCTGGATTGGCCCTGATAATGTAGAAGATCGGCCTCGTGGGAATCCCTTTAGCTATTCAACAGGAAATCTAATCAGCAGCCCTTGCTGCACTTGAATAAGCAAGCAGACAGATGCTGAGTGGTGGCGTATGGTGGCATTGCTGGGCACGCCGCTGCTTGTTCCCAAAAGCCATCCCTTATATTGACTTGCGATTGCTTTCCAGTGAGTAATAGCCTGCCACCTAAAAGACAAGCGAGTTAGCAATGACCAAAGGAATAGTTAGTAGTACCTACTATCTTCCAATTGCTCTGGGGCTGGTGGGGGATGTATATGGTTATACATCTCCCCGAATTCAAAGGTGCCCATGTCGAGCACCTCCTCCTTCTCCTCCGTGGCCCTTTGCCAGCTATCCCCAGTATCGACCTCGTCCTCCTTTTTATCTAAGAAGAAGATTATAAGATCTTCTCCATTATCAGAGAGAGGGAGGTCATCGAGGATAAAAGGCATTTTGTAAAAGAAATTTAAAAAAAAAAAATTTAAATGTTAATGTGGATGGAAGATGAAAAGGAAATAAAAGCAGAAAGGGGAACGGGAAATTACTCTACCATTGTTTACCCTACCATCGTTAGCGAGACCCGTGACCAGCCTACTCATTCTAGGAGTTTACACAAAGCGTCTATAGGTGCTCTTACACCAAGAATGGAATCTTGACTGGGCCCGGATACTGCTTGAACGAGTCCACGTGGATGGTCCCAGTCGCAAAATCTTCCTTGAAGCTTTGTAGGTTGTTGGCTTGGAATTGCTGGGCGTGGCTTGGGCCAGAGGCTGGAGTTAGGGTTTCTACCTCCGTCTCACCAATCTAATGGATGATATTCCGCAGCTGATCGTGAGGTGGATGAAGGTCTTGTGTAGATTGGGAGAATTGCCGTATTTCCTATTTGCATGTGTGTATTGAGCTGCATATGCTTATCAGGGTATCTGTGATTGGTTTAAAGCGCGAGTTCATAAGGTCTTCCTCATGATTCCCCAACATCTTCTAAAGGAAGAACCCAGTCAGGAACAGGAGCTTCGCTGATATTATTATTAGATATAGGTTTAGTCGTGACTGGAGACAGCGCGGCAGCCTGGGACAGAATCGTGTGAAGCAGTGAGACGGGATGATCTCTTTCTCGCCATCCATGGATCCGACATGTTGGTGCGCAGGTCATGCCTCTGGATCTGCCCCAACCATGGGCAATTAGCGAACACCGCTGGGTAGGGATGTCTGTAAGGGAGGCAGTCTTACCTTCCCATTAGAATCAAGGCGCAGAAAATTGCAGAAATAAGTGAGGAATAAGAGAATTCCCTTCTTTTTCTTTCTCGGCTTTACCGTGTCGGGTGCCGGTGCCTCTCTGCACTTAGCCATGATGGCTGAGGGCGTTGCTCCGTCATGGTCAGTTGTCTGTTCATTCACGGTGTAGGGTTAAGGCTGGATAAGGTATTGAAATCCTATCTCACCGTTTGTCAGCGCAGACTATTGGTGGCCTTGCAACACGTAGGATAGAAAGAACCGAGAACGTTGAGAGTCAACAGTAGCGAGCTGCTGGAACGTCTCGTGTCGGTCTTCATCCTTAAGACGGGCATACTTTGGATACTTAGGTATTCGACATCATCCATTCTCATGCTCTGTTGCTAGTGTCGGCTGGAACACCAGCCCTGTCCCGTCCCCAATAGCAAATGTAACTGAAATGCCGCGATTGCTGATGGTGGTTGATACTCCGGCAGCAGCTTCCGTCTGGACGATCTTCACATTCTGGGGAATGGCAAAGATCTCCCGCTTGCCTTTTAGGACGGTTTGTATGAGGTATAGAAGCGGATCGGAGTCGAGTATCTGCTGCAGTATGGATAGAATAAACATGTTGCACTGCATCTTCCCACTTTGGCTGTGGCATGTGGCCGCTTCTTCTTGGGCTTCTTGGCCTGGAAGAACAGACAGGCAAGCATAGTAGGTGAGATCGTCACTGACGCGGATATCTATCAATATCCCGGCAAGTTTGGGTTCTTCAGGTGGCCCTCCGCGAGCTCCTTCAGCAAGATCAGGCGCTTGAGCTCGTCAAGGGAATCATCGTATAGCAAGATGTCTGACGAATTAACCTTGGTGTTCGAGGATCCCTGGGCTCGGACGTTGTAAAACGGGGCGCCATTTTGCCAACGCAGCAAAACTTCTGTGTTTCCCCAGATCCAGAAACCCTCCTTGAGTTCCTTGGTGAGTTTCAGGCCTTTTGCAGGATTAAGGCGGCCGATTTTGACTCCGGGTGTGGACATCGATTGCCAGCGTGGCATCTCCGGACAGCCGGCAGGTAGAGCGAAGAAACCGGTGATCTTTGAGCTATCAAGTTGATCACGACAGTCGAAAGCAGGTTAGGTAGGGTAGAAGTACTGGACACCCACAGCAAGACCCCGTCATCAGTTGACGCCCATAACAAGTAGTTAGGCAGCCATGAGCCAAGTGTTCTGTTGGGATTGAAAGACCTGGAATAATGTTTCAAGTTGGGACAGAGTAGGTTCTACCTAGGTATCGGCTCCCCGAATAGCGTACCAGAACCAGGCCAGCGCGGTCAAAGATCAGAGATCCTGAGTCGCCCGCCTTGACTACCGCCTACCTGGGCGTTGCGGTTGGCACTCTCTTCTCTAAGGGGGGTATACTGGGTAGAGAACGCTGGAAAGCGTATAAACTGTCCCAACGATAACTTGATATCCGGGGGCTTGTCAAGGTGTTCGATGAAATTGACAGACAAGTTCCAATCAGCCGCAGTATTGGAAGACGCTGTCAATAAGACTCCAAGGCCACAAGCAGCACTAAGAGCCCCCAGAAGGACAGTGAGGCAGTCTTTCCCGTGCCAAAAGGACCACCTGAGTGCCCAAAGCTCGCAAAGGAGGCAAAGGAGACGAAACCCAGTCCTTGTGCAAAACGGAAAAGAAAATAAAATAAAAACTTTTCGCAGACCTGGAAGAACTAAAGCAAACCCAGCGAAAACCACCACCCACGGACCCAGCAAACAACCCCTAAAACTAGAAGCTTTGCCGGCGATACTAGGTGGCCATCCACGCTTCTTAACCTTGGAAGCTGACAGTGCGCGGGCTGGACCAAGTCCTATGCAAGGGAACAAGGCACCAAGCAATACACGCAGTTATTGCATCTCTAACCTATTCCCCCAGAGATGCACTCCGCGAACGGAGGGTTTCCACTAGCGCTTTTGGAGAAGATGGCATTGCACTCTTAACACTCATGGCCTTGCGGTGGTTTCGCCCCGGCGCGTGTGGCTATCCGGGTTGCACTGGCGAAGCCGCACCAACGTACGTGCCTTCGCACGGGCGCCAGGTAGGTATCTCTCTAAATTGCTCGTGCTGCGCTTGTTCTGGGGGAGCCAAGGGGTGACGGTCTGTCCTTGCTAATCTTCTGGTTGAGTATCATGTCATCTCTGGAAGGCTGCATGCACGAAAGCTCATCTGCACCTGTGGACCTTGCCATTTCCTTCAGACGGGTCACGGTCAGCAGGTTAGTGGACAGTCCACCAACCCGACTGGATCGCAGGTGTCTCACCGCCGTGCTCACTCGCAGTAGACGTGGACAGAATGGTATTGGCAAATTCCTCTTCGATCATGGGCGTATGGTCTGCGCAGGCACAGAATCCATCTCGTCGGCCCAGCTTCCCAAATGGAGCGGTGCGGACAGGCGCTGTGGCCGAACTTTTGGATCCAGTGTTACTAGATTGCTTGACCGTGGTCCTGCTGCAATATAGGACCGTATTAAAGGCCGAACGCGCGGACCGCCGGCTCCCACACGCACGGCATTAACAGCATTGAGGACATCTCGCAGCTCGTCGCCGACTAGGGCAACGTCAACAGCCTTGCAAAATTTGAGTGCCCTCTTGCTGTTGCGACAGTGTTGGCACTTCCCACCCCCCACACGGTTGCATGTGAGCGCCTTAGTCGCGACGTCCGCAGCGGCGCGTCTGTCGTTATAACAAGCCGCAGTAACAAGGCACGGCACGCAACGAGGCTGATAAAGATTCAGCGGCAGAGGAGCGAGGGCAACCGCGGGGGCCGGGGCCGGGGCCGGGGCCAAATGGATAGTTAAAGAAGACTGTTGTGTTATTGGGTGTCTGGAGGAGCTCGGCAAAGTCACTGGTCGGCCACACCTTCGCATGCTGCCCCAGCACCGCCTCCACCCATAAGAAGGAATCTGGAACAAAGACGGACATGGTGGTAACATAACTGGTAGGAGCAATGTCGCAGCCTGCAGCCCATGGTGTCGAGTCTTGGTCGGTCTCGTTGAACTCTTTGACGAGAGCAGCTCGCTGTTCCGAGGTAAGGTCGGCATGATACAGCTTATGGTCGAGGTTGCATAAATTTAGGAGAGCGGATATGATGAGCTGTTGTCCGGGTGAATTGACCCAAACAATCGACTTCTCTTGGTAATGGTAGACCTCCTGCATGAGATTCATATAGCTGAACCGGGGGAGCTCGAGGAAGTCGATGCCGGTGTTTGTCTCCAGGGACAGGATGCGGACGAAGACGACGTCGTTGCCTGCCGAAGGATAGCCTGTAAATCACGCCAAACCACATCAGCTTGGGAGGGCTTGGTCATATATATACCAGATCAGGGCTCAGACATGCGGACAGACCCTTCTTGATGCCCAAGTAGAACACTCTCCCGTCCGTGGGGATGCCATACACGTTGGGTTTGTATGGACAGCCAATGTTCGTAGAGAATTGTGAGGTCTTTGTGCGCTCCGGAGGCTTTGTCCTGGGCATTTGGCTCTTTGGCACTTGACATGACTGGAATGGGATCTCCCGGATGGTGACTGAACAGGTAGTAGAAACGAGCATCCATGGATGATCCGACCTCTTTCCGAGGCCTGACATCATGATTTCGCATGAGGTCATGATTATTTTATTTCGAGGAGGCAAGCGTCCTGGATGGCACAACAAGTTGTTGATTGAGAGGAGCAGTGCGTCAAAGCCTCAGTTGGGTTCAACAAGTCAGGATAGCTATTCCCAGACTTGTTTACTCTGGTGTCATCATTGCGGTATGCACAGCAAGAAGCTGGCGGGTGTTATGCAACTGCACTCGAAGGCTATCCCGATCGTTTCGAACCTCTTGTAGACTGGCGTAGAGTTCGGTCAGGACTTGCTGATCCGCAGCAGCGGTAACCTTCGACAGCAACCTCCGGTTGCCGCTGCTGCGGATCAGCACTGGGCCATGGCGACGAAGGGTTAGTGAGTTGAGGGAAGTTAAAAGAAGGTTCAGATACTTATCAGGTTAAACCAGACTTGAGTGACTTCAGACTGCTGGACTGCCTTGGGCTCTTCTTGTTGAATGTCCTCAGGCTTGATGGTATTTGCGTCGGCCTTCTTGGAATACACGCCAGGCCAGACTGAGTAACGTGCAGGCTTTAGCACTATCCATCCTAACAATCAATACCATCCATAGACCGAGCACTCCGTCTGCAGTGGCAAGCTTATCGATCGTCATGTTCTCCAGGTGCCCGTTCCGACATTTGACAGTTCGGTCCCTAGCGTCCGTGGTTGAGATAGGGTTATTCGGCCAAGCCCTAACAAAGTCGATTGCCACGGACATTGCTCGGGTGCCCGCTCTCCTTCCAGGCGTTAGATATGTTCGAGTTTCTGGTGCTGATGTGCATGGAAGACGGCATATGAAACACATGCTGGATGCCATTGGTCTGGCTTGCTGGGACCCTGTTACCGCGCATACAGCCCTGGAGGGGACCCACCATCCTAGGGTTTTGGCTCTGCGCACGCGGTACGCATGACCTGTTCCTTGCACACGTCGTGCATGTATCGGAGTGTGGCAACATACATTCCTTGGTCAATTCGTTTCTTAGCCACAGGATCGGAAAAAAGGCGGTTAAGTGCTGGGGCAGGCGGTTGTTGGGGTTGCAACCGGCTGGAGTCCATAGCCCATTCCATGTTGAGCGTCCACCGGTCTAAATCATCGTGCTCGTTGGTTTGGATGACGCCAATCCCACCGTTGTACTCAGCGATTGCTTTGACCTGCCACGTCGTTTGGATTGTGCTTGGCTGAGGAAGTGCACCAGGAAGGTGGATACATCAGCGCCTGCATGGTTGGCTCACTGCAACCCCGAGGAAGCGATCAGAAGGGCATTGGTGTACGAAGCACGATGCTACCTGGTTTTTCTGTCATCGATACTGCCATGTGTGATTCGCACAGGCCTCCCTTTACAGGACAGGATCTGCTTCTGTACATCATTATGGCAGAACCGGGCTAGCTGGTTTCCCGGTACAGCCTTCCCTATATAGGTAGGCAAGATGAAGAGCATCGCTCGCTTTGCGTTCAGGAGAAGAAAGGCGAGCAGAGGCAATCCAGGAGGAAAGGGCTTTGTATGCGGCGTAGCATTGCAAAAGCGGGCATAGCGTAGAAGAGCCCCAGGTGTATGTAAAGATCGACATCACTACACACCTTTGCCTGTTATAAACACTCCAGAGGCATTTGATGTGCGCTTGTTCTTGTCTTTGTGAGATTGAAAGCGCGCTGTCTTGTTCCAATTGTTGACCACGAACATTGAGGTCTTGAGTATGTGATTCAGATTGTCTATCAGCAGACAGCGCACATCGATAACGACTGTCCCCACGTATACTCTGAGAATCGGCTCCATGGAAGAGACCAGCCTGAGGAAGCTTTAGTAGAGAAAGAGATGAGGAATGTGACAGCGGAATGGTCACGACAAGGAAGAGCAGTCTCAGATATTTTGAGCCGGCGGGCCAACAGTATAATACCAGGTGAATAGCCTGTAGTGGGAACAGAGTCGGCTACAGGCGACGCATAGTCAGTTCGCGTCCGCTACAGATCCGAGGCCTGGTTGCAGTGATATCCAATATGACGATCAGGGACTCACGACCCTTAAAGCTGTATGGTCCCAGCCTGAACTCCATGTTCTCCGGAGGCCGGTAACCATATTCCAGCGTGGCAAGCATGGTCTGTTTTATTAAAGTTTGCCGTGGCCATCAGGCGTCCCCAGTACTAGACGGTGTTGAGATTTTGTAACAGGTTAGTTGACTCCTGGATTATATCCTAACAGGAAGTTAAGGGCCTCTATACCTGCCGCTCAGGGTCGCACTGGGCCTTTACTTCCTTCAGTGCCGCGTTCACCAAATCAACCAGGCGAGACCAGCAGGATAGGTTGAGGTTCTGGTGCTGGAACCAGTTTTTAATGGCTTTGGCCTGATCCTCCTTGATTATTGCCACTAGATGTCTACTATCGCCCTTGCCATACGGGTCAAGACCTCCAGACTGGAAGGCCTTGAGGAGTTTGTGCACATTCTTAGTGTCGATGGCTTAGTTGACAAGATGCATTGTCATCCTCTGACATCAAACGCTAATGTGCCATAGTATGCCTCTTGGATCTCATTATCAAGTAAGATGTGCTGGAGATAAGCAAGTGCATACAGCTCCCCCTGCGGACTGGATCACAGCGACAGCCTAAGCTTGCCATGGTGACGCTCCCAGGTCTGGACGGCAGCTATGCGAACATCCACCCGTGGACCGGCTGCACCATTTCGATTTCCATTTGCTCTCCTCCTTCGGGGTACAGGATCAGGATTTTCCTCAGGATGTTCCTCAGGACGTTCCTTGTCTCTATTTTCTTCCGTATCAGCTGTTTCCTTTTCTCGTTCCATAAGCTCCTGGAAGTTCCCAGTAATGTTTTTTACTGCCTTTATGCAATTATTTATTTGTTGCTAGTTGGCTAGGATTTATGCAATTAGATCCAATATAAAAGGTTGTTAGGGCACATCCGCGTCTATCCTTCGGGAATTATCCGCGTTTGTTCTTCGAGAATTGGTCCCAGATAGGCCGCTAATAGAATTTCCGGCCGACATTCTGAAAGAGAAACGTGGCGGTTTCGATTTGTAATTAGTAAATAAAGATGTTGTTGTAATAGGAGTTGGAGTCCTTAAGCTTTCTGATTCCGAGTTATAAGATGTTCCAACGTCCTCTTCGTTGTCTCCTATGTTTTCTTTTGCGTTTGGCTTTGGTAGTGAATTAAAAGATAAATCCGGGCTTATAGGGAAAGTGCTTGGCGCTTCTGAATGTGTCGCGGAAATCCTTGGAAGTTCTGCTTGTATGGCTGCATCTAAAGCGTTAACCACGTGGGATAGTAACCGGGGCGGACATTGAAATGGCCTGCCATATCCCATAAGACGAAGAACTCGTCACGATCGTAGTATGCGTCTCAAAATCGTCCGTAGTGGCTTTCTTTGCTTTCTTTTTGGTTCGCCTTGTCGGGTGCCCTTTGCGCTTAGCCAGTATTGACCAGCCCGTTCAGCATTACTGATGTTGACGTCCACATAGGACAGAAGGCCTTTCCAGGTGCACTAGGTAGATGCATGCATTGTAACTGTGGCCACGTCTCAGGCCAGAGGCTGCAAGTTGGCACGGAAACATAATGTTGCACGCTGCGCCGACTTGGTCAGATGGCTGGCATAAACTCTGGAAGATCATCTCCGCGAGAGCTTGCACGCGTCCGGAAATCTTGTAGCTCACGAAAGAGATCATGCAGTTTCGCAGGCGGTCTTCCAGCTCAACCCACCCTTCGCTCGTGGCAAGTACCATGGTATTCCGGCACTGGGAAATCGTAAGGCGCCACCTTGGCGGCCAGCCAAGCACACCGCGCCTAGTACTTTTGGATTCAAGCGCACTCGAACAGGACCAAGGCCATGCGGGAGAAAGCGTGGGAGCATTGGAATTCGAAACGGTTGCTGACGTGTGCTGATGCAATATGAAAGAAGAGCCGTTTCTAGTGTGGTTATAATGATCTCCATGGCTGGATGAATGTGTGGTTGGGGTGTTCGGGGTAAGCCTTGAGAGCCTCCATGCCATGTTAAAGGTCGGCATGGACGCGTTACCGATGACTGACAGCGTAAGAGTGTAGGGATGGTACGAGATCTTTGCCCTGCGGCATTTTCCGGTGTACCTCCGCATTGTCAACGGCCTTCTTCCCAGGATCTCATAATCTGTCTTTGTCGTCGTGAGGGGCTTCTTGGCTGCGGTTATCCAGTCCCTGCTCCTCAAGTCGCGTAGATGTAGAGGGCTAAGGCTAGAGATAGGACTAGGGCTAGGGGACCTAGCATCAGCTTGTCAACGTATTTCAGATAGCTCGGTACTTGCCATTAGATCCGGAACAATAGCAATCTCTGGCGGAAGCTCTTCAAACTTCCCATCTAGATCCATTGCGGTATCAAACTCAACCGCTTCAAGTTCCTGCACCATTAAATCATCAGCAACGCATGCATCTCCAGGTAACGCTGCCAGGGCTTTAGGATTAATCTGAATATCCTTGTACCAGGGATGGTTTTGACGGGGGTAATGAAGCCAGATCCTTAAGTTCTCCCGGCGCACTCAGAAATCGTGTTCATACTAACGGCGTAGGCGGAGATCGGTATCTGCATTTAACGAACAATGATGAGAGAGCCTGGACAAACAAGCCTGATACGTCAGGAGACCTGGCACTGCCGTAGTCGGACAGTTCATCGTCGGCGTCCTCCGCAGGAGCGGTAGCAGGTTGGTTGCTTTGTGCTACTCCTCCGACGCACCACAGCAACGCTGGATTAATCCATGCATTGAACAGGTCAATGGGATCAAGGAGTTCATCGATACGGCGGCGCCACATCAAGTCGCGCACGACCGGACGGATTGCTTTCACATCGTCATGGACCTGCTGGGAAAACCCGCGACTGCCGAAACGGGGAAGTTGTACAGCGTCCTATCAAAGAGCTCGAGGCGTCTAAGCGTCTAAGGTCCCATCTCTCGAAGGTCTCGATAGTAGGGAGGAATCCAGTCGAAAGAGATATTCTGTGAAGATCGGACAACAGCGACGTTGCTGCCCCAAGGGCTGGACATCGACAGGCACCTCGGTCACGCCAGCTTCTTTCAATGCTTCCTCAATGGCTTCGGACACATGGGCGGGGACGGGATTGGGCGCAGGCGCGGTGTTGCGATAGTCATAGCCAGACTTCCCAAAGTACTGGCGTTCGTGTTTGCGGAACTTCACGTACGCGGCCACGGCAATGGGGATAGCCCTCTTGCGCCATTTGCTGAAGTACTCTTTCCGGACGGATGCACTCGAGTTAAAGGCCTGGTTAATCTCTTCGATCACCTCCGCGGAATCCCAGCGCCGACGCCCTACCAGCGCGTCGCTGATGGCCCCTAATCCAGTGAGTTGGACCGACGGGATCATGGAATAATGGTTGGGAAAGCCCGATACTCCTCACCATGCGGCTAGCGCATGAGGTCTCTAATTGTGGACTGAACTCGTTCCATCCTGGTTCATGCTTTGCGGTCAAGGCTGTTGGACGCAGCTGAAGGTGATCAAAGGGATCCATAAGACGGTCAAAGTTACCAGGCTCCTGAAAATCCTGTCATCCTCGAGTACCCCCTTTGCCACATCGCTGACGATATAATGGAGAAAGCCACCAGGGACCAATTCGCTGTCGGTGGCCTGCGTGCTAACTTCATGTGCACGCACGCGTGGCGCGGCCTTACAGCCGTTCTCACTCAGCAACTGGTAATTCTCCACCTCAAGACCCCCTCGCTGAAGGGCAGCGCCTGAGACGCCTGCCAGCTCTCCCGGCGTGGATCGCATACTGCGTATGCCAGTCAGCATGGAATTCTGGCCTGGAGTTGGCTGGAGGAAGGTTGGACGAGAAGGCAGCTCGAGGACACAGAACCGGCATTCGAGATGGAATCGATGAACGCCAACGGCCCAATAGATAGGGCACCTTCACGGCGGCAATTGCAGGTTGATTGGAGTCAAGGGCAAGCCCAAAAGGACGGCCTCGACTCGGTTCTGGCGAGTGTCCCTCCAGGCCCCATGCGCTCTTCGATCCAGCGCTTCACGTCCCCCATTGATGAACATGAAGCGGAAATCTGGGAATCGCCACGCCCGCACAAGCCCTTGGCTCTGCTGTAAAGATACCGCAGATATAATTATCTGTATTAATAATGTTGTTAGTCAAATTGTCCACATAAGTACACTGGATAGGAGAATTACCGGTGTGTTAAATGGCATCGAAATCGTACCGCACGATTTTGACCCAATATGCCAACAGCTGGGCCATCGCATTATGGCCAGCCTCTGTGCCATTCGCGTCCACTAAAACCTGCCTTGCAAGTCTGTATAGAAGTGGCGGCAGTAGCCTCTTCACTCTTGCTCTTGCTCTTTGTTTGTTGTTGAGCCGTGTCCAGAGAATTCTGGCGATGTCGATCGTGGTCGATATCGAATCCTCCTCGGTTATCCCGTCTTGCTTCTCTTGGAGCCATGTACAATACACTAAAACGCTGTTGCAGATGGCGTCGTACAGGATCGGCATTACGCCCCCCTGGCTATACTCGAGAATTGATTCCTGGAGATGATGTTAGATGGGATTGGCAACAAGTTCAGGGTGCGGATATTGGGGGCCTTACCCTGTTGAGTCTTTGGATCGGTGGGGATCGGAGGCGAAAAGAAGGCTCGAACACGCGGTGAAGTCGACCACCACAAGCATGTTCTTCTTGCCCTGATAGTCGTGCACGGTGGACACCTAGATTATATGGAGAGGCTGGCAGGTGCAGAACTAATTGAAGTAGACCTGCGCCTGGCCACCGTACGGGCTGAGAAGATTGATCTGGTTGGTGATCAGGTCCTTGGCCAGCGCCACCACCGCGGTGCAGCTGTTCGGGTTGATGACAGAGATGTCGTGTGTGTTGTGCTGGTCCTCCGCGCCCGCAATATCAAGGAATACTAGGGGCCTGGCCTGGTGCAGGGTGGCCTTGTGATGCAGGACAATAGTGTTGCTAATAGCGGGCACGGCCGGGCTTATAGCCGCTACGGTGCGCAGCTGACCCTTGTAAAAGCAATTGCTGACAAAGGAGCACAGCTGTTCCACCATACAATGCTGTTCCGTAAACATTCCCTTTATCATGCTGTTAATCTGAAGGCGCGTCAGGAGAGAAAGCGCAAGCTGCCCGTAGAAGGGGCTCTCGGTGAGCTTGCTGAAAACCAGCGGGGGTAGCTGTTTGTGGTCGAGACTCAATGGAGTTGGGCGTGAATTCGCTCGTCCAGGGGAGCTAAGTGGCTTGCGTAAAGGGCTAAGCTGCGTGGTCAGCCAATGCAGTTCTTGAGGTATGAGGAAGGGCACTGGGTTCTAACCAGTGGAATAGTGATTCGGAATCCCGAGGCTAAGCACGGTGTTAGCCTTGATTTCAAATCTCTATCCAGGAGTAGGTTGATCACTTACCAGACGCTGACTTTGGGAAGCCTTCAAGTCACGGGTGGTGTTGCTCTTTGGCTTGACCGTTGTCAATCTCTGCAGTCCATGGGTATTTTGTTTGTGCCGTGCATGCGGATGGGTGATTTGAACATAAAGTCTGTCGCATGGACTCATCGCCCAGTCGGTGCGGAAGAAAGCGGTCCGTAAGGCCATTGGTGCCACCTCAATCGTTCATCCGCTCCAACCACTGCTCAGCCTTCCAACAGCTGTGCCTCTTAGGCAAAATCTCCGTACACTTGTCGGCATCCTCGTTGTCCAGGGATAGTGAGCCCTGGACAGCGTGGCATTCGCACCCCGGCCTCTGTCGAGAGCTGTCTTGACGTCCACATCAATGTGTCTGAAGAACGTACGATCGCCATCCCGCGCGTGCTTCATGTAGTAGGGGTAGCTGGTCAGATGGTAGGTGATCGGGGCGCAGGACCACGTACCAGGCCCAGTATGCCGGGTCCTGCCGCGAGTTGCTGAGCGACTGAATAGCAGTGGTTCGAATGCTGGGCTGTGACCAAGGCATGTCGTGGACCGAGGTACGAATCCAGTCAAGGAGCCAGGCTACCGAGAAGTTAGCCAATGGACTTGTTATAACGGGGGCGGTGGAAATTGCTACCGACCTGGCATGAAAACGACGTGTTTGCGTCTGCGCAGTCTCAGGGTTGGAAAGTCGACGAGCCTACGTAAGTGGTTAGCAGTAAACTTCAACGATGTGAAAAGGAGTGGGATACTGACCAAGGAAACCGACGATGGAGAAGGTAATATATATCCATGTTTGAATGGTATAAGAAACTACTAAGGGACTATATAGCTTATACATAGGGTAGACGTAGAGGATAAATATTTATCAAGGTATATAACCGAGGAAAGGTAGCGTATGAAGGAAGCTGGTCCAGGTACAAATATATATCGTGGGCATATCTAAGTATAAGCATGATGCATAGTGCATAAATATATTACGATGTATAACAAGGTATAACTTATACCAAGTATAAGCAGAGTGCATAAATATATATCAATGCTTAGGCAAGTATAAGGAAGACTAAGTACTAAGTCCCATCGAAGGGTATAAAAATATACATCAAAGTATAAGAGACTATGTAAGAGGACTTATGCTCGATAGTATAAAACCTCGCGGACTTAGAGAAAAAAGAGAAGACGATGGAGAAATGAGAGAGGGAGATCGAATTTGGCCGGGAAACAAGGAGATATTTATACCCCGAGCCTGGGAGGCCGGGGGACCACGAAGTGACAGGACGCTGTTACTGGCGCGGGGAATGACGGGGCCTTGTTCACTGCGTTTGGGCCGTTTCGCGGCTGTTGGTTACCGCGATGGTTACGTGCAGGTTCACCCGGGCGTGTCCAGTGAATATACCATGGTTGAGTCGAGGATTCCGCATGTCATTCAAGTGCGAAGGGAATGAGGATGTGACGAGCGAACCCAGGTACCAAGGTGAGTCGACGTTGGAGACGCGCCAAAGACACGCTAGAGGACGAATGTGGAGGGGAACTACCGGCTGAAGAACGTTACGACATTATATTTTAGAGCGCGGACTGGCGGGCAGAGAAGACGGTAGAATGCAATCAATCCAAGTTGCCATATCACACACGAAGCGCCATGCCATTGATTTGTAGAAGAAATCCTTGTTCATATTTTTTCATTCCATTTTCCTCGTTTCCATATACCCTGCCTCCCTTCCCTCTATCCACTTTTCACCAGAGAAAGAGAGAAGCAAGAAACGAGTTCTTTCCCCCGGTCCCGAACCCAGGCCCAGGGCATCCCGGATGCTTCAATCCCACCGAGCCGAACCAGGTATGTGGAAACAAGCGATGTGGTCGACCTGAAATGATATCTCTTGGGTTGATCGATTCCCCAGTTCAAACATCCGCACCGCCAAAGCCCAGCAACGAAGGAAACAAAATCAAAGCATTTACTCCTGCTCCTCGCCGACCAGAGCGTTGCGCTTGGCGTCGAGGCGCTCCTGTCGTCGCTCACGGAGAGCCTTGTTCTTGGCACGCTTAGCGTCCATCTCCTCCTTGAGGAGACGCTCACGGTGCCTCTCAGCCTTGGCCTTTTGGATCTGCAGAGCCAGTCAAGTCAGTCTATGTTCCACCCATCCCAGTTGTTCCGCCACTCGTTCATCGGAGACTCACGTGTTCGATCAGGGCACGCTTGTGCTTGAAGGTGTTACCCTTGGAGAGGTGGTAGAGCTCGTGGTAGAGGTGCTTGTCGATCTTGCCGGCGGCACGGTAGCGGACGAGGAGACGGCGGAGAACACGCATGCGGCGCATCCAGAGGAGACCGGAGGGCATACGGGCCTCCTTGGTACCCTTGCGCTTACCCAGACCGCGGTGACGACCGATCCGGCGGGCCTCGTTGAGCTCACGGGCGCGAGAGCGGGAGTGCATGGTGACGGGCTTGCGGATGATGAGGCCATCCTTGACGAGCTTGCGGACGGTCTGGCGGGAGTTGGCGTTGGAGATCTCGTTCATCTCGTTGGGGTCGAGCCAAATCTTGCGCTTGCCGCAGCCGACCACGGAGGCGGCGAGGCGCTTCTGGGTGCGAAGGTTGACCCTGTGGTGCGAGAAAAACACGCAGTCAGCATGAGGCCCTTCTCGAAAAATCCCTATCCCGGTAGAACAAGACGAAAAACTATCGGTCGCAGCTGAACCATCCCCGGTGCGCAGGACACGGCGGAGACGTCCATCAAAGAGCAGTATTTCCTCCGCACAAACAATATATCGACTTCGGGAGATGAACTCACATCTTGATGTCGGCGTATCGACGGTCGTTGGCGGATGATGTTCGTTGCACTCGACAACGGTTTGAATTCCCAAAGTGAGGAGTTTGAGATCGGGGCGGGTGATTAGCTAAGCCACTGTGTTCTAAGCGAGTGCCTCCACTCTAGGGCTCATACCCCACGCTAGCCCGGATCCCGTCATCATGAGTCGAGGGACTTGGCAGCCTAGACGTCCTTAACTCTGCTAGTTACTCCGCATTGTCACTTGTAGCTGTTAAGCAGCTATTCATTTTCCTGGATTCTCTTCTGGCTACTTTTGCTGGAATCGGTTTACTCATGATGTCGCGTGTTGCTGGTGAACCTTTTCGGCCGCTCTACCGAATCACGTGCTGCCTATCTTATCGGATCGATAACGGTCAACTTTTGAACTGGATATAGATTCCCCGAAAAACAAGGGTATAGATCTATCTATAACTCATGCACATCGTAGGTCAAGCATAACAGAATCATCACTCGTCTCCAAACGACCCCTCCAACTCGACCTTTCCAATACTCCACACCTCCTTCTCGTCCTCAACCTCGTCGTTCGACAGCCCCAGACCGCCCTGTCCACCTTCGGCCTCTCTCCTCTCCCGTGCCTGGGTGGCTAGACGCATTGCAACTCGCTTGAAGTAGTCCGACATGCTCCGCTTGGGTCCAGGGGGCAGTTCTGCACCGGGTCCGGCCATATACTTGTCGAAGACCGCCGCGTCCGAGTCCACCACGGAGAAGATGGAGAGGAAGGCGGCTTCCGAAGCCAGCTTGACGGGGATAACCATATCGCGAACGCCGGCGAAGATCGGTGGCGCGAGAAGGGCAAGATGAGGTCGTGCCAGTTCGGGATGCAGTCTGCTGACTGTTCGAATCACGACCAGCGCCAGTCGCCGAGTGTCGGACGGCGTGCCGGGTTGGAGACATGGCGCCAAAGCTTCGAAGATAGTCTTGTTGCTCTCGAAGCTGTGCTGCTCTTCAAGTAGCAAGTACTTTCCAGCGGCGAGGACACTGTTGTCGGAAATGAAGGGCTGTTCGCGTTAGCATGGCCCTTGTCTGCAGCATCGTAGAGTTCTTACATCCTTGTGGGTGAGACCCTGGCAGATCAAGTTCAGAGTCTCTGCCGCGAAGTTCTCGGTCAGGGATGACGGAGACTCCACAAGTAGAGCATTCAGTCCCAAGATGGACGCATGAGAGAAGTTTGGTGTGAGCACGCGACTCCTAAAAGCTGTTAGTAGTTACTTTAAGATGAACTCGGAGTTGAACGTACTTGATGAGCGGGCCAGCAGTAGCCGGAGGAAGAACCTTGACAAGTGCACCAAGCAACTTGGCGTTCGTGATGGCGACGGCGTCTGCTGGTGTCAGTTTTTGCAAGCTCACGCTTGAGTATTTTGGATACATACCGGTCTGGTCACTGGCATCGTCGTCGATCAGAGCGAGAAGGGAGTTCTTGGAAGCCTCGCTCATGTTCGCTCCAGCCTTGCCGACAACCTCCTGTAGAGCCTTCATCATGGCATTCCGCACGCCGACGTCGGCGGTCTTTGTACCCGTGATGAGTTCTGGCCTAGATTAGCATCCTATAACTGGAAAATTGGTAAGGCCTCGTACCTGCAATGAGCGGATCAACACGCGGCGTCAGGGTGATCAAAATTCCAAGACCCTTGGCAGCCCTGTCACGCAAGGTTTCACTGGTCTGGTCCGCTAGACCTCGAGCAAAGGTTCGCTGAAGCTGCGGCAGGAAAGGTTTCACAGCCAGGGGAATCTTCTGCAGCAACTTGTTGAGTGTGAAGAAGATGGCACCTGGATCCGTGTCAGATTAGTTAATATATAGGTGAATCGGTTGCTTACATTTGAGATCAACTGAGCGCTCGGACACGACACGAATGAGCGGACCAGTAATTTGAGTCACAAACAACTTCAATGAGTTTGCAGCCGTGCGGTCGATAAGGTCACCAATTGCAAGAGCGGATTGGGTACGTTGTTCAACGCTGCCGTTCAAAAGACCCTGCAAGAAGATCGGCAGAATGGCAGTGATACCCTTTGGCAAGCTGAAGCCGGGTAGGTCGGCCCCGGGAACTCCAACGCCACGGAGGATTTGCCTGGTCGGGACGGACAGAACTTCCATTTCCTCCTTGCGCAGACGAGAAGTAAGCCCGGTGAGAGCGCCCCAGGCAGCCTTGACCACCTCCTTGTCAGAGTCATCGAAGGAGATCAACAAGACGCGAATAAGGTCTTGGTAGTATCTGGAGAAGTCGATGTCCGCCTCGGAGAAGAATTTCTTGAGATGATCGGCCGCGCGGGTACGGCGGTGCTCGTCGTCATGCTTCACCAAGGCCAGCATCACGCTCATCATAACGTTCAAGCCGTCAAACTCATCCACGGAAACAAGGATCGTGCTGAATGCGTTGTCAAGCTCCTCTCGCAGCTCGTCATCCTTGCACGAGATGATGTTTTCCATCAGCGTGTTCAGGATAGTGGGCAGGCGACGAGCCATGGCAGAACCAGCAACCTCCGCAAGCGACGCGAGAGCTCTGGCATTGAATGTGGAGATGGGCGATGTGAGTAGAGTCGGGATGAGGTTAGGTAGGATGATGTTAGCACGCGTTTGCTCCGTGAGAAGGGTCAACAATGCCGACAATGCTTGCTCCGCATCTTCGTCATTCCTCAGCAAGAGCAGGAGATGGGGCAGAACCTGATCCACAGCCTTCTTGCCCAGGATTTGTTGCAGGGCGTCAAAGGCTTCAGCGGCCGCTTCCCGAACATCATCGTCGTGGTCAACCAATGCCACGCGGACAATGGAGATAAGGATCTTCTCGTAATCCTCGAGCGCATCTGGAGAAGAAGACGTGATGATTTCCTTGAGAGCGATACAGATACCTTGCTTGACATCCACATCTGGCGAGGTTTGGAGGCCATCCTCGAGAGTAGGCAACAAGGTGGCGAGAACAGACTCTCCGGCCTTCTTGATAAGGTCTCCCAGAGCATTGCTGGCAATGACCTTTTGTTCCATGTTGGAGGAGCCAAGGCGGCGGATAATGAGCTGGGACAAGGTAGGGACCATCTCCTTGAGAGTTCTCGGAGACGCAACGAGCGACTTCCAGACACCCATTGCCGCAGTCTTGACGAGACCAGAAGTATCGCAGCGGCAGATGAACAGTGCGGAAAGAACCTTGTCCCTCCTCTCCTCTCCAAGTACCTCGAGCAACGACTGTCCAGCCTGTGCAGCTTCCTCTTCCTCTTCTTCGGCATCGGCCTTGCCCGAAATACCCGTGATGCTGAAGAGCAGATCGCCAACCAACTCGACGGAACTCAATCTGATGCGGTAGCTATCATCCGCAAGACCGCGCTCAAGCTCAGGAAGAAGGAGATCAATGGCCTTTGAAGAGAAGTTCTTGACCAGCAGGCGACCGGCACGCAGGGAAGTCTCACGAATTGAGTCAACATCGTCGGCCAAACCAGCCAAGATAGGTGGAATGATTCGGCCAAGGTAGGGCGCGAAGCTGTTTCCGAAGCAGGCAGGCAAGTAAATGAACAGGGTCATGAAACCTTCGCGAATAGTGGCCTTGGCGCTGCTGACGTTCTGCAGGATGGTTGGCAGCGTCTCCTCGAGTCTGGTAGTACCCAAACCCGCCAAAACCTCGGAAAGAGCTTGGGCAGATCCCAACCGGTCGCCAGCTCCGGTATCCGACTTAAGGGTAGACATAAGGTTGGGGATGAGGTCGGGAAGGGCATCCTCTCCGAGCTTCTCGATCAAGGAACCAAGAGCCTTGGAGGCAGTCGCACGAGTTGTCGGCACAGGGTCGACAATAGCCAGGTTGAGTCCAGAAACAATGATAGGCAGGTGAGTAATAAGGTCCTTGCGCTCCGTAAGGTGAGCCAGACTGCCGATGATCTGGGCAGACTTGCGCTTCGTCGCTGACCGGTCGCCAAGACCGCGCTCAAGGATGCGAACAACAAGAGCCAGAGACGGCGCGTCTAGGTAGTGGACAAAGGACACCTTGATAAGTGAATCAAGGGCTTCGTCGGTAAACTTGGTGGGGTCGCTCAGAGCTTTGAGCAACACGTTAACCAAAGACTTGATCTCGGGGTTGCTGATAACTTCTCCGAATCGTTGAAGACTCCGGTTCGCCGCATTGCGCACTTCCTTGTGGGTATCGTTCAACACGACAGTTAGAGGAGGAATGATCTCAGGCAAACTGACGGCAAGCTGCTGCGGGTCGAGGTAGGCCATGGCTCCGAGCAGATCGCAGGCTCCCTTCTGACTACGCCACTGGGTATCGTCAAGACCTTCAAGCAGAGTAGGGAGAATCTGCTTGACGCCATAAGAGCTTAGATTTGCGAAGCAGGCTTTCGCTGTATACAAACAGGCTTCGCGGACGTCAGCATTCGAGTCACCAAAGCTGGCCAGGAGCTGCGGGACGACCTGGATAACGTATGGCTCAAATGTTCGGCCAAGGATCGTTGCGAACAACTCATACGCCATCAGAGCACCCAGTCTTTGGTGGGGCTCCTTCTTGTTCTCAGCAGCATCCTGGAGATGAGGCATCACCCGGAATTCGCGCAGAGTGAAAACTCCCCGTCCCTTGACAATACCTGCCAACCCATAAGCCGCACCACGTTGGGTTGCGTAACCCTTGGTTTGAAGGAGTTGATCGAGCATCTCCTGGGCGTACTTTCCGCTCTGGCGCCCGGCAAGTCGGACCAGAGGCGGAAGACAGTCAGACACTGCGGACTGAACAGACTCGGATGGCGTTGGGAGGGTGGCGAGAAGTCTCTTGATGACTGTCTGCAGACGAGGATCATCCGACTTCAGGTGCTGAGCCAGAGATCCGTAAAGCACGACGACTGCCTCGTTAAGGAGATCGGAGGTCTCGCTTCCCTTGTCTGAGGTCTCCAGAGTTGTTTCCAAAAGCTTCATGAGCTCTTCCACCTTCTCCTGGCCACGCGCGGCAATGACACCCTTTCCGCTCTCGGCCATTTGATCTCTTACCACGCTGCTGCGGTCAATAAGCGGCCCTCGTTCAATCAAGAAGCGGAGGAAGGAAACGATCTGTTCGCCTTCGAATAAGTTTTGCATGGCTCCAAAAGCAAGAGCAATACCGCTGCGAGACGCCCAATGGTCCGTAGTGTCGACCTTCTTCGGCATGCCATACTTGTCTTTCTCGGGCTCCTTTGGTCGAATCTCGAATTCGTATTTCGATTGAAGCTGAGCGATAATATCCCCGAAGACCGAGCGATTTGACTCGACTGCATGGGCCAACGCGCGAGCCGCAGCCCCTCGGAGATTGGGGTCCTCGGAATCGAGGTAGGGAATGAGCTTTCCGTATGCGGTCTCATCAATCTCCAGAGCATTTTCTTCCCAGATGCTCTCGGCGACCTCGGCATTTTCTTCCGCATGGTCATGGCATTCAATCCAGATATGCTCGGAGAAGTCCAGGTCGGTTAGGTCAATTTCAGCGTCAATGGCCTGAAGCACTGCCGACCGAACAGACGGTTCCGAGACAATGGTGCCCTTCAGGAGTACATTCACTTCGTCTTCGCTGATGTTCGGTGCGATGTATCTGCTGACATCGAACAGAGTATCTTTGATGAGCTTGTAGTGCTGGGTGTATCTCTGCATCGAGGTTATCAACTGGTGGAGAATCTCTACTCGAGGAAAACGGTTATCGGTGACTAACAAGGGTCAGTGAAATATCGCTAGGTTCAAGGGAAATACGAACATGAGCCCGAGTGGAAGGACATGATTTCAAGAGCAAGCAGTACCTGCTCACCCTCTTCATCGCCCTTTTCTTCGTCAATGCCGTTTTGGACGAGGATCGTGAATAGAAGGGGCAGGGCGTATGCCAGAGAGGAATTATCAAGAGGGCGCTGTTCAGAGGCAAAGCGCAAGCGATAGAGGATCCTTGTAACAAGCTCTGCGAAGAATTAGCGCATGTAATCAGATTATCTTGAAAAACTTACTTCCAAGAGGTTCTACCTCCATCTCAGGCGGAACAGAGCCCTTGCCTATGGCTCTGAGAGTCGCAACTCCGACAAATTGACGCAGAGGGCCAAGACGCGTAGAGACCTTCTCCGAACATTTGATGTAGGCACTTGAAACGACGTCGCCAGCAAACAAGCCAGCTCCTGCCTTTGCGAGTGACAGTAATGATGCGAGCGAAGGGTTAATCCAGTCGTCTGCGTCAATAGCTGGTCCAGCGGCAAGCCCCTGAATGATTCCGCAGCCTCGTTCGATTCTCTTCACCTCACGCAAAACGTCTTCACGGATCTTGGCTTCCTTCGCCAGCTGAGCTTTCACCTTGGCTTGCTCGTCTGCAGTGAGTTTCTTCGGCTTTTCGCCCTGCTTCTGAGCCAAGTGTGCCCGCATTTCCTCCTCCCACTTGAGGATATCGTAGTCTTTGGTGTTCTTGTCAAAGGCTTGCCTCGATTTTGTGTTCAGCACGTCTACGAACATGGTGCCTTCTGGAGTCTTGGCGATAGCAGCATCGGTAGGGGTGAAATGGGACACACGCGAAACGTCCAGATCCTCCTTGATCTGGCCAACAAGACGAGTGACCATGACATCGGGAGCCACGAAAGCCAAGTCACCAGCCGCTGCCCATATAGCAGCGTCAATCTGCGGTACCTTTGACTGAATAGGATCCTCTTGCACGCGGATCAATTGATCCATGCATTCACTGGGGTATTCACGAACAAGGTCACCAGGATCCGTGCCAGTCCTCAGGCAGAGATCAATCCAAGAAACGTTGAGAATCAATTCGGGCCGGGCGAGGAGTAGCAGGCTGATAAGCTGGTTCTTGATAGCAGCAGAGGACTGCTCGGACGACTCTGGGCTTGAAGGCGCGGGGCAAATCGCCTTTGCAACCAGGTGGAGGAATCTTTGATGCTCATGACCAGCAGAGATGGGAGCAGACTCCTTCTCTCCCGTCCTGAAGGCAAGGATCCATGCCCAGAGGGCGTCCGTAATGACACGTCCCATTACACCAGCGTCCGTCTCGTGCACACTTGACAGAGTACGGGCAGCTTCATCGCGGAAACTATTGTGAAGCCCGGGTGCCGTGATGGCGTAAATGAAGGCCTCGCCCCAGGCAGTCTTGGCTTGTGCATCAGCGCTGTCGAACTTTGCCGCAGAAGGGACAGCAGCAAGGGTTCTGACGGCCCATTGAATCTCTGCTTGGGAGGCTAACTTGGAGTAAGCCTTGGGGTTCAAGAGAAATGATGGCTTCGGTTGGAGAGCCATAGATTGTCCGACTGAGTCTTCCCAGGCCGCCTTGTCGAAGGTCTCGAGCGCAGATAATCGCCCGCATAGGGCGAGGTATACGTAGGCTGTGAAAAGCGCACCATTCTGCGCGGACGGTAAGGGGTTCGACGAGACTTCTTTGAACATCTCCTTCAATTTGATCAAGAACTTCGTCACGAAGGGTTCGATCTCAGGGCTCGCAAGGGTTGCAGGTTCAGCTTGCCAGATCGCCTGGCCGATGTTGAGTTGCCATAGTCTCCGGAAAGGAATCTTCTTGTCTGCGGTCCCCTTGACAATGGCGTTGACAACGTCGTCGCTAATCTTCACCTTTGACTGGATGAGGTGGGTGAGATGCTTGGAAAACGCCATGATTTCTTGTTCGAGGGCAGCTTCATTGGACTCGCGCGTGAAAACCGGCACAAACCCTTGGACAATGTCCTTGGAGATATCAGATGTGGGAGCGACTACTGAAAGTGCTTGAGCGTAAATACCACGATGCTCTGGGCTGGTGATCTTGTTGCCTTTCAGGGGACTGATGACCTCGCTGGCAATCCTGACAAGAAGGCTCTCGGTCTTGGACTTGGATAGAAGCGACTCGAACGATTTCAGAGCACCTTGTCGGATGGCAGGGTTGTTCGACTTCATGCTAGACAGCAAGTGCTTCAGCAGGCGAGTGTGTAATACTTCTGAAAGATCGATTTCCGAAGGCAGAGACGAGAAAAGCGATGGCACCAGAGCGCTAAATACCACCTCAGGAGATCGCAAGATTGCCTTTTCCAGCGGAGGGAGTATCTCCGTCGTGAGATCCGCGTCAGTAATGAAAGACTCGAAGAAGTCGGACAAGCCATTAGCGATGTGTGCAGGCGGCGCAGCCTTGGCCCCGACGAGTTCTTTAATGTAGTATGCAATGATGGTCTTCTTCTCCTCTTCTAGGACGTTGCTCTTGTTAGATAGGCGTGCGCAGACTCCGGAAATGACGCCAATAAGTGGCGCATTCTTCTGTCCAGTGGTCGCATTGCTGGTCAGGCGCTGAACCGACTGCTTGATAGCGTCGTCGCCCCATGTGTCAGAGAAAACCGCACGCAGGGCGCGCCTTGTTACCCTCAGGGCAGACTTTTCCACTGCCGGCTTGGGATGAGCAGCCAGACATGTCTCGAGCGCCCGGGCATCCAGAGCGATGATCGCCAACACGACGGGAAGCGGGGTTTCGGTGTCGCTCTTCAAGGTTTGCAGGAGGATTGAGCACCATTCTAGAAGAACCAATGCGGAGCCCGCATCCAGACTAGACTTTGACGTCTCCGTCTGCAATTCCGACACCAAGTATTTCAGATCGTCGGTTGGAACGGGCGCTTTGAGTAGAGAGCGGAGGCATTGTTGGGCGGCCTGACGAGACGGGCGGTCAACATATCGCGGAATTGTCTTGAGAAGAAGCTCTAGGAGGGGCTGGCGGGCGTTTTCCGGTAGATCGGACCCTGTGAAGACGAAGCACCAAGCACGCGGTCAGAATTGGGCTGCTGCCACGGAGGAGGGGCGGGCAATACCGATTTTCTCGCGGAGATCACTGAGAACACGAGTCCTGCGCGAAGTCGAACTCGACAAGAGCACGACCCGCAGGCTCTCGAGGTCTCCGGATTTCACCTGATCCCATGGAAAGTCGTCCATGTTAGGTGGCCGGGAGCATGTCGTTTCTTGCTCAGCGTTTGCTCTTGGTGATGTTGTCATAAGAGTTTTCGACGGTTGTGTGGGGAAGAAGAGCTTCGCCGCCTTCCGTCCTGCATCATCCACGCCCAGTCTCTTCTCTTGCAAGTGAGTCATTGTGATTCATTTCTGACCAGCTATTCGTCTGAGAAGACGCTGAAGCTTCCATAGGCGCAGTAGCGCTGCAATATGCCGCCGAACAGCAAGAAAAAGAAGAAGCCCGCCGCGAACCCTGCCCGCGGCTTCGCAACAGTCTCCGTCCCCTCCAAAGTAAAGCCTATTGAGACACCGGAACCTGCATCGACCGCCGATTCGAAATCAGTATCCGAGAGTGACCGTCCCACGCCGGCCGAACCTACAAAACCTGCCCCAAGCACAAACGAAGCCCCGTCTCTACAAAACTACACTCCGGAGGAACTAGAGCGGCACTTGGAGGACGCCGAGCTACAGATACTGGTTGAGAAACATGCGGCCAAGTGCAAGAGCGATGCCGTTCGTCAAGCTGGGAAGCTAGAAACTGAACGGAGGCTCCTCCGACAGCAGTCAGTTCCAGTGAACCATGTCGAGTGGCTTCCGTCCGATGTCGTGAGTTCTATACTTGCTCTGGCCGAGGCGGAGGAGCAGGGACTGAGCCCTCAACCAGTGCGGGATAAACGAGTTGTCCCGGAGGATGAATTATCTACGAAGCTCTGGGTTTTGAAGGACACTCTGTTGAAGTTGGGTTTCCCCGAGCACAGGGTTGAAGAGGCGTTGAAGCATGTCTTGATATACTTTGCTGGAAACTTCACCATCACTAACCGTGACGTTGTCTGCAATCTGGAAGAAGCTCTTGAATGGCTTGCGATGCATTGCAGCCCCGAGGAACTACCTTCATACACTCAGACAAACGGCCAGCGCAAAGACGTGGATAAGAATGTTTCCTGGATCTCCGGTAACCCTAGTGTTGGCGTCGCATGAAGCGCAAGCGCTAATATGCATCAGATCGAGAATCATCAGGAAAATCTACACCTAAGAGTGGCGCAAGCAGCAAAGCGCAGAAGGCGAAACCTGTCATCAGAGAGATTATTCCCCAGCCAGACCCATATGATTCGGACAGTTCTCTCGACCCGGACACGCTGGTTCCAAAATACTTGGACCTGCAAACTCGCCTGTACAATCTTCGACCGGAAATATATGACAAGCCCAAGAAAGGCAAGAAAGCTCAGCCTGCTGGCGCAACTGACGACCCTCAAGCATTGAGACTTCAGCGCAAGATTTCAAGTATTGAGAATGACGTACTTTTTGACCGGAAAGAGGCGGAGTACCTCTGGAGGGATAAACTCGATGAACTGAGAAAAGAGGCTGCCATATTTCGCCGGGCCGAAGTCAACACAGAAAAGGAGCAGGTCGAGAAAAAGGAGCCGGGACCGGACACATCACCAGTTGTGGATGATGAGGTTGAATATCTCCTAGGGGACATGTTCCAGGATCAAGAGCCCTCTCTAGAGTTGGGTGTCATCACAGAAGAGTTGAACAAGGCATCGATCGCGACCAGGGACTTTGGCAAGTGGACAGGCCTTAGTCCTCGCCGTGTGCTGGAGGAGTCGTGCAAGGCACGGTATGCACATCCCCCGTTCCGTGCACCCCCGCCGTGACTCGTGCTGACTATCGCAGTGACTCTGGGTGTAAAGTTACCTACAAAGACATCTCAACCGCCTCGTATCTGAATCGGATGGCACTTGAGGTGAGATGGTCAAAGCCACAGGAAATGCCGCCTCCTTTTGCAAATGATGCAGTCACACAAAAGTCTACCTCATATGCCACATTTGTCTCTATGGATAAAATAGCTACGCCAACATCACAGCAAGCTGAAGCCTACGCATCCACCTTTGCCCTTTTTATCCTATTCCCCCAGAACTCGAAAGAAGGCAAGGCTTATATGCGTCTGCCTGCGGCGTGGAGAGATCTTTGGACGGAATTCTCGAGTGCAAAAAAGGTGCAAGATGACGATGCTGACAAACAGATTGTAAAAGATTTGAGGAAGCTGATACAAGAGAACCATGGCGCATTCGAGGACGATGTCGTACTGTCTGACAACTTCCGCAAGAGGAACGGTACGCCCAGGAACCGTTCCCCAGTACGAGCGGGTACAAAGGATGTCTCAGGAATCAATGAGCAGTTGGCTCGGATCTGGATGGAGAAGTCGTCCACGCCGGCCTTCCAATATATGGTCCAAGGCCGAATGAATCTGCCTATTTGGGAGTTCAAGAATGAGATTCTCAGCACGCTCGATAGCCACCGTGCACTCATCATTTGCAGTGAGACCGGAAGCGGTAAAAGTACGCAGATTCCTTCGTTTATTCTTGAGCACGAGATGATGTCAGGCCGTCCGTGCAAGATCTACGTTACCGAACCACGGCGTATCTCCGCCATTTCCCTCGCGCGCAGAGTAAGCGAGGAACTGGGAGAAAGCAAGAACGACGTTGGAACGTCGCGCTCGTTGATCGGTTTTGCCGTTAGGCTAGAAAGCAAGGTCAGCCAAGCAACGAGACTGGTATTCGCGTATGTCAACCAATCCTAGGGAAACTGGAATAGGCTAACAGAAGCAGGACCACCGGAGTTGTAGTGCGGATGCTGGAGCGTCCTGACGACTTCCAAGACATTACCCATGTCGTCCTCGATGAAGTACACGAGCGTTCCATCGACAGCGACTTTCTTCTTATTGTCCTCCGGCGCTTAATGCAGAAACGGCCGGATCTAAAGCTGATTCTCATGTCTGCGACGGTTGACGCTAACCGCTTTTCCACGTACCTTGGCGGTGTTCCCGTGTTGAATATCCCTGGACGAACCTTCCCGGTCGAGACGAAGTTCCTCGAGGATGCAGTGGAGCTCACGCAGTATCGAACGACCGAAAATGAAGCTAACGTAACCTACGATGAAGATGAAGACGACGTGGAATCCGGTCAGGGTGAGCCCAGCGGAGTCGCGGCGACGCTGGAAAGCTATTCCAAGCAAACACGAGAAACTATTATGAACTTTGATGAATACCGAGTTGATTATCAGCTGATCAAAAGGCTATTGATGAAGCTTGCGACGACCCCGGAGATGGAATACTACAGCAAAGCCATCCTAGTTTTCCTTCCCGGTATGGCGGAAATTCGTCGGCTGAATGACGAGCTATTGGCAGAGCCGACGTTCCAGCAAGGGTGGATTGTTCACGCTCTCCACTCTTCAATCGCTAGCGACGAGCAGGAGAAGGCGTTCGTGGTGCCTCCGGAGGGCATGCGGAAGATAGTCATTGCCACCAATATTGCAGAAACGGGTATCACGATTCCTGATATCACGGCGGTCATTGACGCGGGCAAGGAGAAGACCATGCGGTGGGTACCAGCGCGAGACATAAATGGCAGAAAAAAGCTAATTGAGTAGATTCGATGAGCGACGCCAACTATCTCGACTAGTAGAGGCGTTCATCTCACGGGCAAACGCGAAACAGCGACGTGGTCGCGCCGGTCGTGTGCAAAGGGGTATCTGCTTCCATATGTTCACGAAGCACCGCCATGACAAACTTGTACGTCAACGTCCCCTTGTTCCCACAAATACTGACCGATTAGCTGGCCGAGCAACAAACCCCCGAAATGCTCCGACTTTCCCTGCAGGACCTCGTCCTCCGAGTCAAAATCTGCAAGCTTGGAGAGGTTGAGCCGACGCTCCTCGAAGCGCTGGACCCGCCATCCTCAAAGAACATCCGACGAGCGATCGACGCACTGAAGGAAGTCAAAGCCCTGACAAGCACGGAGAACCTTACCCCACTAGGACAACAGCTGGCCAAGCTCCCACTGGATGTGTTCCTCGGCAAACTCATCATCCATGGCGCGTTCTTCAAGTGTCTCGATGCGGCGATCAGCATCGCTGCGATCCTGTCATGCAAGTCGCCGTTTGTGAATACCATGGGCTCGAATTCTCAGAAGGAGGCGGTCAGGCTTGGGTTCAGACGGGGTACGTTTCTCCTTCAATTCCTATCTACCTACGGAGTAGCGTGTAGGATTTGAATTAATGCGAGATGCAGGTGACTCGGACCTACTGACGGTTTACAACGCATACTGCGCGTGGAAACGCACCCGGGGCACACCCGGCGCGAACGAATATGCATTCTGCCGGAAGAACTTCCTCAGTTTGCAGACGCTGCTGAACATCGAGGACGTCAAGCTCCAGCTCATGGTCTCGATTGCCGACGCGGGGCTGATCTCGCTTGATGCGGGCCAGAAGGCTTCTCTGAACCGGTACGCATATCTACCCATTTTCTCAATCAGAGTAAAAAACTAACGAGGAGGAAAAAGCGCCCGCTCCACCCGCCAGCGCCACTTCTTCGAGACCCCTCCGGCCTACGACACAAACAACGAAAACGACACGCTCATCCAGTCCGTCGTCGCCTGGAGCTTCTACCCCAAGCTCCTGACGCGCGAGGGCAAAGGATGGCGCAACATCGCCAATAACCAGGCCGTCACGCTGCATCCGACATCGGTTAATAGAGTCCCCTCCGCATCTGCGGATAAGCCGCCAAGCGCCAGCCAGTACGTAAGCTACTACCACATCATGCAGGGGCGGAATAGGAACTACAATGCGTTTGAGACGACGGTTGTCGAGGACTGGGCGGTTGCGGTGCTTTGTGGGGAGGCGGATTTCAAGGTACGTGCCGGCACCTATTGTCCCTAACCCCATGAATATTTTTTCTCCCTTCCCCGTCCCACTTAGGCGATCGAAACTATTGAAACTAACTGGATGTAGTTGTACCCGGGCATCCTCTCAATCGACACAAACAGACTGCGCTTCTCCCTCCGCGACTGGAAATCCATGCTCGCGATGAAGATGCTCGCCACGCGGATACGGGAGATTCTCGCCGGTCACTTCCGCGACCCGCAGGTGCCGCTGTCGTACAAGCAGCAGAAGTGGATGGAGATCTGGCAGGGGATTTGGGCGGCTAGGGTGTAGAATCTTGTTGGAGGAGGTTATCTTATACATACATAGACAGAAGAAGAAAAGAATTAGAGATGCGATTTTGAGAGGATCTGTGGTTTCGTGCTGTAGGTGGAACGGTAGGTGTCTAGAGCTGGATCAATGAAGCGATCTGTATTTATATCTAAACTGAGGGAGTGATTATCTACCTAGATTTGAACATAACGAAGAGAATTCTTGATGTCTACCTAACCGAATCGATATATTGCCTGCATTCTAGAAGAACCCCAAAAGAACAAAAGAATCACCCCCAAACATCCTCCTGCCACTTATTCCTCCTCTTCAAACCCCTCACCCACTCCTCCGCCTCCCTCTCCCCCCAGTCCCCCTCCATCTCCGCCAAAAACGCCGTAACTCGTCTCTCAACCTCCCTCGCCATTCCCGCCCTTCCACAAATATACAAGTTCCCCCTGTCCGCAACAAGCATCTCCCTGACCTGCGTCTTCCACTGCGAAACCCGGTCCTGGACATACGCCCTCTCACCCGTCGGCCCATATCTCGAAAACGCGGTCACGATGCGAAGTTTCCCGCCAAATACACCTTCCATCTCCTGCAGCTCGTCTCTGTATATGTAATCTTCGAGTGGAGACCGGCATCCGAAGAACAGGAGCATGTCGCCGACCTCGCGGCCGATCTTGAGGAGCTGGCGGCGCTCGGCGAGGAAGGCGCGGAAGGGGGCGAGGCCTGTTCCGGCTGCGATGAGAAGGAGGGGTGTTGTTTGGAGGCGGGGGAGTTTGAAGGGGGAGCGGCGGAGGTGGGCGAGGATTTTCTTTTTCGTCTTCTCGTTTTTGGGTGGTGGGGATGAGGAGCCTGTGGTGGGTGGGAGGAGGGTATTCGTGTATGTTGGGAGGATGGAGTTGAGGGACTCGGTTTGCGGGCTGTCGGCGAGGGAGAGGAGGTATGTTGATGTTAGGCCTGGGATTGAGACGGCGGTGTTGTCTTGTAGGGGTGTGGAGAGGACGAGGACTGTAAGCGAGATCTTTCGTGGTGAGACGACGCTGCTGCTGGAGATGGAGTAGTAGCGTGGTTGGAGGGGTGGTAGGGTTTCGAGGATGTATGTGAGTGGGAGGGAGGTCCATTGCTGCTGGTTGGTGGATGAGGCAGCGAGGACTCGAGCAAGTGTGAGGTGGTTGCGGCGGGTGAATTCTGCGTAGGATTCCTTGTTGTTTGCCAGTTCTGTCAGGAAGGTCTTTGCCTCGTTTGTAGGGGCGAACGGGGCCAGGGTTGCGAGGATGTCGCGGGGCAGTTGGGCTGTGATTTCGAGGTAGTGGCGGAGGAGGACGAGGAGGGTTGTTGGGCTGGGAACTTTCTTTGAGATGTCCTCAACATCTGCGCCTTCGATGCTGACGATTGAGATGGGCGTTTCGGCTTCGTGGGTGCGGCCGAGCATGTGTAGGAGGAGATCGACTTCTTCGTCGGGGTTCGACGGCCAGACGGCGAGGTGGTCGCCGGTCTTGTAGACCACATCGGGCGTCGAGGAGATATCTAGGTCGATGTGCAAACAGTGTCTGTCAGAGATAGGCTCGAAAAGCTGTCTAATGCCCGAGATGGGGATGGGGACCGGGTTCGGCGAGTGTCGTGGCTCGCCGCGGTGAAGGGCAGACGGATCGATGGCCTCATCCGTCTTGATGGAGATGGTAGGCTGGTAGACAAGCTCCGACTGCGTGAAGCCTAGACTCTCACGGAAAAAGGCAAACAGCGTCTCCTTCCACGAGATAAAGTCCTCCTGCGTCGAGCCGGTGGCATCGTTTGCCCTCGACACAGGAAGCAGCGCATTGGCTCCATGGTCATCAAGCACCTCCACAACACGATCGATAACTCGGTTATAGAACTTGTAGTTTGAGTTGCCGAGCCCAAAAGCAAAGTACCGCAACCCGGAAAACTGCTTCTGCTTCTTCTCCGTATTCCGGTCGTTGCTGTTTAGCCAGTCCCAGAACTCGACTGTGTTATCCGCAGGATCTCCCTCGCCGTACGTTGAGAGGATGAAAATAGCCAGCTTCGACGACGGAATCTCGGTAACTGAAGCGGGATCATAGTCACTCAGGTCCGCCGTGAGTGTGTTCTGTCCGAAGCGCAGGGTAATCTCCCTAGCAAGTCTGTGAGCAAAGGACTCTGCGGTTCCAGACTGAGAGCCCCAGAAGACCACGATAGGTGAATTGGTCTCTTCCAGTCGCCGGGCGATGTTCCGCGTCTGCTGATTCTTGCTTGCAGCAGCGCCATTGCCGTGCTTTAACTGAGGACGTTCATAGAGGAGATGCCTGTAGGGGTCTGGCTGGTCCCAGAGGATGCCGCGCGAGAGAAACGTGGCTCCGACGAGGGAGAGGAAGGTCAGGGCGACGTAGTCGGTGGTGTTCGGTTGAGTCTGGAGGGTGAGAAGGGACGCCATCTTGCCGTTGACTCTGGCTTCTGGTCAGTTCTGGTTGTTGAGCAGCCATATTTATACCTTGTGACAGTATACAGTGTTATCAAACAAGGGGAATATTTCCCGATTGAACGCGGGGAGGGAATGCGGGGAAAGACAAAAGGAAATTTAGTCCGCTTGTCATTGCCACGCTGCGCCATGACTCGGGCTCGCACTGGTCTTGGTTGGGATCCAGAATCTGCTGCATTGGTGTTGGAGACTGCAACTACCAAACTTGAGGTGCCTCAGCGTGGCCATTGTTGACATGGCCACGCGGGGTCTCATACTCATTTGAATCTCGGTTACTGTTGGGCGATCCACGGTTGCTCAACTCATTTCCATGGAAATAGCTTACTGTAGAACTTCGATCTATGTAGCGGCATTGCTATTCGTCCGGTTTCTCAGCCCATACTCAAAGCGAAGGGAGTGATATTCCACTGTGAAGGATGGCCGAAATCAAGGAAGGCGATGTAAGGGACTACCTACAAGTCCACTTGACTTCAAGGCTAGAGGAACAAGACATAAGGTAAAAATGTACTAGATTCAACCAGAAACGCTAATCATATCCCGAGCTCATTCAAAACATCACAGAAGAGAAAAAAGTCTAGTCTACCAAAGAATCCTCTAAGACCAAGAATCCTAATACCAAAGGCCCAAGACCAAAGGAACCCAATAGCACTAAGCCTCACCCAACTCCCTGCGCCAAACCTTAACCGGCATTGGTCCCAGAATCATATTCATCGTCTCCTCCCTCTGCAACTCCCAGCTCCTACTCGGCAACGCAAACTCATATCTCCGCACCAGTGTCGCCAGAATCACCGTCTGCTCCAGGTACGAGATATTCCTTCCAATGCACGACCTCGCGCCTGCGCTGAACGCAACAAAGTACGGTTGGAGCGCTTTTCCCTCCTCGCCGAGCCACCGCTCAGGCTTGTACAGGTGAGCCTGTGGGAATGCGCCCTCGTCGCGGTGCGCGACGTACGCGGACATGCTGACGGATGTATTTCCCGGCACCCACTGGCCGAGAATCTCCATTCCCTCTGGTGGAGTCTCGCGCGGGAGGCCGTGGGAGGTGGGCGGGAAGATGCGCAGGGACTCGTCGAGGCAGGCGCGGAGGTAGGGGAGGTGCTTTACTTTGTCGTAGGAGGCGACGACTTCGTCTTCGGTGTCGTAGACGGAGTCGATTTCCTCGCGGAGGGCCGCGAGGCACGACGGGTTGCGGAGGAGCTGGTACATGACGTTTGTGATGGCGATGGCGGTGGTCACAGAGCCGGCGTTCATCATGATATTGATTTCGGCGCAGACCTCGCCCCATTCGAGGCCGAGGGCGTGGCCGGCTTTGTCTTGCATCATGGCGGAGAAGAAGTCGTCGAGCTTTTCGCCGGCTTCGTAGCGTCGGCGCCGCTCCATCGCGTGGTGCCAGACGATGTCTTCCCAGGTGTCGCTGGATCTCTGCATGCGGGCGAAGTACGGGATTATGTTAGCCCAGCGGTTGATGATTGGGTACCAGTCGTAGTTCCAGATGAGGAGGGATTGTTTGCGGGCGTTGGGGTAGAGGGCTTCGCGGAGCGAGGCGCGGTAGGTGGTGCCGTCCTTGCGTTCGGCTGTGCACTCGTCGTGGCCTTGGTCCAGGAAGCCGAGTTTCAGGCTGAGTCCGATGTCGACAATGGCGTCCAGGCTGAAGAAGTTGGTCCATGCTCGGAAGTCGACAGTGAGGTCGGCAGGGTTGGGCTCTTCCTGGCCAGCAGGGAGAGGGGCGGTGCAGACACTGTCAAAGTGCTTGACCAGGCGGGCGATCTTGTCGCTGACTTTGTGCTCCCATGTCTCGAGATTCTTGAGGGCGTATGCGGAGGAGAGAACCTTGCGTTTGCGGGAGTGGTCCGCCCGGTCGATAACGTCGGCAAGGTGGTAGTGAGAACCAGCCGAGATGATGTATGACGGGTCCTTGCCGCAGCGTGTGTTATGTCCGTAGATATCCTTGATGGCGCGAACGTCGCCGTAGGAGAGAGTGTTTGGGCCGGTACGAAGGACGGGGTGCTTTTGGTGAAGCTCTTGGAGCTCTTTTGATCGGAACTTGCGCGATGCCATCAACATGAAGGGAATGGCGGAGATGCCAGAAAAGAAGGACATGTTGGGATACCTCCGCAGACCTAACACCGTTAGCAACAGTCATTCACGACGTCGAGATGTCATACCCTTTGGGTCTCGGAAGTATTCAAAGACAGGCCATATCACAAAGTACACCAGCACCAGGAGACCGGTGATAGCAGCATAGGTGAGCGTAATCATCTTGACAGCGATACTTGACGTCAAGATGCCTCTGTTCGATGCCAAATGTTGACTCTCGACCCCTCTTATAGCTAGATATCTCGCTACAAGCGGGCCAAATTGCCTCGATGGGAGGCGGGGAGAATTGCCACTCCCAGCTTCCCCGGCATTTGATCATCGGAATCCAGATTCAGTCCGTGCATTGTGGAGGTTCCCCCGCGCGGTTCTTCATACTACATTCTAAGGGTCGCCCAGGTCAGCTGCCCCTTGGCCTAATTCAAGATTGCGGAGTTGCTTACCTGCTTTCTGCTCCGGCCCTCTATGCATGCACCTTCATACAGTCAGCCAACCCCCTGCACCTGAACCTGCAGTCCCAGTCAAGGAAACCCAGCGCAGTCCAGTTCGAACTACTGAGTACATAGTACATCTACATGTACGTCAAGAATGCATAGGCGTAAACCAAACAATGTAGTAGATAGCTCGTAGGAAATTCGTCTCATCATGGTCATAAATAAAGCCGGCCGCATTGGACAAGCAAAGGCGGCCCAAAAGCGGAGATGGCGACTTCAGAACGCTGCACCAGAAACAAACCCAGAATACATATCCTTTTGCAAGTCATCACGCAACTTTATGGCCATAATCCCATGATAAACCTCAACCATGCCAGGACCAGAGGATGTGTCCCGGTCATGTCTAACTTCCGTGCGGCGAGAGTAAGCAGAATGAGTAGCCGAGGCACCATCCCGGATGCTCGACAATGCCAGTATTCTATTAGATAAAGAAAATCCACAATGCACCCCGAGAAGAGATTGAAACCGTAATCCAACAAACCTTTTCTTGCTCCTGTCCCCTTTTTTTTATCTTTATTACTTCTGTGTTCAACGACGAGCACTGATCATGCCGCCGCCCGCCTTCATTGGCTGCAGCCCGAGAGGAACACCACCGACAGGACCACCGACGGGAGTCTCGGTCAAGGTCTTGCGGCGCTTGGTTTCGTACTCGCCCCGGCTGTCCGGTCTGACAATGCGGTCGTCATCATCGTCGCGCATACGCTTGTTAGAACCCATGGACCCATTCATTCCCGTTGAGTAGCCCGAGTTGGTCGCCACAGAGTAGTTATCGGATGTGGTTCCATTCGCGCCGGACGTACCCCGCGTGTCACTGACAATGTTGTACAGGCTGCTGGCAGCTGCGGGGCGAGGGGGGGTGGTGTATCCCGGCGCCCACTGAGGAGCGGCACCACTCGTACGAGGGGTCATGCGTCCAGAGCCGTTTTGTTGAGGAGAGCCCGTCATGTCAGGTGTGAGCTGGGAATGGTCGCCGGCAAGACCGCCAACCGAGGGGTTCGTGGTGTAGTATGAGCCGCGGCCAGTATTGTATCCATTGTCTGGCTGAGCATACTCCGGTTCCTCTGGCTCCGTCTTGGCGACATTGCCTTCTGCATAACGTTCCGTCTTGACATCGGTATCAATTCCGGCTATAGAACCACGCTGGGATGAGGGTGGCGCCATGTCACGGTACGAGCTTGTCGGCACGGAATGGCCGTACGTTGCCATGGGTTGCTGCGGCAGTGGTTGTTGCGCGGCGTACTGAGGGTGCGCGGACGGGGCTGCAGAGTAGTACGGCTTTGAGTCGTAGCCAGAGTGGGGTTGGTATGACTGCATCCCGTGCATGTTGTTTCCTGGTGGCGTCGTAGCAGGAGTGGTCGGCATTGATCGTGCATTGCTCAAGCTGGTGTCAATAGACAGAGGCTGGGTGTTGGGAACCCCCGAGTTCATCCCCTGGTTCCATTCGTAAGAGTTACCTTGACTTGTGATTCCAATCAGACTCGAAGCACTTGCGGGTGGGGTAGGAAATGTGTGGGCGCGGTCAAGGCCTGGCCGGCCTCCGGGTTGGGACATGTGAGAGGGAACAGGTGTCCCAAGCGAGTGGTGGTGGTGAAGACTAGGTGGTTGCGAGGCTTGGGGAGTGCGAACAACAGGTTGGGGCCCTTCAAGTCGTCTGGGGTCTTGCACTCCCGCCATTTGCCGTTCTCTCTGATTGGCCGGGTGGTACAGCAGGTTGCTTATGTGGTTAACGAACAGAGGGTATAACAGGTCTGTGATCTTCTCCTTGTTGGCGAACTCCAACGCGCGATCGAAAGGAATCCTAGCTAGATCAGCCACAGCTTTGGAGAATAGATTGGCTAGAGAACTTACCACACGCCCTTCAAGTGCATTGGGCCAATCTTCACCACGTTTCGAACTTTTTCGCTCTTGAGTATACCATCTCTCCGACCTCGGGTCATGCCCGCAACGTTCAGCAGTTTCGTGCCGTTGATCATACCGTTATCTGCAATCTTATCTTAGTACAAGTCTACGTCGGACGAATTTTAGTCTTACCTTCTCTTCGAGCAACGCATACACCCTTAGCTTCTACTTGATAGCACAGACTGCCTTCGTCTTCCCAGAGGGTCGCGGTAACCCTTGGTTTGGCACCCGGAGGCGCGACTTGCCCTGTGGGATCGTAGACATGTCCTTGCATCGGCATTCCACTGGTGTTTCCATATCCGGAGGTGGGGACAGAGTGGTTGGTGACTATAAAGTATTAGCATGTGCCGCTGACTAAACGTTGATAAACTCACCAGGCAGAGGTAGTAATTGAGGGGGCACTTGACTGCTTATTGACGTCGTCGGCGGCGGAACTGACTGGGATGATGCTACACCGTTGGGGTAAGGGTACTGAGAGTAAGAACCGGCGGGCCCGTATGCAGAAGTAGGTTGTAGTACAGGAGGTTGTTGCGTGTACTGGTAATGGGTCAATGCTCCAGCGGTTGCAGGATGAGACGCATACGGCTGTCCGGACGACAGATGCGAATGCACATCCATGTACGGTTGAGGCTGGTTCATGCTGGCCATCTGCGTGTGGTTGGGGTAGTAGCCCTCAGTGACTGTGTGCTGCGGGATGCTGTATTCCTGCGAGGCAGAGGAGTCCAGCGAGAGTCGGGGTTGGGTACCGGCCGGTAGATCTGCGGACGACGGCGGCGGACTCCTACCTTCGTAGACAGGCGCGGATCCGGACAGGCTGGTTCTGGCGCTGCTCTGGTTGGAGGAAGCCGGCGCGTCTTCGTAGCTAGTCCGGTAGGACTGGCCCGAGATCGGCGGCTGCGAGGCCGTCGGGATGCTTAAAGCCGGGAGTCTGTCACCAGACAACAGAGGGCGCTCCGCGGCGTGGTGGTTATACCAAGGGATATCAACAGGACCTCTGGTGTGGACCTGGGAGATCGACGGCAGCTCCAGCTTTTCGGTTTTGCGGGGGGTGAAGATCTAAGAAAATGAAAAGAAAGTCAAGGCGAGGCAACGTCAGACTCGAACAAGATCCAACGTTTAATAAGGTCCTGAGATGTTGTTTTCAAAATATCATGAGATAGGAAAAAGGTTGGAGTCGACAATGACGGAGAGAGCTTCGCAGCAAATATGCAAAAGAGGTCGTTTCAGGATGCAAAGGCCAATAACGCAGAGAAAAAGGCTCCAATAGGCAATGCGAAAATGCAAGGAAGGGCAATCGTGAGCAAGCTTCGTGAAACGTCGTAACCCGTAAACAGCGCTGGAGATTGCAGACAAACGGAGTCGAGAAATGGGCTGCAGCTGCTGATAACTATCTACATCCGAATGATTGAGGATGGACCGCAACGGAGGCGAAAAAGGGTTCAGTTCGGGACGTCAACGGCGGCAGCGCGGAATCATGGGTCTCGTTTCAGGTCGTAAGAACGGAGCGGGGCAAGGGCGACGCGAGGTATGTAGATTGGAGCAAGACAGCGTCTAGAGCGCGAAACAGGTGGCAAGCAATGATATGTATGCGTACTGCAGCGAATTTAAAATCAGGCTCGTACAAGAGTCGTAACAGGTCGTTAGCAGGTCGTTGGGTTGTGGCGGCCAGAGATGGAAGCGCGCGGTCTAGAAGGCGGATGTGAGCTGGGGGGTCATTACTCGTAGCAGGCACATTGAAGAGACGAGACGAAAAGGATGAGCGACGAGAAGCAGCCGGAACGACGCGAGTATGTATAAAAGGCGTCAAACGAAAGGGATGACGGAGGCGGAGCAGGGAGAGAGTAGGAGGCCGGTGGAGAAGAAGAAGGGAAAATAGAAGACCGAGAAAATGGGAGGAGGAAAAAGAAAAAACAGCGAAACCTCAAAAGGTATCCAGGCGGTAACAGACAGAAACAGTTGAAGAAGTCAAGACTAAGAGCGTGTGCAGGCTGCTGCAGCAGCAGCAGCAGCAGCAGATCATCGGAGTGGACTCAGTGGAGAGCGTGAGGAGGCTGGGACAGCAAACGCAGGCTAAAGAGGGGAAGCTGGCGCTGGCGAAGGGACGGAAGGCTGGAGCCCTTGAACCCAAGGTTGATGATGACTTACTTCTGTATAGGCGAGCAGCACGTGTGTCTCTGTCTGGGATCGGAATGCCAGAATGCAGAAATCAGAAAGCTGCTGCAAGGCAATTGCTTGCCAGACTGTCTCTGCCGCTGCTCTTAAGATCGGGGAGGCGAAAGGGAAAAGGAAAGAAGCTTGGTATCTTGCTATAAACGAGGATAAAATACGGCCAAGTGAAAATTGCAGTAGTGGAGCGGTGCACAGACGGGCAGTGTATCGTCGCCACGAAGCAAGGACCAGCCCCGCCACGATGTGCAAACAGTGATCTGATTAGGACAAATAATCTGACTGCTATCGAACCATGGATGGCTCTGAGCTAACCTGAGCTAAAGCGCTGTCACCGATCCAGCTGTAAGTCATCGATCGGTGGATCGTACGGAGTATCAGCCATCACCATCACGCTCTTCTAGAAGGCTACAGCAGAGAATCCTGGGTTTCTGGCCTACGGAGTTCTCTGTATCGACCCACTGCCCTAGCAGAACCACGGACCAGCACGGGCATAGTTCGACATAAAAACATAAATCTACTCGTACGGAGTAGTATACGAAAGAAATGGCGGTGACTGGGCAAGGAGTCTGGAGATGACAGGGAGAGGAATGGTCCTGTAATAATACACATCACTAAGCGACCTAGCTTGGTCCTAGATCCGGTGCTTTTCCCTCTCCTTTCTTTTGAGAAGCCCCGAATCGAGCGTTGATCCTGTCTGATCGCCGACTGCCACAATCCTTCATTAATCTAGTAAATCTACGCTCTAGAGCAACTAATCTCGAGCACTCCCAGTACAGTCCTCTGGTGATCTCGGCATCCCCGTCTTTTATTCTCTACTTCTGCGAGATTGGCAAAAGAACCAATGCACGCACGCGGGAACAACCAAGGAGGTTGCACAACCAGAGGAAGTGGCAGGGATGCTCGTAGCAGCAAAGAAATCGGGTGGTCCAGAGTGCTCCAGCAAAACTGGTGGCGGCGATCTTAGCCAGCTGGCCAGTCAAGGCCCGGTCCCGGTGGCTGAAGAGTAGAGAAAGTCGTTGATTCTTCACGGTAGCATGCTGTTGAACTTCTGTAGAGAGCTTCTCCTCCCTTTCTCTAGCTTGGAGATTAGACCTCCAAGGAGTCTAGGGGAATAGACCTGTCATTACTGCTGGGTACTGGCCAGCCCCGGTGAGCGCGTGGCCGCCAGTGCTGTTCTGGCCAGCACCCAGCTTCAGCCTCTTCGTAGGTATCTTTCCAGCGTCTAGATGACCCCGCGCGCCGCACTATTGGCCTGCTGCGTTTCACGAGACCTACGTAGGTACAGCGGTAGGACATCTCGAGCGCTAAGCCTGAGGCAGGCAGCTGTATGTAAGTATGTATGGCTTACTTGCGTACATATGTGCATCTATAGTACTAGCCGAGTCTATCTGGTTATAGTATGAACCGGTTGACATCAGTTTATTCCAATACTATCGGCCATGGCTAATAATAATTGAGATGGATATGTACATCATCTTGTCTCGCTTCTGCTGGAGCTAGGCTAGGAGCTAGCTAGTCGGGCCAACGGCGTTGGCTCCCCCGGCTCACTCAGTCAGGTGTCCAGGATGACTCCCTGGGGATGTGATGTTATTTTCGTTCTTCGCAATACACTCTGGCTCTCCCTCTTCATCAAAATATAAAGAGCAGGCTCACCGCTGTTTCGCACTGATGGCTCTTATCTTAGGCTGTATGAATTGTCAGTTGCTCAAGCTGGCTGGAGGTGATAGGTCCGGAAGCTTCTGCTGCATCCTACCCCTTGCGTTTCGTCGTCCGTGCAGGCTGGGCGCTGGGCTATCCACGACTACCCCACCTCCGTGTCAGTTGATGGCAAGAAGACTACTCCAGACTCAACAGTCGGTAAGCACGACCCTCTTCATTCGATGATGGAGAGCCCGAAGGATCAAAATGTTTGCTTCACCTTCATACACTTGCTTTTTCTTATTGTCTTGCTGGTCTGTCGGTCCGGTCGGGTCGAGTCGACAATGCCTTGTCTGGCACCTCGCCTAGCCTGGGCGAGGGTCCGAGCATGCTAGCTAGCAGCAATCTATGACTCCAGTCTGGCTCCAATTTTCTCCAGTAAGCAGCGATCTTGTGCTCCGGCTATGCCCTGCTCGGCGCTGCGATGTCCTGTCCTGTCCTGTCCTGTCCTGCCCTGCTATGCCCATGCGACGCCGGTGCCGGATAATCTAGGCAAACATGACATGAACTCCTGTCAGCACCCATCGCATCGACCTGAACTGAAGCTATGACATGCTGCTGCTGCCGCTACGGTTATGCAGCAGCAGCAGCAGCCAGGCTGCAAGACTGAAGAATCGACAAAGCCACAGGCTGGCGGGCTGCAAATCATCGCCAGAGAGGTTGTCAAGCACACTGCACGGAGCGGGCCGTTCTTACGCACCTAAGTTTCCCCCAAGTCTGCTTCTTTGTCTTTCCCACCTCCCGTCTGCTCGCGGTCGCTGCTGTTAGTGCTCAGTAAATTGAAAGAACAAGGATCCCTCAGGCGCTACCGACGGCCCGGCGCCCGCAGCCGTCGTACATACAGCAGATCTTGCGGGGCTACTTTACCTCTCGTACTCTGCGTGTATTATATGACCGGACTAGCGAGTCATTGTTATTGAAAGACGAAGGAGACTGAATAATGCCATCGCACCGTCATTGGCACGAAGGCGGGCAGTCTGCCCCCGAAGGAAGAGACCAAGGCAGGCGGCTAACTGGAAGCAGGCATCGCAGGTGGCCCCGGTCCTGACTGGCCCAGCGGCTTCAGAGAGCTAGCAAGCGCCGGCCGGCGACGAACAAAGCGGGAAAAGCAACGATGGGCAGTGCCCGAGGCTAAAGCTCGCTGTCATAACAGTCACGGGATGTCGGAAGAGAATTGAGGACGAGACGAATTTGCAAAACAGATTGATTACCCTGGATGATCCTTCAGTCCTTAGCTTAGCCGCCCAGGGCCAGTGGATGACTGAGGTAGTTTGAGGATTGACAGCGCATAACCATCCACCCCATGCTACGACCCATGTCGATACCGGAAGCTCGAAAAGGCAAATCATTGGGTGTGGGCGTGGCATCGCGAGACAGGCCTTCAGTCACAGCGGGTTCTTTTCTCGGGGTTATTCCAGTTTGTGGGGCGGATCCATAATCTGTCATGATGGGGCTGACTTGTGAAAATGAAATCAATATGAACATGAGCAGAAAAATATGACTGGTGCCGGAGATTGGTTTCTTCATTTTGAGATCACTTCCTGCGGTGGTGAGCATTTGCTGAATTGAGAAGGACTGCTGAGCCCGGTCAGCAATTCGTCGCGCGTTATTCGACGGCGACAACCCCGGGCAATTTCAACGAAGTGAAAAGCTCGACTCGACACGAACAAACATGACTCGTCTTGATTCCTTTTGTTACGGGACTGCAGTGGAATCGGCTGTACCTGCAGCCCTCCTGCAGAGCCTCAGTCCCTACATCGACTTATACTCTGTCTGTCCAGACATACATATCGCATGAGCTTGATTCAAGCTCATACAGTAGCTGTTAAGATTGCCACGGGGATGTTGAAGATCATGCGTTTCTGCACTGTTGACAGCTGCCGACCCTGGCCCAGCTTCCCCTAGCTACTTTTCCCTAGTCCCTAGTCCTACTAAGGCAACTCGGGCAAGTCGCAACAGGCGATGGACTAGAATCTGTCAGCTGCAAAGATCTTCACCTCTACCCCTGCGTTGTACCCTTGTCTGTGCGACCCAAGGTCGTACTTTTGTTCTATTTGAATGGGAAATGGTCCCCGGGGATCCATGATACATGTCCGATTCAACCATCAGAGTTTGCATCGCTTATGCTGTGCAACCTCTGCACTTTCTTTTTTTGCGCGCTTCTTTACTCCGGGAATTTGCGATAATCGATCTCCGAAGACAAGGCAAAACTGACGAAGCAAAACGACGGCGGCCTGTCACTGTGGATTGCGACTGTGAGTGCACTGTGGGCACGGGGAGGGGACGGTAGACCGGCCCTAAGATTCAGTAAGCGCCGACTCATATCGCGTGTCCAATGGTTGCCTTCGTTTCCTTCGTCATTTTGCCGTTGAGGTCTCATCCTTGAGCATCCTCGAGGCAACTAGACTAGCTAGCTGCTAGTTCAATACGGCGCAGTCGTACCTAAAGTTAGGTCCGTCGATAGTGAGATTTGCTGCACGCAGTAAATAACCTCACATTGCATTTCGATGGAGTGGCCGTGCACGATCCTGATCTCCGACGGGCAGGACTACTGTCTTACAGCGCCAGCGTCATCCGTAACTGCTCCGGAGTAATTGGAGCCACTGCTGCCCAGAGAGTCAGATGTGACATGACAAGCCATACTCCGTAAGCTCGGAGGTTCAATCTCCACTGTGATATTGAATCCATGACTGAAGTTTCGGTCGTGAAGAAGTCTCCGGCTCCATATTGGCCGTTCCGTTGATTCATGGATTTGCAAGGATCTGGATTCCTGGATGGGACGATGACGATCCTCCATCCACGGTCTGCCTGTCAGGTCGGTCGGAGATTACCCTCGTATTTTGTGTAACCACGTTGCCATGTTTGTCATTTGTCAATGACGGTGCCTATTATTGCCAATGATTTTGATGAGATGGGGGTTGGAATGGATGTTTGTTTCAGAGCTCAATAATCATTATCATGCCCACGGTCAAAGCGAACCTTCTCGACAAGAATAGGATACACTCTCCCCATCTGGAAAGAGAGCCCTTGCCCTTTCTTCAGTGCACGGACACTTAGTCTCCGAGATCCTTGGAGCAAAGGGAGCCCGGGCGATCCGTCGACTGGCCGGCAGAGCGACCACGTAGGCTGGTCTGGATCCACTCTCAACATTCACGATAACGCTCTTGTCTTGACTGGTGAGCAGGATGGGATATAGAGTGATGAGACAGAGAAGAGGGAGGGAGTCTAGTCAGCTGCTGACAAGCCCCTCTTCTTTGCTGAGTCTGTGTGGTCCGGTTCTCCCTCAAGGTTGACCAGGGAGGCAAATCCCAGATTGACATCTGACAATCACGGGACTTATCCTGAGATTTCTTCGATCCTCGATTCTCGACTCTCGCGGCGAATGGATGGTGGATGTGTTGGCGCCGTCTCGGCCTATCATCCGCCCTCCCTCCACAAGGCAGACAATAACGAACAAGAAGAATCCATGTCAATCATTTCCTCGATCCCCCTTTTCTGTCGTCGTTCCAGCTTCGCCAGCTTTGCCTCGCCTCACTCACTGTCTTGTCTTGTCTTGTCTTGTCTTGTCTTGTCTTGTCTTGTCTTGTCTTGTTGAGAATTACCGCCTGTAATCTGTTACCTTACCAGGTCTCTTAGGTTGTTGGATATCGACAGGGACAGGGCCTGACAGGCTGAGGAAGATCTCGGAGCCGGGCTGGGCTGGGGCTGGCGGGCGGTTTCAGCTGCAGCGAGCCGGTGGTGCATATGCATGGGGATCTCTAACGTAAACTCTGCCCGGCCGATGGCGGGAGCTATCTGGATCCATGTAGCTGCCGAGTTTATACAATGTAAACAAAATTTGCTGAAGAGCAGTGTATCCATGATGAAGAACTGTCAAGGGGAAAGGCAGAGCGGAAAATATTTTTTCACCGCGATGCTGGAGTCCTGAAATATATACGTCATCCCCACAAATATATACCTACACATCTACACCATAGCTACAGAATATACCAGAAAATATACTATTAATGTATTGACTTGCGTTATCCAGGGTATAAGGTAAAGCATCTCTCATAATACATGCAAAAAGAAATTTAAGAAAAAAGGAAGGAAAAAACTAAGCAGCGAAATCGCGCACTGTATAGCTCGGTTTCCTCAACTTGTTCACCACCGGTGGTTCATCAAGCGGATACGGCGGTGCCGGTCGCCCGGTCGCAATTGCAGGTGCGTTCGCTGCATGCGCCGGATGAAGCCCGGGACTGTGGTTCGCGGTCGGCATGGGCATTGGAATCCCTCCTAGCTCTGCTGGATGGTCGTTAGGGTAGGGAATTGGTGTCTTTGGAGGAACAGGCGGCGGGCCTGCGTGTTCAGAACTGACGCGTGGCGAGTATGCTTGTGATGGCGGGCGGCTGGGTTCATTGGAGCTGAGGTGCAGGTCGCTGCCGGAAGAGCGACCGGGCGATGGGTGAATGGAGTCTTGAGGTGTTGGGTGCATGGGGAGTTTATCGTCGTTGGGTTGGAGCTGGATGAAGTCGCCGGGGAGTTCGGCGGGGAGTTCAAAGGTGTTTGCGTGAGGAGGAGGAGGAGCGCCGGGTGAGGTCGGCGATGTGACGGAGAGGCGAGGACTCGGTGCCAGCGAAGAGTGGTCGTCTTCCATCAGCGTGCTGTTGATGGGGTCATTGCCGGCCGCTGTGTGGGCAGCGAGACGGCGGTGCATGCGCTCGATTTTGGCGAACTTGACGCTCGCGTCCTGGATCATCTTCTTCACGTCCGGTCGGGAGAGGTACCGCCGTGTATTGGTGCTGATGTCTGCAAGACGGTGCCATTCGTTCATGCCGAACTCGCCGACGCCGACTTCGACGTTCAACCGGTAGTAGTTGTCTTTGCTGACACCGCGCTTGGGGAGGTGCTCGCGAAGCATGTCGTGGTGAATGTCCTCGCATCCCTCAATTTTGGAAATCAACCGCCGACGCGCCTCGGCAAAGGTACCCAGAGCATCCCCAAAGAAATCCTCCCACCATTCGTGCTTGCGGTTGTTCGTGTCTGGGGGACGTTTTCCGGTGCCGACACTGATAAACACCCCAATCTCTCGCCCCGGCCACTCGTTGACCACCGCTTCGTCCAGAACCTCCGGCGACGGATTATACGTGCCTGCACCCTCGTCGATGAAATAATGCTGTCCGATCTGGATAGGTTTAAACGCCAACCCCGTCGCCGACGTCGCACGACCAGCCTGCCAGATTGTACAAAGCTGCTCGGGCGCAGGCTCCTTGCGAGAATCGTAAGACCGCAACAACACAGAGTTCCCATTCTTCGGCGTGCCCCGATACAGCGCCGTCACAGCCGTCTTCGTCCGATTCTCCCGGTTATCATACAGCAGCGCATCCGGATTCCCCCAGCGCAACCCATTGATGAACGCCGAACTCCGATTATTCACTCCGGATTGCGTCGTGCTTACGCTCGCGCGACTCCCTGACCGCTGCGGGATCGACGCCGTCGAGAAATTCGGGCTGAACGGCGCATACGTAGGCGATGCAGGTGACGTGCTATCGTTTCCCTCGGCTTCGTAGATTGTATGTTCGCGCACACATTCCCGGATGGCCTCCTCGAGTTTCGAGGCCTTGAACAGCGTCGATCGGAACGGAATGCCCGCGAATGTCTTGTCTGTTTCAAATACCCGCCGCGTCATGCGCACGTACACATCTTTGCATGTCTCGAGGTCGAGGCGTAGCCGGCCCAGCATAAGCGCGATCAGGCCGCCCGTTCCGGTGCCGGCGATAAGGTCGAAGTAATCGCATGGTTTGGGAATCTGGTCGCGTCGCGGAGGACTGCCTTCGGTTTCGACGTAGATGCGGTGCATCAGTTCCTGGAGCAGAATGAGCATGGAGTATCCCCGTACGCCACCGCCATCTGTTTCATTTCAACGTTAGTTAGGTTTCGTATGAACTGGCGGGGGAGAGCCGTTACCGAGCGACAGGATCCGGAGGGGAGGACCCTTGGTGGTGTCTTTACGGCGAACTTGGTCCATAGCGATACCGAGTGTCGCGCAGAATATGAAGAATGAAGATGTATTCAGTCAGGCAAGATTGAGCCGGGCTGAAGAGGGGCAATGAAGTTGAAGTGGTGCAGCCAAGAATTGTTGCACAGCCGCAGCTTCAGGCGAGAGTTTGTCTCAGCTGGTGGCTAATTTTATGCCTTACTCTCACTACAACGTCACCAGGCAGCCAGATTCACACACTAGATTTCCAGAAAAGTCTTAACCTCACATTTACTCCGAGTAATCTACCGGTTCCTCTTAACTTCCGACAGAGTTCAGCATACTCAAGCCAATCCGGGCCAGTCTAGAGAATCAGTCAGCCACGTCGTCCCCAGGTTCTGCAGCGCTGCACCACCACCTCGGGGAGCTTACCGTAAATAGCCCGCTGCTCCATACCTCTCGCCACAACAACATCATCACCCACGCGAACCGTCTTGGACTCGGACTGCCCCTCCAGGAACCCATATCGCCCAAAAACGGGGCTGTACTTGGCTCCAGTATCCACCCTGCGATCGGCCATGAGCTTCTTCAGCACCTTGCCGGACTCGCCGGTGCCGAACTTCCCAGTATCATAATCTACATCCAGACTGCGACACCGCACACAGTTCGCCGTGAGCAGCAAGCGGACCTGGGCATCACCGATGACCAGCTCCGCCCAAAAGTCCTCTTCGAATGCCGTCTCTGCGCCCGATACGACAATGTTCGCGCGGAACTTCTTCACGTCCATCTCCTCGCCTTCCAACCGGCCCGTGACGTTCGCCACCGAAGTATCGGAAACAACCATGTACGGCGCCGTATCTGCAAACGTGATGCGCTCGTCTTGCGTAGACCGTCTCCTCAAGAACAAGAGAGACGCCAGAAGCCCACCCACGGCGACCGTCACGCCGACCACACTCGGCCGACCCAAACCAGCAGCCACAAAATCAAAACCAGAGGTAGACGTAGCCAGAACCGTAAATCCCATGTAGAGGACTCCCAGAACACCAAGCAGCACCGCCGCAACCAAACCCAAGTCTAAACCCTGTCCGCGTCTCTGGTCTTTGTGCGCGACATGCTTCCACGGCGCAAACGTCCCCAGCACAGCCCTCGAGTTCGCATCTCCCAAATATGCAAGCACGACATCGTACCCGAACCGCTCGCTAAACCACTGATTGTACTTGGGACCCATGTTATACCCCTTCGTCGGAGACCGGTGCATCACAACCGCCAGCTCCTCAAGACCCCTCGTGTCCGGGGTGAGCGGGATATCCAGGGCTTCTCCCTTCGCTGCATTACCATTCCCATCGGGAAACTGGTGCGTAACTCTAATCTTCCCCTTCTCATCCGCGCCGCCAGCTCCCGGCTCAAAGAGTTCCGTCTTGAACAGTCCCATTTCTGGGAAATGCGGGATATGCATGTTCTTCAGCGTTGTTTCGCCTGGTTTCGCGCCTTCGGATTCCGACGGGATGACTTTGAGGAGCATGAAGCGGCGGTCATGTTTAAAGCCGGTGCGGGTGACTTGCGCTGAGGAGATGGGGACGCCGCGGAGGGACTTTATTGGGTAGACGTAGATCTGGGTAGATTAGTTTTCTGCTTTGGTATGACGTTGTAAGGTCAAAAGGCGCGTTGGGAGTATTGTGCTGATTGTTGGGAATGCGGTCGCTGGCTGAGACGCGTACCTGGCTGATTTTCATCTTGTGTGTAGTTGAGATATATATTTCGGGACGGGGAGTAGTGATGTTTTGGTGTGCGGACGCGGGCAGATAAGTAAGAAGTTGTGACGGAAAACAGAGATGGTTCAGAACATCCTACATGCTCATCATGTGGCGGGACCGGCTTACTCGAAAGAGAGACTCGATGGGGAGGATCGAGAGCAGAATTGGAGTCTAGCCTGCATTGACGTGCTTGAATCTCTAGGGATATTTTCTTGGCAATATGTTTGCCTATCAAGTTCATTGGATGCAATATACTCCGTTAAGGTTAAGCTAGGGGTCATGTTGAACATAATACATAATCACTCTACTCCTTCGCCCATGGAAGACTAAAGGTACCGGCCCAATCCTCCACCTCCTGGCGTAGCTGTACAATCTCCGAGATTTCCTCGCCGTTGCCTACGTATTCCAGGAAAGCCTTGACTGTGTTAGGGTTCTTGACGCCCTTGGATGTTGCGCTTTCCTTGGCCGACTTGTCCAGCTTCTGCGTGATTGTGACTGCGCGATCGACAATATCCGCAACGCGACGGAAGTCCTCCGGTTGGAAACCACGAGTGGTCATCGCGGGTGTACCGAGACGAAGACCACCGGGCTTCAACGCCGACCGGTCACCCGGGACGGTGTTCTTGTTGCTGGCAACGCCGCAGAGCTCGAGCACGCGCTCAACACGCGCCCCATCGACACCGCGGTTCTTGAGATCCACCAGGACGAGATGGTTGTCCGTGCCGCCGGAAACGATGTTATAGCCCAGGCCGCCGCTGCTTGTCGAGCCACCGAGGCGCTCGGCGAGAGCCTTGGCGTTGGCCAGGACGGTCTCCTGGTAGCTCTTGAACTCGGTCGACTGCGCCTGCTGGAGTGCTACTGCCAGCGCGGTGATTGTGTGGTTGTGAGGTCCACCCTGGTGCCCGGGGAAGACGGACGCATTGATCGGACCTTCGAGGTCGTACATCTCCGCGTTGCCCTTCTTGTCCGTCTTGCGGACGCCCTTGCGGTAGAAGATCATGGCACCTCGGGGGCCACGAAGTGATTTGTGCGTCGTCGTAGTGACAACGTCAGAGTATGCAAAGGGGGAGGGGATGACGCTGGCCGCGACCAGACCAGATATATGTGCCATATCGCTCATGAGGTAGGCACCTGCATTGTCGGCAATCTGGCGCATGCGGGGGTAATCAATCAGCCGGCTGTAGGCCGATGTACCGGCGATGATGAGTTTAGGACGGTAAAGGAGGGCTTGCTTCTCGAGGGCCTCATAGTCGATGAGGCCTGTAGACTCATCCAAGCGGTAGGGGAGGGTCTCGAAGTATTTGGAAATGAAGGAGATCTTCTTTGTGGGAGTTTGGTATCCGTGGGACAAGTGGCCACCATGCGGCAGATCCAGACCCATTAATCGGTCGTGTGTGTTGAGGAGGGCGGAGATGGCATAAAGGTTCGCGGGTGATCCGGAGAGCGCTGCACTGTTAGCGAAGACCGTCGATGATAGCAAAAACAGACTTACGCTGGACGTTCACGCCCCAGTCATCCGGACTGAGGCGGAATGTCTCCAGGGCGCGCTGCTGACAGAGACGCTCGGACTCATCAATGTGCTCGTTTCCTCCATAGTATCTAGCTCCGGGATATCCTTCGGAGTATTTATCTGCGCGAGTCAGCACGATATCAAGGTATACCAGACTTGGGTCAACGTACTTTGCATGACACTGCCCAGCGCATCCAGTACCGCTTGCGATGTGAAGTTCTCCGAGGGAATGAGGTTGATGAAGTGCTGTTGGCGCTTTTTCTCCTACAATGGGTGAGCCATAGCCATGGAAACCGGGGGACGCGGTGGATGCACCCACTTTTTGAAGGATGTTATACACCGAGGGGTCAGCTTGTTCGAGCGGCGCAGAAAGCAACTATTGATAAGTCAGTGGCACATCTCCCAATTGCCTGTTCTGCGCTGAAATACCGATTGCTGGCCGTCTCTGGACGATGACACCATACGCTGCCATTGCAGTGAAGGCGGTCGGGCGGAGACAGGACGCGGGAGGAGGCGCGAAGCCTGGCGACCACAGCGGCCTAACATGGTAATAATGGACGTGGAGGGTATCTCTGGGGGAATTGACGAGGAGAAAGAGAAGAGGAGAAGTATAAGTAGATAGGAAGAGCCTGGAGTCTCCGCCGTATCGTCGGAGTCGGACAAGGTGACGTTGGTTGCCCGCGGGAAGTGATACACTAACCCCGACGGGGACTAGCATCCCCGACCTGGTCGGTGCGCGGAGAAAGGATGATCCAGCCGCGCGCACAAAAGTCTTGAACCGATTCTCAGGCTTGGTTTTCTCCTCATCACACAACTAAATCCAAGATGAAGAACGGCGTTATCTGGTCAGCTCTCGTGGATGTCCAGCTTGCTGGATATCCCGGGCGATGCGGCCATGTCCCCGCCTCTCACCATCCATAAGGGGCAAAGAACCATCTGATTGGAATTTGGAGTGTGTTTTCTTGACTGAACGTCCCCGGATCTTGAGGAGGTCGGAGCGGCGAGACGGAGGTCGCCGAGGATTATGGATATTGACAGACACTCTGGATAGTACAGCAGTAGTTGATTCCATATCAATTGTGAAGATAACTGATTGATCGTCAAGACTTGGACCGTCCCAGAGTAGACTTTTGGTGATCGTCTGCCTCTTGGTCTGGACTCCCACCATATACTTCGCATAGAGTAGTGACTCTAGTGAGTTGTCTGTCTACGAGTACAGTTCCCACCATGACAACAATGAAGTCAACGCTCGAGTGCCCGATGAGCTGGCAAGGATGCTCGTCTGCAAGGCACACGTTCCCTACAGGAGTGTACCTGTGATGGCACTTCGTGCCACTCTGACACATAGTAATAACACGCAGGGTGTCGGCAGACGCATGTCAAGTCGCACTGCAAGGGAGTAAGGGACTCGAGGCGACTATCGATTCAGGTTGCTGGGCGTGAACTCTCTTCAACAAAGCAATAGTAAGCACTGACTTTGTCAGGACTAGCGATAACCAAAAATGGTTCATGTGTCGCAAGTCGCCAACTGTTCGGGGGAAGAAGTGCCTTGGCTGTTCCGTGGTCCGCCGGCAATCAAACGGTTCCTGACCCAAGTCTCCTCTGTCAACACCTGCGCAGTAGGGAGTCAAATAGGAGTAAGGGCGCAAGGACTGCCAGTATACAATGTAGGGTCTGATGCAGTCTGGGCCAGATATGTATGGATCATTCAGGGAACGTGGAGGAGCCGCTCAGCCGACAGCCCCTGTCGACTCACTCGACAGCGTCCAATGCAGAGAAATTAAGATCAGAGCCCAGTCAAAGGGAAATTAGGCCGCTCGTGCCTCCACAAACAGCCCCTGAAGCTGCAACGATTCGGCTGCTCCAACCACGCTAGCCTGCGCTAGTCTCGCAGGCCCTGGTTCTTGCTGGTTCCTGCAGCACACTGACTCGACGGGCTCTGCTGTTTATATGAGACTCTCGCCCGGCCTCGCAGTCTCTCCTTCTTCTTCTCTCCAGCCCGTTTCTGCTCCATCTGCCAAACGCACTCGCTCGCTCCCGGTTTTATACCGATTCCACTCTTTTCTCAACGCCGTTGTTTATCAACACCACACTCTTTAATTTTCTCAATCAATCCACTCCTTCCACCCCGTCAAAATGAAGTTCTCCTTCGCTGCCGCTACCGCCCTTCTTGCTGGCGTTGCTGTTGCCGCTGTCCACCCCGGCTCCGACGAGAGTGCCGAGCAGTACACCACTGTCGAGGTCACCGAGTACACCACCTACTGCCCCAAGGCCACCACTCTTGTTGCCGGCTCTGAGACCGTCCCCGTTGAGACTGTACGTTGCATCTATCTATTTGGTTGCCTGACGACGAGCGCTAACAAAATGGTATAGCCCGGTGTTGTCACCCTCTCCAACGGCCCCTACACCGTGACCCGCCCTCTGCTCACCACCACCGTCACCCGCTGCAAGGCCTGGCATGACCACCCCTCTTCTCTATGCGCCTAAGATATCGTCTAACAATGTGACAGCTCCAGCTCCACCCCTACTGGCGCACCTGGCGCACCTTCCAGCTCCGTCCCCGTCATCCCCGCCCCCGTCGTCCCCACCAGCAGCGTTCCTGTCATCCCCGCCCCTGTTCCTACCGACGTTGATGCCACCGGTTCTTCCAGCACCACCCCTGCTCCTCCCACCTTCACCGGCGGTGCTAGCCGTGCTGCTGTTGGTGCCGGTGCCGTCGCTGGTCTCTTCGGTGTTGTCGCTGCCCTCCTCTAAGCGCATCGCGTTTGAGTGAGTGGGTGGGCGAGTGGACGGACGACAAAATGACAACGGTACCGCCACCAGACGGATCGTGTCTGGTTCGGTCTCGTCCTGAGCGAACTCTATGTGCAGTTGATTTTGACTGAGTTGAGTTGATTGATTGATTTGTTTGGTCGATGAATACGACAGATACCTATACCTTACTTCTTTCTTGAATCGCTTATTACATACCTACTTCTTGTACTTCATGACCGCACTTGACTTGGCTGTTTGTTTCATTGTGTATAAGCTAATTGGGTATATTAATGTTTTACGCTACCACTATCTATGACTATAGTAAAGAAATGTAAATATCTTTGTCTAGAAGAGTGAATACTATGGAGTAGATGGCCGTTATATAGTCGCCTCGGTACTTACAACTTCGCCTTAGGGCTTCCGTTCCCCCGAGCCGCCCCCAGAGTTTCAAAATACTCCCTAACCCTCCCCCTCGCAACCTCCACAACAGCCCTATCCTCCACAGTCGGCGGCACCCCAACCTCCCTATCGAACTCCCCCCTCGCCCCATTCTCCACAAGCTCCCTCAACACCCGGCGCAACGTCTTCCCACTCCTCGTCTTTGGAATCATCCCCTGGCCCCGAATCATCCCGCCCAGCGACGCAATCGCGCCGATCTGATCGCGCACAAGACGGTTCACGGCATTGAAGAGTTCGGCACTAGGTCGCGCGGGGAGATGCCCGTCGGTTTTCTTGAGCGATATGAATGCAAATGGTAAATGGCCTTTCAGGGCGTCCGGGATCCCGACGACGCTGGCTTCGCCGATGTCGGGGTGCGAGAGGATTGCTTGTTCGATGGAGCCTTTGTCTCCGTGTTAGCTTGTTGGGAAATTTGAGCATCGAGTGAGGCCAAATTACCTGTACTGAATCGATGCGCCGCAACGTTGATGATATCGTCTGACCGCGACATCACATGGATATACCCGTCCTGATCGATCATCCCTGCATCTCCTGTGTCCAGCCAGCGCCCGTTGAACCGCTCGAGGTAGCCTCTATAGAACCGTTCGTCGTCGTTGAAGAGGCGGGTGAACGCTGTTGGGGCCAGCGGCGTCGCCATGACGATGTTTCCCATTTTCCCTTGCCCGACTTCATTGCCTTCGTCGTCGACAACTCGCACCTCGAATCCTGGCATAGGCAAACCAGCGGAGCCAGGCCGAATCGCTAGAGGGGCGATGTTGTATTCGTCGGATTGTGGCGATTTTCGGCCCACAGCGCTTCGCAGCGCGAGTCCTGAGATGGGAGAGCCGGACTCGGACGACCACCAGTTGTCTACGACTAGAGCTCCAGGCGCGGCATGCTTGCTGAGGAGGTCTTGGTACACGCGCACGATGCTGGGTTCGCTGCGTTCTCCTGCGAGGAAGAGCCCTCGCAGGTGTCGGAGGTTACCCTTCCCAGCAACTTTCTCGAAGTGCTTGTTGTCTGGGTCTTCTTTGCGGATGGCTCGAAGCGCCGTGGGCGCAGTGAAGAGGACATTTGCCTTGTGTTCGGCGACGACCCGCCAGAATGTGCCTGCGTCTGGGGTGCCGACTGGCTTGCCTTCGAACAGCACGGTCGTGGCGCCCACCAGCAACGGGGCGTATAAGATGTACGAGTGTCCTACTACCCAGCCAATGTCCGAGGCGCAGAACATCGTGTCGCCCGGTCCGTGAATATCAAACAGGTATTTGATCGACAGGCTGAGCCCGACTGCATGTCCGCCTGCCTCTCGGACGACTCCCTTCGGTAAGCCGGTGGTTCCTGTTCGTCAGCAAGCGCATCAACCTCGAACTGGATGTTGACCTACCACTGGTGTAGATGATATACAGACCATCAGTGCTTTTGACCGGTACTGGCCCAGCGCGGATACCACGCATTCTCGCACTCTTCACCAGGCGGTTCCAGTTCCGTTGCCCGCCTAGTTTATCGGGATTATTCCATCGCAGCTGATCCCGTTGCCAGATGAGCACCTTCTCCGGCTTGAAGCTACTCGCTTCAATGGCTCCCTCCACCAACGGCCGATATGCGATAGGACCCTTCGCACCCTCGATCCCACACGATGCTGTCAGGATAGCCCGCGGCCGCGCCGCCTCAATGCGCTGCGCCAGCGACTTGGCCGCGAAGCCTCCAAAAACAGCCGCGTGGATCGCACCCAATCGAGCGACAGCCAGGGCGCCGATCAACGCCGCCGGTATCATAGGCACTGCCTGCGTCAACCACCAGCCCCTGGGATTCATCGGATGCAAAAAGAAGAGAACACATACTATAAATAATAACGACATCCCCCTTCCTCACCCCCTCCTCCACTAGAACCCCAGCCAGAACCTCAACCTCATCCAACAACTGCCGATACGTATACCTCTCCTTCTTCCCCGTCACCGGCGAGTCCCAAACGATAGCGACATTGTCCCCATTGCCATTGTGCACGTGCCGGTCAACGCAATTATACGTCGTGGAGATTTCGCCATCGGGAAACCAAGACCACGACCGGTGGCTGACACCACTAGCAAGCGTTTTCGTCGACCGACGAATCGCACGTGAAGGTTTGCGGTGCCAATGGAGCTGCTGCGCGTGGTGAGACCAGAAGGCCTCGGGGTCTTGGAGCGATGCGGCGTGGACGGCTTGCTGGGGGTGTGTCATTGTGCGCCTAGGTGTGTACGGATGCAGACACACAGGTTTCAGATGACCTGGAGGAAATAGGGGTGGAAATGGAGACCGAGACTTGGAAATTGGAGAATCAGCTGCCCCCCTCGCGTTCGGTATGGTATGCTCTGCTAAGCTCGGGACCTAGGTAAACGGCAGCACGGGGGCTGCTAGTCAGGCCGGCGAGTGATGCTATTCCTCACTGGGCGTACGGCAATGATCCTGCATTTAAGCAGGAAGGGATCTACGAGGGGTACAGCGTGGGCGACTGCCGTGCATGGGAAGAATAGGAGGGGATCGGGCTGGGGAAGAGACCATGCATAAGAAGCTTAGAGTTTCAGCATCCCGAGTCCAGCCGTTGAGGGGCAGCCGAGGGTCGGTAGAGCCAGGGAGGGATAGAGAGTCACTAACTTAGGTACAGCGCCAGGGTGTAGGGAGTGGCGAGCACACTGTCAGTGCTGGAGCACCGAGCACAGGGCAGCTTCCCCGCACCCGCGGACTTGCGTGGGGAATTCCGAGAAGCCCACTACGTCTACCACTGTCCACTACTACTCCGTACTCCAGCTGTCGGAAGTCCGGTTCCCGAACCTACTTTTGAGTGAGCGATTTGATTTGAATAATAAGCATCGTAATTGCTGCTACCTGGTAAATTAGGCGAGTGTCCCCAAGATTGTTATACATTCTATGTATTCGTATCATTGATGCGTAAGCTTCTATCGGCAATGCTGTACTCATCAATATTTTGGGTGCAAATGCTTCAAAATTCACAACTCAAAGCTTAGCCGTAGGGTATCATATCGCAATGCCTGCTAAACGGTCGACTCCTCTTCTCTTGAACCTGTAGGTCCTGTTCCCGCCGCTAGTGCCCCTCTGTCACGTAGTCAGTCGGCGAGTGTCGGGTTCGTCGCATCCGGCGTAGGGCGAGCGGAGAGACACGAAGACACCCAAGCCAGGAAGCCTCGGGCGAATGAGGATGGAAAGATGGGGAAATGAGGAATTGGGAAAAGGAAAATTCGAGAAATGGTACGCCAGAAGGGAGTTGATGGATATCGCCCCAGATCCCTAACCCCTTGAAACACATGGCAAGGATCCTCACATGTCCAGACACCTGCGATAGATTCGAGAAAAATCGGCCTCCCGAATAAACAACAATAGTAACCATAAAACCCTTGCATCAAGCATATTCACATATCCAGCACCGCAGCCGCGGGTCGTCGGCTGGGGGTAAAAAAAAAGAGGAGCAAAAAATGGCGAGCATTAAAGAAGCGGCACGCGGATCGACAACGCTTCTGATAGCCAATATAGACAAGAGAAGAATATCGTCATGGAGCAAGCTCGCACAGATTGTCTAAAAAGCGATTGAGGAATGTTGTAAGAATAGGATTGTTGAGGGGTGAAGTCAATTATTTCGAGCGCCGATCGCGGAAGGTTATTTAAATGATAACGTGGTGTTAGTCGGCATACCATCTGATGATCATCGAGGCCTGATCCAAGCCAGGGGAACGTATGCAATCGGCCGGCGCGACTGTGTGTAGCTCACAGGATTTGACACTTGAGCCCGCTGCGGTGTCGAGAGCGGTCGGGGCGGAATGACTTGGGGTACTCCGGGCCGGAGTCACGCATTTGACCTAGACCAGTCGTCCGACGAGAATCCTGGGGCCTTTGTTGTTGCATGCGCTGATTGCGCAGCATTCGGACTACATCGTAGAACGCCTTTTCGACGTTGATGCAGTTCTTCGCGGATGCCTCCACAAACTCGCACCCTAAATCCTTGGCCAGCGCCTGTCCTTCTTGGGCGGAGACTGCCCGCTCGACAGCTTTGTCGCTCTTGTTGCCGACCAGCATCACGGGAACAGGAAGTGGCGGTCCTGAGGGCGAGCTCATCGGGGAGCCTAGGTAGCTAGTGCCAGACGGTGAGCCGGAATTCGCCGACTCCTTGACCATCTTGATCTGGTTGTAGAACTTGGTTATCCGAGAAAAGGAAGCACGCGACGTGATGCTGTAGACGAGAACAAACCCCTCGCCGTCCCGGATCCATTGGTCGCGTAGTGCGGTGTACTCCTCCTGACCGGCAGTATCGAGAACCTCCAACATGCACGATTGCGAATCGATGACCACCTGCTTGCGGTACGAATCTTCAATGGTCGGGTCGTATGTCTCGACGAAATGGTTTAAACATAACTAAAGCCAAGGTATCCGATTAGCATATTTGAACACCACAGTGGGGAAGGACAATGGCTAACCTGAATTGTGAGTGCTGTCTTTCCGACACCACCGTCTCCCAGCACCACCAACTTGTACAGAGTCATTTTTCCGGCCATCGCGACCAACAACTGGGTGCCTCTCTAAGGCACCTTTTGCGTCTGGGGTAAGGATAAAAAGACCGCGGAGATAGAGATGTACGGGCCAAAGACAGAAAAAAAATATCGAGAATCGAGGGAAGAAAGGGAGAAAATTAGAGAGATCTATCAGGAAGCCCCGAGGAGCACGGACTCGTGGAAGCGGAGAGCAGCGAAAAGCTGGGCCTAAAGGAACGGGCTATTTTGGTGGTAGTGCGATTAGCCACGGAGAAATCGACCTGGGTTGCTTTAGGCTACATGCCAATGCCGCGAAAGAAGCAGGGATAATTTTTCCAGCCGACGACTAGAATCACGTACCTTGAGCTAGAATTTGACAATATCCAGGGATTGGGATAGAGTAGGATTCCTGGAAAAGGAGCAGAGAGGTGAAGGACGGACTCTGGAGGAGGGGGAAATGGGCCTCCAACTAAAGTTTTGGACTCGAGCAGCTGTCGCAAATAAGTGGCCACCAACAGCTGCAGAATTGGTACAAACGAGTCGGATAAAGAAACTCTCCCCAGGATACACCGGCGAATGCACGAAAAGATAGTAAGAAAATAAAAACGGTATCGAATAGAGTTCTGGGGGTACGAATGCTTTGTAGAAGTAGTATCGCCCAAGCTTTGGGTGAGACAGAATCGGCCTGGCTGGTTCTGCCACGTGAGGGGAAACAGAGCACAGAAGGTCGCTAGCTTGCTTATCTCGTCCGAGTCAGAGAACCAGACAGTGGAGTTGCGGAAGACCAGGTAGCTCAGAAGGGCTTGGCCAGCAGGTGGTCGCTGGATATCTCAGTTAAGAGGAAGCCGTTGAGGAGGGGAACTAGGTGGTGTGCTGATGACAGTTCCGAGAGAGTCGGATAAGGAGGCAACAGTGGAGGAGGGGAGGAAAGATAACTCGAGGACGAAGAGCGAAAGCGAAAGAAAAAAAGAAATAACTTTCTTGATAGACCTGATACGCCGGCGGAGGAAGAAAGACTAAGAATTGGACACGATGATCTCAGACTGGCCGTTGGATGCACCGGAGGGGGGAAGGTTGAGTTGACTTTCAGAAAAAAGGTGGCGTAGCACGTCTGGGGCTGGCTCATGGCAGTGGCATTCTCAGACCCACGATAGGAGTCTGCCATCTCCGTGCATTATATTGATCTGTCAAATTTCCATTATTACATTGGCAGTCGGATTGGATATAGGTACGGAGTACAACCCTCGATCCTCCCAGTGCCTAACGTTACCCCGTTTCCTTAGTCTACATTGCTCTCATCCGGCACCTCAGAAGAAACCCAAGCTTCGAGAAGCAGCGTGGGGCGAGCTGACTCTTCTGAGTTCTGAATCTTCCTCATCAGCGACGGCGAACCAGCAGTCCAGATGAAGTACTCAAGGAGTCAGTCTGGTCTCGGGTACTAACACGAAGCTGTTCCAGAGCGGATCCCAGCCACACCTTCCCCCACTCCTTAAGTTTGGTAACCAAAGAACGGCGATTCAGCTTCAACCGAGTATCAGTATCATGAGCAACTGTACATTCCGCCATCTATCCAAATAGAGCTTATGTCACAGGATTGAAGCATCGTTGCTGCCGGTTTGCAGCAACAAGAGCAACGTTCGCATTTGGGCACTACTGGTTACACCCGGCAGCCGGAAGAACATTCCGCGGACTCCGGAGCATAGTGGCCAGGCTAGTACCGTCTCCCAGATTCCTGGGACTCCTTGGGCCCCTCTGCTATACTGCCTATGCCTGGGAGCACGTCGTAAGTAGGCCTTCAAACAGAAGGAGTCAGAAGAGATAAGCCTCAGCCATAGACCTTGCGAAGGGCAACACGGTGTTCCGGTTCCATCTGCGTTTTGATGTCGCCGAGGAACATGTGAGAGAGCTCTATCTTGCACATCTGGCTGATAGATAGCTCAGCTTTTGGCTTTCTTTGTGTTTACCTCAACTTGACCTGACAGCTACCGTACTCCGTATGTATAAAGAGCACAAGGCTTGCCAATGCCAGCCCAGGCTAGATCCGAAGGGTATCTCGCTGTGGGGCGACGGCGGTTCCACTATCGACCTGCCCCTATTGGCATCGGTACTCCAATTTTTCTTGGCTTCTCGCTTCAACTCCTGCTGTTTACGGGGAAACCCAAGAGGCGGGCGTCACGCATGCACTGAAAGTATTCGCCTGGACGAACTGGCTTGTCCGCGCTTGGGCCGTTGCAGACTTGCAGTGAGCGTCTACATATCCGGCCCGGTCCAGAAGCGGAAGAAGGTTCCATTAGGTATCTAGCAGGGATTGTCCTGGGACCGTTGCTTCCACCTCGTGGAAAATCAGGCACAGGACGGGTCCGACGGGACGGATAAGCGAGGGCTGTGCGCGCTGCTGAGCTCGCTTGGCGACTCGTGAGTCCTGAGCCTTGGGGCGGGATATCAGGATTTAGCCTATGATATGGCTATTCTGGAAGGGGAAGCTATATTCTAGCGGGGCGTATATTATCTGGTTGACGACAAATTCAAGATGCCTTCTTCTTTCTTAACGAAGCACGGCGAATTGGTTTCCTCATAGTGTCAGCGGATTGAGATCTTGAAGTACTTCGAAGTCTCCGTATGTACAATTCGAGTCGCACGAGGCCACGAGCTCAGCGCTAGTCACTTCCCGGGCCCATCTCCAGTTCTTATTCCACGTGGGTTGGTGCAGAAACGCATGCAATTGCAAGTTTCACTGGTACGAGAGTAACAAGAGCCCACGGACACTACTACGCGGCGGTCCGACTGGCCCGTAGTCCATGCTAGACTCTGGTACGGAGGACGCGGATAGTGGCACTACTTCTCCGTAGTGACATCCTATTGCGACAAGACTTAAAAGGGGCAAAGTACTCGCCGACCAGATCACCCTTATTATCCCCTTTTTAATCCCCGAGACAGTCGTACCCATAAACAAAACACCAAATATTTGTCTGCTGTATGACTGTCAATTTCAGCGTCCAACGGTAACCCGAAAGAGTGTAAAAGACACATAATCAAACATACGACCCCTACTCCGTACTTTTGTCGAATAGGCCTAACGGCGAGTGTAGACTCGTAGAAAGCCAGAATAATATACAAGCTATAGGAACACTAGCTTGCATGAACATGCATGAGCAATCTGGAGCCAAGGGCTGCAGCGCATGCACCCTAATCACACCAACAGCCTCTCTAGCCCGAAAGCCGCGGTAGCCGAACGTCATAATCCTCAATGATCCTCATGAGGCGTCTCCTTATTCAATTCAGGGGACTAGGAGCTCGCATCAACTGCGTTTGAGACAGTGGTCGGATATATCGGTATGTGAACTCCGCAGGCTTTGTTTAAGGTCTTCCACTATGTCGGGTCAAGTGGTCCTGGTCTCATCGAGATGGGTCTGAGGGCAGAAGGATGAGCAAATGAGCGTACGTGTTTCAACGTCAATTTGCAGCAGAAACTTAGATGGGCGGCCGTTGTCTCTTCGATTTTGTGATTGGCATCGCTGCGGTTGGAGGATTTTGATAGTGATTGGCTAGTAGGAGGCCAGTAGGGAGGGAGTTTAGACTTTCCGTAATAGCCGGCTCGAAGGATTTGCAGCTTCGTTAGGTATTTGAATTCGGCAAGGCCAGCGGCAAGCGTAGTGCTAGTGGCGGCGGCGGCTGATAATCAAATATGCAGGGCGTCGATTTCGTATGCTTTATGCCGATTCGAGCGAGACGTGCAGTTGGATTCCTTTGTCTCTGAAGTCCAACCGCATTTCTCGGGGGAGTGGCTGCCATGCCCAAAACATGATCAAGGCATCTCCGGAGACTGAGACTCATGTTCTGGGAGTCAGGGAGTCAGGGATGAGATTGAGGAGCAGAACTGTCAACTCTGCGAAATTTCCCCCCGCTGCCCCGCACAAGCTCGGTGGCCGACTCATGATATAAATATAAATTCCCACTTCCTCCCCGAGGACCCCGACGAACATTCTCTTCATAGGGCTTAATTCACTTTACTGACTTCACTAGCCAGGTATCCGGGTATCCCTGCCCGGCATCAGCAATAGGCTGCCCTTGTGATCCAGCGTCTTGGGACAGGGAGCTGGGATCACCAGGCACGCGGCACCCAAGGCTATAGTGCCTACTTAACCGTGCTCGATCTGCGCGAGCTTCCATGCTCTCGGGACACTATAGAGCTGTCTGGTCATACAGAGCAATCTCCTACTGGCATAACGCACTGACTCGACGAGCGCATGCTATTGTAACGACTACCAGGCTTGGTAAGTGGACGATGAAATTGACGAGCTCGACGCTATGCATTACACTAATAGGCCGCAATTCGTGACCCTGGACTGACGGCGAATTATTGGGACAACCCAAAATAAGCCGAGCATAGCGAGGAGACAGGGCTACGCGTCCCGAGGCAGGATGTCAGGCTTTGGCCCAGAAGGAACAACCATCTGGGAACTGTCAGCGCCCTGTTTCTTTCCGAGAGATACCAGGTAACCGAATTTGTACTATATTGAACATGGTCAGCCTTCGCGTTATCTCCCTGCCAGGTCCATTGACTTACGATATCGAAGAAAGTCGTCTTCCCGAAAGCCCCTCCGTTCGTTCTCTCCGAGTCATCATAATACAGCCGTCGGTACCACGCGTCGATGAGCGGATAGTCATGGCGGATCATCTTCAGGTTGCATTTGAAGATCAGGTAGTACGCCACGTCGAACCGTGCGATGGTCGTGTACAGCCTCACGTCCGCCTCGGTGATATGCTCTCCAAAGAGATATGGCTGGTGTCCTGGCTGCGCGAGATGCTTCTCAACACGATCCAAGGCCTCGAAGAGCGGGTTTATGTTTGCCTCGTACGCCTCCTGCGTCGTCGCAAACCCCGTCTTATACACCCCGTTGTTGATGCGGTCATACACCCACTCGTTCATCGCATTGATCTCTTCCCTCAAATGGTCAGGGTACAGCCCGCCACCGGGCCGGTTCACCTCGCGCCGCTCCTCAGGAAGTAAGTGGTCAAACTCCGTGTAGAACATGCGGATGATCTCGCTACTCTCATTGTTCACAATCGTCTCCTTCTTCTTATCCCACAACACAGGGATCGTATATCGACCCTCGTATCCCGGGTCCGCTTTGAAATAGAGCTCGCTCATTGTCGTGAAACCATACAGCGGGTCTTTCTTCGCGGATCCGTGGCGCCCGGTCTTCGAGAACAACCAGCCATCGGGCCCCAGCTCGAAGTCGCAGACTACCAGCTGGATGATGTCTTCGAGGCCCTTGAGCGAGCGCACAAGATTCGTTCTATGCGCCCAGGGACAGCCGTAATTTAGGTATAGCACGTAGCGGTCCTTCTCGGCCGGGAATTCTGCGTCTGGAGAAGCTGATACCCAGGAGCGGAAGACTGAATCTTTGCGCCGGAAGTGGCCGTCCTTGTCGGCGTGCTTGTATGTTTTGTGCTTTTCGACATCAGTAGTTGGTTACGAAGATTCAGGTAGAAATCGTACAAGTTCTGACATGTTTGCTTGGGGTGGTGGAAAACGGTCCTTTGATGCTGTGGAAGATGCTGAATTCCCTCCTACCCCGCTCTATATATAATCATGCCATCCCTGTTCCCTGCAGCCATATTTATAATTGCTTCCGGGCTTACTGCTTGGCACCACATAACTAAGGCATGTAACTTGTCTACCATTTATAATCAAAAACCAGATTAGATGAGCTGACGTCACAAGACCTCCTCATTAAAGCATTCCGTGCAGGGATGTTAAATGACAAATGTCATGTTGTATTTGTCCGCCCATATGTCCGACATAGAAAGTAATCGGACGTGTCCGATCGGCGCCCCACCTCTCATAAAAAGAGCTATGCCTGTAAACTTGTAAGATACTAGGCCAGGCAGGGAAATGCCAGGCAAATTTAAGCCTTTTCGGGACTAGTTTGGGCCACCTAGTCACGTGCATGCCCGGGCCGGTTGTCATAAAAAACATGGACATTGTCAACAGATTGACACAGTGGAGAAGATGTCGACATTATAACATCCCTAAGGGAATTTCCGTGGATCATTATACGGAAATCTTCCGCGACGGCGCGAATCAAGCGTTCAGTGAAAGAACTCCGAATCATCGGTTACAAGCTCCACTCAGTCGAGACTCGAGATACCCAGCTGTCTCGCGACCTCTACGAACCCATCTGGACTGTCCTCCATCTCCACCGCCAAATCCACATATCCCTCTTGTTGACCCTTCTCTAGACTGCCAAATTCCTCTCCAACCCGTTCAACGTAGATTGTCCCAAACCCGCAGGCCTTGGCCGCTTTCAAGTCTCGCAGATGTGCCGCAACGAGTACACACTCTTCCGGCTTGAAACCTAGCTTCTCCGCTGCCCCAAGGTATACCTGCGGTGACGGCTTGTAGGCGCCAAAGTGCTCTGCGCTGACGATATCCGTAAACGGTAGCGAGCCATGCTTCACAAGGTCTTCGAGAAGAGAGACGTTGCCATTAGACAATGTGCTAGTGCGGAACTTGCTGCTTAGCAGCCTCAGGCCTTTCACGGTATCATCCCAGGGGTCGAGCCGGTGCCAGCTTTGGACGAGGTCTTGCAGTTCGCTCTCCGTGAAGAGGTCGTCGAGTAGGTGGGAACGGAGGATCTCGACAAGAGAGTCGTGGTGGTGTTGATCGATGGAGACGAAGCCGTTGGAAGGGTCGAAGGTCGATGTGAAGCGGCCGTAAGACGCGCGCCAGTCCTCGGCCATGCTGTGCCAGTTATCTTCTGTCATTGCTGACGCTTGGGCGCGAATGTCTGCAAGGGATTCCCTATCACTGCTGAGAGCACGTTTGCTAGCTTCCACAAGAGCCTTCGTAACGTTTTTTCGCCATTGGACTGTGGTACCAAAGACATCAAAGAAGAGAGCTTTGGTCTGTTTGTTGATAGCCATGGTATCGTTCCTATCCGCCTTAAAAAGAATTGAGAGTGGTCCAAGATCGGCTTCGCAGCGCGCGATTAGTCTCTGTTAACACCTGAAGCTGCGTGCGCTGGTTCAGAGTAGGTGATGCAGTGATGGGATGGACAACCCTGGGGTGTGTCATCGTCATCGTGCGCGCTTAGTCATGCGGGAACGGATTCCGACAGGAATTTAGAGAACGGCGATGATGGTCCGGTTCATTCTCGAGATGCTGATTTCTGTCCAGGTCAACCGCTGTCGACTGCTGTTAGTTATCTTGAAGCCGGGCCAACCCCGATCCTCCGACTTCTACCTGTCATAGATACAGATGTCAGCAGCTGCAATCCCGACCAAAAATAAATCTGCCTCCGACTCATCACATCGTCACCTTTTCTATCGTTTCATATAGATGTTTGAGATCCTTCTAGACCGTGCAGGAGATTCTCGCCTGCAAGCCCTGCGTTAGTTGACAGGGATTCAAGGTTGGCTAGCTGGTGATGACAGCTGCAGCCTGTCGCTCTGCCGCTTGAACGAGTCAAATCCGAATCTCAATAAACGAGACAGCCGAAACGTCACCCAGGGCGCTGAGCGATGTCAATTTGACGCGTCGACACCACAGACTGGCAGACTGCGAATTGTTTAAGATTCTAAACGAGGGCTCAAAAATCAGGCATGATGCGAGGACGGGTGGGTCCGGACTCCAGGTCTCGCCTCGGATGGACTCTCTCGCACTCACGTTCTTTGACTTTGATGATTGATTTCGGCTAGCGCACGTTTGTTTACACTTTAAGCTTGCCATCAGAACAAGAACAAAACATTGAGTCAGGTAGAGCGGTCAACCCATTACCAAGATCCCACCCACTAGTAAGACGCACTTTTAGAACTTTATTTTTAATTACACTTTATTAACGTGTTAACTTTAATAACGTGTAACTCCCTTAATTTTTTATAAAAATATTTAGTAAGTAGTTATTTAAAATTAGTAAATAAAAATTTAATAAAATATTTAAAAAGTTTATTTAAATAAAGGCTGCAAGTTACTAATAATGCTATTTAATTTACCTATACTAAATTTTTAATTATCCTTGCCCGGCCCTAGTTAATTAAATAACTTTAAAATACTTAAAACCAAGAATAATAAGCCGCTTAGTAAAATTAAAGCTGCTAAAATAAATACTTTATAAAAGGAAGCTTATTAAATTTTATAAAAAGACCTTGCTAGGCGCCCGCAGGATAAGCTAATATTACTTATAATTACTTAAATAAAAAAGAATTAAAAAACATGGCAAGAAGTAGCAGCTAAGTATAAATTACCTTTAAAAACTTTTTAATATTATATAAATAATTATTAAATATATTAGGCTGCTTATACTCCAAGGCAAAAGCTATTTTTAATTAAAAAGGTATTTTTTAGGTGCTATATACTACACTAGGTTAAATTTAACTTTTTTTTTAATATTAAGATATTATAAGACGCTACAAACATTTTATATAAGTAGAAATATTAATAGTTAGGCTATTTATATAAGCTAGTTAGTATAAACTAGCACCAGGCCTTTTTATAAAAAAATAAAAAATTTATAGCTATATAAAGTAAAAAGCTTAAATATAAATATTAGTATTAAGCTAATCCCCAAATTCTTAAGTATTTTTTAAAGCTATTTAAACGCGTTAAGAAAAAATATAAAGTTAACTTTTAAAATATTTAAAACTTTAATAAAAAAGGTTTTATACACGGAATTCCGCGCGGCTGTTAGCATGTTATTTTTTTTATATAGCTTATAAAAAACCGCGGAGGATTTACTATAGTTAAATTTTAAGATAATAACTAAATATTTATTATAAAGTATTACAAGCTATTTAGCTAGTATTTATTCTTAATAATTATTTTTAAAGGCAAGAAAGTTAATCCAAACTAGCTAATAATATTTACTTTAAATAAAAAGGCGCTTTTTATAATTTAAAAAAAAAATATAATACCATGGAGCTAGTGCTTAACTAGTTATATAATATTTTTATTTTATAAACTTTTTATATTACCTATACTTAATATAATAGGCATGTTAAATTTCCTTTTTATATTTTATTATATAACGGCCATGTATCCCATGTTAGCTTTAAATTTATATTAACTTATTAAAATTATGGTATTATTCCTATTTATTTATCTTTTTATATTACTTATTTTTTTTAGTTAATAAATATTGGAATATTTAGCCCTTTAGCTACTTAATATAATTAAAAAATATACTAAAAGTTATAAATTAGCTAGCGTAATATTACTTAGTAAAAGTTTCTTAAAATTTTTTAACAAGCCCGGGCTAAAGCCATGTTTATAAATAATATTAAGTTTGCTTTTAAGGCCGCGGGGATCTAGCCTATTTACTTAAAAATTATATATAAAAAAGTTAAAATTAAAAAGCTAGAGAAGTAAGAGTTACTCACGGTAAAAATTATAAATTTTATTAATTTTATAACTAAATCTCCAGGGCAAAAAAAAAGGCTTTTAAAAAGTAAAAATAACATATTATACTAGCTTAGTGTACTGCTTGTTAGTTCTCCTGGCACTTAAAACTATTTAATAAAAAAAATAGTGGTTGCCTGGGCCTCCGCGTGTTATAATTTTTTTTTTTTTTATAGTTATAGCTAGTAACTTTAAAATAGCTTTTAATATTAAAAAAAGCTTAGTAAAAAAAAAATTAAGTAGTATAAATTCCTATAACTTAGCAAGGTTATTAAGCGTGCTAATATTAAAAAGGCTTAAGTAAAATATAAAAAAGCAAAGTAAGAAAAGGCTGTTACCGCGTTTAAGCGGGCCAGGAAAAAAAAAAAATATAAAAAGGCTAAGATACTTAAGAAAAGAAAGAAAAAAAGGCGTAAAATAAAGGTGGAGGAACGGCGCCGTTTAAAAAAAATTACTAATAAAAAGGCTAAAAAAAAAAGCGCCTTAATAAGCTTGCTAAAGATAAAAAAAGACGCCTTAAGAAAATTACTAAAAATAAGGTAAAGTAAAAAAGGGCTGCAAAAATAGCAGCTAAATATAAGGCTAAATAAAAGGCTAAACTCTTTAAGTAATTTACTAAGAAAGCCTGGCTATTAAAAGCTTTATTTATTTTTTTATTATTTTTTATTCCTGCTACGCCTTTAACGCCTTTATAAAATTAAATATCCAGGCCTTCTTTACCTTTATTTTTAATACTATAAATTAATTATATAGACTTAACTCCCGCAAGCTAAATACCCTTAACTTTAGTTATTAAAATACCTAGTTACCCCGGCTACCGCGAATATAATAATTTACTAGCTAAATATAGGTTCCCGGACTCCTAATTAAATAATAACTTTAGAAATTTTATAAACCTTTTTTAATTTTATATAAAGTGCTATAAAGGCTTTTTATAAAGCCTTAATATACTTATTTATAGTGGCTTTAGGCTTTATAAAGCGTTTTTATTTAACTAGTATTAAAATTTACTAGATAATATGGATTTATAATTAATTAAGGTTAAAAATTTAACTAAAACTGGCCAAGAAAACTACGCTAATAAAATCCTTAATAATCCTACCATGTAACTAATTTAAATAAAAAAAAATATATTACTTAATAAAAAAAATTTATAGCTATTTAATATAACCTAAATTATTATAATATTATTAAGTTTACGTTGTTAATATATAAATTTAGTAAATATTAATTTTAGTGTTATCTTAAAAATAAAGTTCTTACTAGTGGGTGGGATCTCGGTAATGGGTTGACCGCTCTAGCGGCAGATCTGATTACCCAGTTCCAACCTTCAGACCTGTACGTAACCTTGAGCCAGCCGCCAGCGCCTGATTTATACGGAGTACTCCGTATGTAGCTGCATCTGCAGCCTTGGATGCTTGCTGAAGCTGCAAGTCTCAAATGCCCCCGGCTAGTCCTGCGAAGAGACAAACATGCAGATTATTCGGGCGACGGATCTTGCACCAAAAGCGGCATCTGCCGCGACAGGAGGAGAGCATCCACGGCTCTGAAGTCACAAAAGGAGGGTTAATCTACGCCTAATCAACTCCTTCGTATATAGTCGCCCCCATTTCTCATTTGCGAGGCGATAGTCAGTGGATGGTCCGGGACCGGCGAACCGTGGAAATGACAGTGGAGAGCTCTATAAGCTGTGGCGGGTCCAAGGATCCCACCGGCCAGGGACAAGGAGCAAAGGAAGACAATAATATCACAGAGCATTATATCGGCTGAAGTGCGAGATTGCAGAACGCAGATGAAGGAACCCGATTGTTATTGAGCGAACTCGGAGCAGCTGACATGCACTTCCAGATAATCTGATACGATAGCAGCAAACATCTTGAAGACAGTTACATTTGTGCTACTTAGATCAATCTTAACTCTTTGTTATCGGCTGAAACACGGACCACAAGCTCAGCTCACTGGGAAATTGCCTCGCGACGATCGCCGCGGAGGCCGCGACTCTATCTCTCCAGCATTCCGCTTTCATCGTATGATGGCCGATGCACAGCTTGGCTCGGTGTCACTGTCAGACTCAAAATTAGAATTCGATGTCTCGATCACGCGTATCCGAGGCTATCAACGTCCAGCACGCGAGCAAGCGGCCAGGTACGCATCTACAGAGTGTAAATGCTGAAGATATCTACTGTGTAGGTAGGTACAATGAGTGCAGCCAGTGGAGTCGGCTGTGTGACTCTGAACTCCCATCACGCGCTAAGAGTACCCCGAGTAAAGACCGTCGTCGACCGTTTCCTATATTGAGGCCCATTAATATTGATATCTGATTCCGCGATCATGATTGGCACGTTCTTTTTCCTAGGCCAACTGTGGCTTTGTCTCCTTTCTCCTTTTTGCATCCTTCGCCGTGGTTTCAGATCTGTTCTTGTTTCTTATCCCCTTTTTCATCCTCATCGATTGGCCCTGAGCCTTCCCCGTGCACAGCATCTTTTGACCCCTTGAGGTAATGAGATTCCTCTCTGACATCACGGCCAATGACGCGCCTGAATCTGGCACTGGCTGGCAGATCACTCGTCGGCCTTGCTCAATTTGCCGTTGCGCGACAGGCTGGAGACCGGGCAGCTCTGGTGGGGAAACAAGTGGCTCCTTGCTAGTCGCCTCTCTTCCCCATCCCCTAACGAACACCCCTGGACAAGCTAACAGTGACGAGCACTCCGGGAATCTTAGCATGGCCATGGCTGGCCCATCAGGTCCTCTGCTCGCGTTGCCGCAAGGCTCAATTCGCGATCTAATAACGGTCGTATCCGTACTCTCTCTTCCCCCTCTTTCTCAGATCTTCCTGCGAAAGGCGAGGGATTGGACAAGACTCAAGAGACCAAGTTAAGGACACACACAGGGTATCGCAGATACCACCCGTTCCTCCCCCGTTCTTTTTAATCTACGGAGTATGCGGTTGTCTTACCTGCCCTTCCCTCGACTTGTTTGTGCGTGACTCGACTCGCGATCCTCAACCCCCACCTCAAAGGATACCCGTGGACACGGACTCGAACCACCATACTCGAAACCTCGAGCCTTCCGGTGTTGGTGCTCCCGGTGCCGCATTTCCAATGTATGTACAAAGCTACATTCTTACGTCCTTGCATGCCCTTGTGATTTCCGCCCTGTTTCAACTCGAATCTAATTAGCTCATGCGTCTCGGACTAGAAGCCGCAGCAAAGCCCTGATTAATATTCATTGCTGCTGGTCTGCTCCGTTCGAATTCCGACCGTTGCCACGTTTTCTGCTCGGCCCGCTGAAAAAGCAGCCAAGGTGCAGTCAATGGAAGCTTCATAGCACAACCGCTGAGCCCACTGTGTGCATGAGAATCAACAACTGCAAGCCTTGACTGAGAGGCGTTGTGCACTCTGATGCTCTAGCTGCAGACGCAATGGCCATGGAAGCTATGTACCAAAGCCCGCCGGCTGCGAATGCATTCCCAACGCCTTCCACAACCCCGGGACGGCCACCGTCAATCCATATACGGGGCGACTCGCTGGACTCGCCGATATCCCTCCCCAATCACATCTCTTCTCCTGGCGGACACAGTGAGTTTGACTCCATCGCCGACGAAGATGTCATTTCGCCTTTGGATCCCCGAAGATTCACACCCACTCTGCACGCCTCTCTTGTCTCTGAGATTCTTGCTTTACGGCGAGATGTGGAGAGTAAGACTAAGGCCATCGATGTCTTGGAGAACACTCTCGATGAGACTCGAACAGAGAATGAGAAGCTGACTGAACGACTGGCCAAGCACTCCAAGGAGTCTCGGTCACTGAAACACCAGTTGCAACTGCTGGAAGGCGGTAGTTCTTCGGCTCTTACGGAACTGGCAAAGGAGAGGGACAGTGCACTGGACGGGGTATCTGAATACCGCCGGAAACTCGAGCAGGCGCAGAAAAAGGCTAGGAGCCGCGAGGAAGAATTGGAAAGGACGACCCAACTATGGACCCGTGATAAAGAGGCCTGGGATGGCGAACGGAGAAATCTGGAGCGGAAAGTCCATGTGGTTGAAGGCCGTCTCAAAGTTGTCCTGAACGAAGTTGCAGCCGTTCAAGCTGCAAGCTCCCGCGAGCCTTCGCTGCACGATGCACAAGACGCACTGAAGGAGGCGTCCACAGGCAAGGACAGTGATTCAGTGAGCATGTACTCGAGCAGCCAAGGACGGTACCGAACCAGCATCACGAGTTTGAGTAGTGCCGCTAGCGATGACAATCATGGGCTCACTGACGGGCGTTATTCCGTCATGAGCGCTGCCGGCATGCTAGGCTCACAGACGAACCTTGCAGACGAGTTAGCGTTTGATGAAGACGATGAGTTTGACCTTGATGATGATGATATGCCTCAATCCCCCGAAGCGCTCCCCGAAGAACGCCCTGTTTCGGTCCATTCGCAAATGTCCCATACAATGAGTAGTAAAGCACGAAAAATACTTGGGCTTTCGCTCGACGAGAGAATGGACAGCTTCGCTGCGAAGACCGAGGAGCCTCCAGAGACTAGGAGTCATCCGTTGGATCATGCTCCGCCTGTCAAATACCAAGATACGGGTGTTCAATACTCTCCTCCTGCTTCTCCAGTTCTATCTCCAATAGCGGATAAGTTGGTTGAAGCGAGCGTGGGGACTGAGAATGACAAGATGTCTCTATACCAAACAAAGGAGAGCAGTACATCGACTTTGACCATCGATATGGTTTCAGCCTCCGCTCAGACTGTCGATAGTCTTCCCACCCCTCCATGGACGCCGAGGGTCGATGCACCACCAGAATCGCCAATTGTCGAGCAGGTCGCCATGGTATCAGCTTCTGTTCAGACGGACACCCATGCCGAGGTTGAGGCCGAGACTAAGCCTCCAGTGGAGGACAAGCCAGCAAGCATTGAGATTCCAATGATCACAATTCAGCCTCCCGTATCCGAACCTTCTTCTCCTCGAGGAAGTGTAGTCCTACCACCTCGAACCAAGAGTATATCCTGCCAGGCCGACATCAAGCCAATCAACGAAACTCGCACGACTGGTATCCAAACTGAGCCCATCCGCATTGATCAACGGCCCGTCAAGCTTCCAGCAAGCTTGCTCCCATCCGCGATTCCAGATTTCCCGCTGAGCACGGCCACACTAGGCCACGCTGTTCAACCATACCGCGCGCCTTCCCCGAATACGGTCAATGGCCAGAGAAAGGTGCCGCCTCTCGTGGTGGAGACGCCAGCTGATCTGACCGCGCCGAGCAAGTTCGGTCATATTCAGGCTTACCCAGGGAACAACGATAATGGTCCCTTATCAGGCGATTCCAAGGCCAATTTGAGGCGACCTTTGCGATCCAGTAGTCTCTTTGCTGGGTTTGAACAGACAAGCGATGATGAAGGTGTGGCCGCAAGGGACGTTTTCACCGACGATGAGTTGCTCAACCGGCCTTTCGCATCATACAAGGTGCGGCGGGGCAAGCTTGTCTCCGCGAGTGAACGCCGCCGCAGTCTGGAGGAGGCCATGCTGCCGGATCTGACTGAGGATCTCGACTCGGAATCTCGCTTTGAGGCAGGAATCGGCAGTGAATACACAAGCCCGCCAGGATCATCTTGGTCGCGGTTTGGGGCTTCAGGACCTCGACAGCATGATATACGCAAAGCCGCAATGATCACAAGCGGAGCAGCAACACATATGAGGCGAGCGCGTAGCCCGAGCGAGCCGAGTATCGACAGTGGCAGTGGTAGCAATGCGTCTAGCGTGGCGCCCCCGTTCCCTGTCCCGATCCGACTCAGCTCGAGGAAGTTTCCTCAGACTGGAAGCGAGGGACGACAGAGCCCAACACCCTCGTCGCGGAATTTCTCTGATCGCCCACGCCCAAGCATCGTTCGTCGTCCTACGCTGCGACGTGTCCGCTCTGCGGCCACAATGTCTCAGACGGATCAAACGAGCCGGCCGACAACCCGATCATCTCCCGCCATGTCAATGTCTTCGTACAGCCACGATAGCCCTCGCCATCCTCCCATGCCATTTGATGATATCACGACGCCTCGGGATCGACGAAGCTCTAATGCACGCGGCTCTCGCCGACCAAGTACGTCGCAGCAGCTGACACACGAACGACAAGAATCCACGACGTCGGTCCAGCCTACTAGTGTGGTCGATGCCATCGCCCAAACCATGGTCGGCGAGTGGATGTGGAAGTATGTTCGCCGAAGGCGGTCATTTGGCGGAGACAAGGACAACTGGGAAGGCCGCAACGCTGAAGAGGTCTCTGCCAGCATCACCAATAGTGGAGTAAGACACAAGCGATGGGTTTGGCTCGCGCCGTACGAAAGAGCGGTAATGTGGAGCAGCAAGCAGCCAACCACTGGGCCTGCCCTGCTAGGCAAGAGTGGTAGGAAGTGTAAGTACCTGGTTCTTCGCCAGAGGGTTCCAGATGCTAATCTAGACAGTGATCATCCAATCTGTCCTCGACGTCAAGGATGACAATCCGTTGCCCAAGGGCTTCACTGGCCCGGTCCAGTTCAACCGCTCTATTCTAATCCTAACGCCTCAGCGAGCCCTCAAGTTTACGGCCACCAGCATCGAGCGTCACTATATCTGGCTAACAGCCTTGTCATTCCTAAGCCACTCCGCAATAGGTCTTCAAGACCTTTCCTCCCTCCCACCAGTGCCGCAAGAGGAGTATGCCCGCCCTGCTCCCACAGCAACCCTCCGCCGCAATCCTATTCGCGACTCGATCCGAATCGCCAAGGGCCGCCCACGCCCTTTCCCTAAGGGCAAGGGGAAGCGGGCCTTCACCCATCCAGAGCCCGTCCCTGAACTACCCGCAGATTTCGACGCCGAAGTCCGAGCATCCGAAGACGCAGCTGCTCCGCCAACAGTGCCGCGCTTCTCGAACCACTCCCGCAAGCGCAGCAATACCGCGCCGAGGATGCCAATACCAAATATCCGCAGCTTCTCAAGCAACAATACTGCGCCTTCGATGCGAAGTTCGTCCGATGCAGCAGCGGCGCCGTCTGTACCCTCGCATGGCCTGAATAGCGTGCGGAGTAGCTTCAGCCACCGAGGGTCGGAAACGAGTAGTGTGCGGACGGGCAACTTCTTTGATGCCATTGGCACCGTGCGTATGGAGGCCTTCATTGACCAGACCGAGTCGAACCGCTACCGAGCTGGGAACCCGCGTCGCCATACGCGCAAGGCGTCAACCCCCTGGAGTATGAACCAGGGATACCCTGAATTGGAGTCTCCGTTTGAAGAGGTTCATGAGGACCCATTCCACGGATTCTAGCCTGCCTTAGCCCAGGGGCTTTCAATTCTCTTTCCATTGCATTTTGTTCTTTCCCCGGAGTTGTGTTTACATTGATACCATCTAAGCGAATTGTTCGGGACTGCATACGGAGTGTATATATTACATCTACATAAGTTAATAATCTATTTACTATCTGACATCCTTGTAGTGGACATGCATGCGCGATATATTGAGGTAGTCTCAGTCAAGATAACTCTATCAACGAGAAGAACAATATGCGATTCCATTTCTAACATGGTAAACAAACAACGAACAATAAACAAAATCTGGTATAGTATGAATCCTCAACCCTCTTCAAAAGCCTCTGCATCCACAAGATGTAAATCTCAACTCCCTCCCAAGACAACAAACAGTATATATGCATCTTATCTCATATCGGCCGAGAAATCACAGCTTCGCGCCCTCCTTCACATCTCCAATCTTCAGCTTCGGCGAGTACTTCTTCAGGACACCGTCATTGTGGTACTATAGACAGAGGAGAAAACAAGTCAGCCAATCACTCATGTCAGTGTCACGCCATGCCAAACACCGCACGTGAGTTTGCGGAGAACGCAAGAGATGCGGGGATAGGAGTCGTACCTTCCAGAACTGCTTCGAGGCATCCTTCCCCGCGACACGCTTCAGGATCTTCGCGCCGCCGGGGTGCTCGTCGACGAAGTTTGTGACGTCGTAGACGGAGTTGTCGACGATGATGTACAGGCCCTGGTCGGGGGTGTTGTGCTTGGCGACGTCGGCGGGGGTGAATGTCTTGCTCATTTTGGACTGTTTTTTCTATTCTTCGCCGAGGCTGGAATATGGAGTTTCTGGATTCGTTCTGAATTTGAGACCTTGACTGTACAAATGGTATAGGAGCACGCTGGGTATTTAGAAGTAGATGGGGATGACGGGGAAGATGCGGGATGGCAGGCTGGACCGACCGTTGGCTGGAGTCGAACCTCGGCTTATGGATTCCGGACATGAGCCGCGGTCGATTTGTTTTATGGGGATCGTGATTGGTTTGGGAAGCGGATTTTATGAAATTTATGGGGACCTTGCTTTATGTTCCTTATATTAATGGACTATGAGTTATGAGTGTGCCATCTACATTTACTAGATATTATACACAGGAAATACATGAATCAATCACGGCTCTTCTCCCCTGCCGCCCCCTGTCCCTTAGGCTTCTTCTCTGTGCCTAGCGTATCGAGATCCTTCTTCTTGTAGTAATGCGGTGCAACCTCGACCAGCCACTCCGCCTGCAAAGGCATGTTACTGCGCATGTACTCCTTACTCGTAAGGACCAGCTCGAAATAGATCACCCACCGCGGGTTGACCTCGAACAACGTACTCGACGGATGTAGGTACACCGTTTGTCCTGTCTTTATGGTGCGATAGCTGTCGCCGCCGCGCTGGAGACGCGCTGCGTTCGGGAAGAAGCCGGCAGTGATGGCCTTTTGAATCGGGACGATGTTGTTTGAGCCGCAAGAGCTGACGGTTACCTCGACGCGGTCACAGAGTTTAGCGAGTTGATCGCGCACGTCGCGTGCTCGGGTTAAACTGCGCTGTTGGAGAAAGTTTTCCTTCGCCCATACGTAGCTGAAGTCGGAGTCCACCCATTGGTTCCAGATGTTGAGGAGGGTTAGGTGATCGCCGCCGTCTTTGATGGTGAATCGATTGCGAGCGCTGTCCGCATGGATCTTCTTGTCCTTTGGTCGGAAGAAGAGTGCGCTGGCTTCGCCGAGCATAGAAACAATAGATAGAACTTCTTCCACGCAGCCTTGACTGTCTGCGGCCAAGATTGCCTTGGCCAGCATCGGGTCTGTTGGGAATTCAGCCATCTGCCGCCCGATTTTGGTAAGTTCTCCACGATCATTCAGTGCTCCTAGCGCATAGAGCTGCTCCAATGCTCGAATAATTGTCTCTGCCGGTGGAGGATCCATAAAGTCGAATTCGAGCAGCTGGTCTATTCCCAGCGATTTCAGCATGAGAATCACGCTGCTCAAGTTCGTCCGCTGAATCTCAGGCGTCGTGCTCTCTTCCAATTCATTGTAGTACGCCCACTTGGTATACAAGCGGAAGCATTTTCCTGGCCCGACGCGACCAGCTCGACCCGCTCGTTGGTTTGCTGATGCTCGCGAGCAGGGCGTCACTACTAAGCTCTCCATGCCGGTCCTGGGGTTGAAGACGTTTTCCTTGACAAAGCCAGGGTCAATGACATAAACAATCCCGTCAATCGTCAAACTAGTCTCCGCGATATTAGTAGCCAACACCACCTTCCGCGCTTTTGGTGGTGTCGGCTCGAAGATCTTGGCCTGTAGATCAGACGGTAGATTGGCGTAGATTGGACATATGATCATTTCAGGTATCTTATTCCCGAGCTTTCTTGCAGTCTCCTGTAAACTCTGCTCAGCCGCCTCGATTTCTTCCTGACCAGTGAAGAAAACGAGGATATCACCCGGCCCTTGGGAGACGTGAATCTGAAAGACTGTTGTGATAGCAGCAGCAAGGTAGTTGGCTTCGGGTTGTTGCGTATAATGAATGTCGACATTGTACATGCGTCCAGGAATATTGAAGATTGGCGCGTTATCAAAATAGCTTTGGAATTTCTGCGCATCCATAGTCGCAGAAGAAATCAGTAGCTTTAAATCCGGGCGCGCTTTTGCGATATCCTTCAAAAGTCCACAAGCAATATCTGTCGGCACTGTACGCTCGTGTGCTTCATCAATCATTAGGGCTGAATACTGTCCCAGATCCGGCTCTGTAAGAAGCTCACGCAACAACATACCGTCCGTCATATACTTCAGCACCGTTTTGTCGCTAGTGTTATCTTCGAATCGAATTGAGTATCCAACTTCATTGCCTAGCTTGACACCCATCTCTTCTGCAACGCGTGAGGCCACACTCATGGCTGCGACTCGTCGTGGCTGCGTGCAGCCAACCTTCATCCCGTTCTTCGTGTATCCTGCCTCATGGAGGTACTGCGGAAGCTGCGTCGTCTTTCCAGAACCCGTTTCTCCGACGATAATCAGCACCTGATGATCTTGAACTGCTTGAATGATCTGATCACGGAACTGATAGATCGGCAGCTTTTTCCGGGTGTCTTCGATACTTTGTGCCTTCTGCTCAGCCTGGTCAAGCTTCTCCTGCAGCATCCGTTGCTCCTGGGTCATCATCTTGCGCGTACCCTTCATCTGGGCGTCTGCGATGAAGTTGATCTTCTGCGTGTCATCAAAGACATACTCGTAGTCGCCCTCATCCACGAACTCAGCCCGGTTTATCTGAGCTTTCGCCTTTGCAGATTGCTCCAACTCCCATTCCTCGTGCTCAGTAACGAACTTCTCCTGGCCCATTTCATCACGGTCCACGTATCGCTTGTAGAGAGCATCCTCTTTTTTCTTTCGATCAATCTTGCCCTTCTCCGTTATATAGTCCTCCGGCATCATATATCCGTCGCGATGATCGTCAATGCGTAGTCTCTCTTCCGCAACGCGCAGCACCTCCCGATTGCGCGCAAACTCGTCCTTCTCCTTCCGCGTCAGATTCGGATTCTCGCGCAATTCCTGCGTCTCCTCCGCAACCTGCCTTCTTAATAGAGCTAGCCGTTCTGTTTCACGTTTCTTAAGATACTCCTGTCTCGATCTCAGCCTGAGATCTGGCATAGCAGCCGCCCGGGCCTTGGAATCATCTGCCAATGCTCGTCGCCTAGCCGCCTCACTATCCTTCGTCCGGTCCTCCACGATCTTCTTCGACCGCTTGTCATCCTTGTTCGCCAGCCGCTTCGCCAACGCATCGCGCTCCTCGAGGTCTCGTTTTCGGTCACGCTCTTTTCGTTCTTCGGGGTCCAGATCCGCCGAACTCGCTCTTGGACGCGGTGATGCAGAACCATCGTCTAGCCTCGCTCTCTTTGCCGGCGACTCCTCAAACTCCTCTTCAGCATCCTGCAGTTCCTCCTCTTCCAAAACCTCCTCGTCACCCCACCGGTCTTCGAAATCATCAACGTCGCGCCGCCTCAACTTCTTTGACCGATGCCGGTCCCGGCTATGCTCGCGGTCCCTCTTCCGACTCTCATCCTTCTCCCAGCGACCACCGCGACTCTTACTATCCCTGTCCTCGTCACGCTCTTTATCGCGTCTCCTTCGGTCACTTTCTTTTCTATCGGATTCGACATTTCTCGGCCCCAGAGAACTCCCGCTTCCACTCGCAGCTTCATCATCAATCTCATCCATATTCAGGAGACAATATCTTTTCTTCTCTTTCGCCGCTGCACTAGCTTTCGCGTTTCGACTCCCGCTGCTGGTCCCAGCGGTGGTAATTGTGGTAGTTGCAGACTTCCCAACTCGTTTATAAAGCTCCGAGCAAAACGAACTGACCTCGTCTGCACCGGCATCCAGAAAAGGCGCTATCTTATCTTGCAGCGACGAAGACGATTTTGCGGATGTCGCGGTGGCGAGAATGAAGTCGACGACGGTAGGGTCCGACGCATTCGCTAGGCGAAGGAGGGAATCGGAGACGAAAGTGCGATGGTCCATTTTGCGATAGGCTTAATAGCCAATGTGCCAAAGAAGGATTTTAGATCAGAAGAGGTATTTGAACACAGGTTGTTCTTTGCGGACTAGATCTGGTGGCTGTCAGTAGAAAAAGCGCATTGTCGTCTGGCGAAGCCAACTATTGTGAGTGGTCTAGTAGTTGATATAGACTAGCATGAGTAAAGATGGCGATTAGACCATTCAACCTGGGCCCAGGGACAACTGGGTGGTGCTCCGAAAGTAATGAGGTTTGCGGCCGAGTCGGGGAGAGAAACTCGCCGCCTTCTACTACTCCGACGCCAAGAAATTAGCCAGTCAGTGACAACAGAGCTTTCAGGACAATTCAGTCTCAAGGACGATATGCACTAGGACCGCGATTCAAATCTGAATGCCTGAGTTGGGCAGGGATCTTGCCAAGCGTGTCCGATGCGTTATTGTGTCTACGCAGTTGATAATGGACCTTGATTGTGGAGATCCCCCGTTTCTAGATCTCCGAAACCAAGACCATAACAAGTAACAACAATGGACCCTCAGGAAGTGGTCATATCCGCATTGAAAGAGAGAAACATACCGCCGAAACGTGACGAAATTACATCGGCTTTTCGAAATGAGATCAACGGCGTCGGCAATACGGAATGGGTACAGGAACACCTCACCCCGGACACGCTTCTGTCGCAAGAGGAATTGAGACTGTATGCTCTGCACTCTGTACCTGTTAACTGGGATGCTCATATGCTCATTTTGGAACGCTCACATAGGTACTCCAAGCTAGAAGAATCAGGTGCTTTGCCTGCTCTTTTCTCTGATGCGAACTTCGATTCCACTCGACCTTTCCTAGACGATGACCTCCAAAGGGCAATTGAAGCGCTTAACACGTCCACGGCAAATATACAGAGGCAGATAGACATATTGACATCCCAATATGAAATCTTGCACCGGCAACATAAGCGGGGCGACGACCAAGCATCCAAGCAAAACAGAGAGGTGGAACGGTTACGGCGGAAACATGAGGCAGCGACGCAGAATACGGCTGCTGCGGTAATATTCTCATGATGGGGAGTGTAATGAGCTATCGCTAAGAGTCTCACAGATAAGCGAAATGGTGCATGAACTGGAGGTCAGCCTCAAGAATGAATCAGAGAAGTCGACTATGGACGGCAAGAAGATACTTTCTGCTTTGACGGTGCGGTTGAAAGATAACGACAAACTATTATCAGATATCGAGGCGCTTGCATCTGGAGTAAAGTCCTTTGACGGCGACGCCTCTACTATGAAGCGGACAACGGAACTGAGCAGTATCCTGTCCAAATATGTCGCGGAAGAGATATACTGCAGACTTGATCGCTTGTACCTGGAGAAACTCCTCGATGGTAGCAAATCAGTCTCCGATGTCCCAACGGACAAGGACACTGAGACTGTAGCTGGCCTGGAACAAGAGACGGATTCTCTCTATCCCGAAATCGACATCCTGGCCGAAATGTCCACTAAGCAACAATTTGTGGAGCCTATACTACGACAGCTCCGGAATCACCATGGCCAGCTGCGCATAGCCTCTCATCAAAAACTTGACCTTGTAAGCATGCTTTTCCCTTGTCTGCCTTGCCTTGGCCTAATGCGTATTGCTAGATCCTCAAGATGGTCATGGATATGACTACATCTACAGAAAATCTGATCACAGCCCTTCAAGACCGCGAGTCTCTCTGCGCCACCCTCGAGGCTTTTGCATCTGCATATCGGTCTGAGGTGGGTGATCAGATCTTGGACTCGAATAGCTCAAGACGAGAAACAATGAGAAGGTTTTCCACACAACCCACATCCATGTCGGTTCAGCCCGGGAGACAGTTGGGTCATTTCCCTGAATGCGAGGCCTTAAGTGGGCTCTTGCGCCGCTTAGGTCTGTCATTCGAGGCTGTCTTCCAAGCTGAACAAGCCGAGGGTGGGATACAAACCTTGATCACGGAACGACAGCACATGCTCGACGGACTGCACAACTATGGCATTGCCAGTGACTCACCACTAGCGGTTGAGCTGCTACCAACAGATCGGGCAACCAGGCTTGTTTATTCCGCTCTTGAAGCCGATTCTTTGTTTACAACCTCTTTGTCGAGCATGGAGCACGAGAGGAGCCTCTCAGAGCTCGAGTCCAAGCTCAGCCGTATCCAGAAAGGGATCGAGAGACTCAATTATGATGTTGTTTACCAGCGAAACAAGAATAAGGAAAGTTTCCTAGAGAGATGGGGGTAGGACAAAATCGTGGCCGTGCTAAAGCGTCGGGTCTCCTTCATGGCGTCAGCACTGGGTAGTATATTCGCCGGCTTGGAGCAAGCTGTTGTCTCTATCCAACGTCGCTGCCTAGTGGATTAGTTCAACTTTCTGTCATACCTGATTTCTTCAGAAACCAACACTGCGCGATGCATATCATTCGCTGGTTTGGTTGTGGCTGGTGGCCTGGCATGTGGGCATCCCATTCAGGTATGAATAGCCATTGGAAGGTAACCAATATCAACCGAAACTCGGTCTAAGCAGAGCCGCGGTGGCGAAGATGTGTCCCCTCCCATGGGAAGGCTACGGAGTACGTCTGCGGCTCTTTCTCTTCTCAGACTGCGGGTGTGGGAGTTTTTCTGTATTCTGGGGTAACCCTGCCGCAAATTCCATACAAAACAGAGACCCATCCGATAGATACCAATAGATTCTCGTCAAGCCGAACAAGCTTGAGCTAGACTCCAGTGACGGCAGCCAAACAATCTCACCATTATCGCGTATAGATGTGCTCTGACCCTGGACTGCGGCGCACAGCCACCGAAGCCCCCGCCACATCCTGTTTTAGACACAAGATCCAATCATCCAACAAATACACGCGCAGTCCTTCAACAGCCTTGTCTACAGAGCACAGAGATGACATTTTTATCTGCATCTGTGGCCGGTGAAATGACATGCGTCTTGTGTTCGGCTCGTCCCGCTATCGCAGTCGCCACCCAGTACCGTATGGCAACCAGCGAGGCACTGCACCATAGTAGTCGCATGAACTTTTCAAGTCTCTGTTTTGAATTCAGTCATGGAGACACGGCAATAATAGGTTATCACGACATCTTCAGTTTCAGGTTCAGTGCCACTATCTCACGTTGAAAAGGGGAGGTCTTCCTTCATTGTTAGCCAAGTCACCTGCTCTTTGTCCGACCCGGCGCTCATGAAACCTGCCCGGCTGACTTGAGGAAGCCATGGAGGAGTCTAACCCAGTGACCGAATCGCAAAGAAAGCAATGAATGCCGAAGATTCTTCTCGTAAATAAAGGTAGGGATGACCGAAGTAGATGCAAGCTGAACGACTGGGATGGGGGTGGGCTGTGCGAGAGGATCTAGGGCTGTTTTCTGCTAGCATTTACGTAGTAGGATCTTCTCCCTGCTCCTAGTTCTTCAGCCTTGTCGGCCTGCTAGTGGTGCATGCTAGGCTGCAGTGCTATTTGATGTTAGGCAGGTACCCGGATCCTAGCAGGCCTGTTCCTGGGGCTTCAGATTACGTGCATCCTGGTTGTCTTTCTGTAAGGCATCTTTCTTTGATCTTTTGAAACAGCCATTCCTGAACAGATATAAAGACGACTTTGTTCACCTCTTCCACTGATATATATACATACCTTTGTAAGTACACGACAGAGAAAGACCTCTGACTGCTTCTCATATCCTGATACAAAATCAGGCGCTTGCCTTTGAACCCATGACGTTGACCACATGTTCTTCATTCATGACTGCGCTTTGAAGGAGGTTCTTGTCGTCACAGAATAAACATTTCAAGGTATTCTTCCTCTTTTTAGTTGCTATTATGTGGTATATTTGTCTTTTCCTGTTGTTAGCCCTTTGTCCGGGGATTGGTCTGGGCCAAGAACGAGTATACCTCAAACAAGCAATACAACTGTTTGCCAATATTTGTACTCGAGACCTCCTTACCTGCCAGGACTCAGTGCGGATTGCAGAAGATATTTCCATCTGGCGTTGGGACTGCATAGTGTTCAGCCTCGCCTGGAGACCTTGCCGGGAAACCGAACTGCACCTGTTTGATATACAACCGCTGACGTACATTCTGCAATGGAGATTCGAACACGAAAAATCATTCGCCGGTACGTGACCAAAGACGGCGGGGGAATATTCAGGCGCCCAAAAGTCCTGGAACGAGACGAATACTACTACAATCGCCATGCTCAACGTACACGTTCCGAGGAGAGCCACTCACCATCATATCGCATAATCGAGACAAGGGAGCCTTTGCGATCGAGGTCAAGCCCCAGCCCTCTGCGGAGACGAGATACCTCGCCAATCAGGAGCAAGCCGTTCATAATGCGCATGCCGTATACTATCAGACGGGTTACCCGAAGGGCAGACGAATATGAGCCTAAACAAAGAGGTCGGGATAGGTCCCCTCGCACATTCGTCGTGGATCCTCCTCCAGAGACACCGTACGCTTGGCCCAAAAGCGAAAGGCGAAGGTCTCCCTCGCCCAATATCCGGTACATTTCACCAAGAAGAAAGCCTACTCTTCGAAGGGTCTCACCCAGAAGACCATCTCCTCGAAGACCGGCCCCCCCTCCCCTGAGAAGAGAGACTGAAACAACTGTGGTTGTTGAGAATACCCCTAGAGAGTCGCGCTCGCTGGAACGCCGCAAAGGGCCCAGGCCACCACGCGAGCGGACGCCGGTAGTTGAGCGCGAGCCGGTCAGGCGAAGACCGGCTGCCGTGGAGATTCACCAATCACCAGAAAGAAGACGAGAGCACAGTGGAAGCACTGGACGACGTCAAGTCCGATTTGCAGAGGACATCAATCGGGAAGATTTCGAAAACCGAGCCCGAAAGAACGAGGAATATTCGCTATCTGAAAGCGATATTGACTATCGAGACGAAACCCGGCGTCGCATTCATGAGCGCAGAGTACGTAGGGACCTCGATGACACACCTAGGCACCGGTACGTGTCGCCAGAGAGAAGGACGTACAGGATCACCGATTTACCGCGCCCTTCTGTCAGATCGAGTCGTCTTCGGCCTCAGATTATCCAAGATGGAAACCGCGAGATCTCAGAAGATGGTGATCGCATCTATGCCGAGGCACGCAGAAGGAGAGAGCAAGAGCGAAGACAGCTCCGCGAAGTCGTGCCACATTCGAGTTCGCGATGGAGACGCCACCTCGACGGGATCCGGGACTTCAGCTCTGACGATGATGAGTATTACTCTCGCGGCATCGGCTCTCGTCGATATGGCCGCCGCTGGCTTTGAGGGAGCACAACATTGGCTCTGGTTTAGTATGATGTGTATTTTCCTAGTTGATCAATGTCCTGTCGTTCACCGGTTTCTTTCGGTTGGGTTGGATTTTGAAGCGGCGCTTGGAAAGGACGGAGTCTGGTTATAGGTTACCAAGGTTATTTATAGGTGTAGTCAACTTCGACAAACTGGGGTATTTCTGGAAGCAAATGGCATGCATGAAGATTATGTCTGTTCCTGCACCCCTTTCACATGAATTCGAGCACTAAGAAACCTTGGTAGCCATGCAGGAGGACGGATGGAACCGTAGTGACGGTCGCAGCTAAGAAAGGCGCCGGGAAAATAGCAGGCTAGTGCCCGATCAGCCAAAGCCCACGAGGGCTTCATCTCAACAAAGATCTCAGTCTCCATGATGATACCTACTAGCTCACATTTACCGAAGGCTCGTGATGCAACCTGCCGACGAGGCGACAATTCTGCGCAACAGAAACTAATCTAAACCAACCGTTTGGCTTGTTTGCCTGCCTCTGGAATCTCTGGGCAGGTGCTACTGCTCGCAGCCTCATCGTGGGTGGTGTGGTGCTTCGTTGGTGAATCGCTGGCCTCACTAACGACGGTATCTCAGTGGCTTTGGAAATCGAACCAAAACGACACTCACGAAATTTCGAAGCCGATGGATCGATTCCTCTGAGTCTCATCTTCCCCCACCCCGCCTCAAGCCCCGTCACTCCACGCCGCTTCTCGCTTCTCAACTTGGCTTGACTACGACGTGCGCGAAACAAAAGCCGGGCGCAGTCCGACCATGCTCTTGTCATCTACGTTGCGCGGTACATCTATCAATACAGACGTACGTTTCGCGCCTCTATACCTATTCCGTCCACCGATTGCAGCCAGTCGCAATGAACAGTGGGGGCGCCGAGGGAGAGGATCAGCCTGCAGTTGATAATGCAAAGGCTCCGCAGGTGCTTGGGTTACTGCCCTTGCCTGACGAAGCAAAGAATGACCCAACTTTCCACCGCATACACATAAGCACCATCAAGCCAGAGAATGCTATGGAACTATTGTGTGCGGCCGTGGACACCCTCGAAGCCATATCAACGACACGCACACTAGCCAACAATGAACTTGGTACAAGGAACGAATTATCAAGCGGCGAGAACACACCGACGCGGGTGGACGAGTTGCATTTCCACCCTCACGGCCACGATATCATGCAACAGTCTCTTCTCTGCAAGCGATTTATCTCCAAGCGAGAGCCACCAATAACGCTCAAGGAGTACCTCACGCGATTCCATCGTTACTGTCCTTTATCTACAGGAGTGTACATCGCGACCAGCCTGTACATCACCCGACTAGCCATTGTTGACCCGGTCATATCAGTGAACCGGAAGAATATGCATCGCCTGGTGCTGGCTGGGCTGCGCGTCGCGATGAAGACTGTTGAGGATCTTGTCTATTCGCATGATCGAGTTGCTAGGGTCGGGGGGGTCACAAGTACGGAACTCACGCGACTGGAGATCAGCTTCTGTTTTCTAACGGATTTCGACCTACGTGTCGACGAACAAACACTGGATAATCAGGCCGGAACCCTGCAATGGTACATGGAACACCCTATCTGATCAGGGCTGTAGGCTTGAGCTAGCACAGTTTGCGGATCGTTCCTAGTACGATAGGTAAGACCTCAGAGATAACTCCAATACTTGCTATCATCAGCAGGCCGGTCGACCTGAGTTTGGCGTTGTTTTCGTCACGTTGAACTTCATATTGATATCATTTAGTCCCCTGGATACCTCTTGTGTATTTATCAGCACTAAAACCTTTTCATAGTAAGCGAGGGTTTGAATTCGGAATCAATGCGGCTGCCTAACATGACCCGAGCGGACAACTAACTATGCGAGTAGGTAATGATGCCATTCAGCGCGTAGCCAAGTAGATAACGGCTTCAAAGTCCGAGAAACAGGATACAAATGAAATCTAGGCCCGAAAATACGTAGCTGGAAGATAACAATAAGTTGGTGTTGACTCGGCGTCGTTGTCGGAGGCGCAAAGATCGTCCCTTCAGCCCGGCCAGTCTTAGCGTCCGTAGCCTCGCCTCCTCGATTGACAGCCAACAAGTGACCTGTTCGCTCTGAGCCGTTTTTTCTCGCTCTGAGCGACACGGTCTTTCTCCTCTTCGCTTCGCTTTTATTTTCTCCGGTTGATGGGCTTTAGTCTGTTCGCGGACCATTGTCGTGCGGTTGTTTACCACCTCCGCATTGCTTCTTCAGCCTTAGCTTAGCGCCTCCCCGAATTTGTATCGTGTCAGGTCTCCGCCCCGTTCTTCCTGATCTCATCAATCGCCAAAAGGACTTGTTCGATCCTGCCACCACGTTCCGCTGCTACTTACTCGGATAAGAAACGGAGGATGTCTTCCGGAGGCTCCTCATCCGGGCCTCAAGGCAGCAGCAGCAATAGTCCTGCTGCCGCGAGCTTAAGTCCGCCTTCCGCGCCCTCTGGCAAAAGCGCCGCTACGCCGCCGAAGATTGCGACCGATGATGTCTCGGTAGAGCTCAATACTATGAAACCGGAGCGCAGTCCGGCCAAGTCGATTCCGCTGGGTGAAGATGTCATGCAGGTTGCTCGAATTGGAGAAGTCTCGGTCATGCAGAAGCTGTTCGATGAGAAGAAGTTCACTGCGAACCACTCGGACGAGGAAGGGATTACACCGTTACATGTGCGTCTGCTTCCTTGCGCCTTTGAACTTTGAAGTCTTGTCATGCTAACCATGTACTTCGTTCTCAGTGGGCCGCGATCAACAACCAGTATGCAATGTGCAAGTTCCTGATAGATTCCGGGGCCGATGTGAACGCGAAAGGAGGAGAGTCGGTCGCTACACCTGCGATGTGGGCTGCTCAGCGGTGCCATTATTATATTGTTCATTTGCTGCTCCAGAACGGCGCCGATCCGCTTCTGACCGACGTCCAAGGCTACAACATCCTCCATCTCGCGACGATCGACGGGAATGCGTTCTTGCTTGTCCTACTTTTACACCAGGAGATTCCGGTTGACGTTGTCGATCAACAGGGGCACACTGGCTTGATGTGGGCGGCTTATAAAGGGTATCCGGCATGCGTGGACCTGTTCTTGCGCTGGGGCGCAAACCCGAACGCAGTCGATGATGGCGGACTGGCGCCCCTTCACTGGGCTCTTGTCAAGGGGTCTTTGCCGTGCGTTCTCAAAATACTTGAGTATGGTGCGGATCGATTCGCAACGACGACAGACGGCAAAACGCCGGCTCTTGTAGCGCAGGAAATGAACACGAGGCATGTCTGGTACCGTGCTCTGAGCGAATGTGGCTATGACGCGGATGGAAACAAAAAGGTCCTTCCCATGGGCTTGGGCCCTTATGTCCGGGACAAAGCCGTTATGTCGAAGTTCTTCTTTCTCTGGCCATTCCTTCTGCTCTTTGTGGCTCTATGGATCCTCGGCAATATGGTCGTTTATTTCGCTATTCCCATCGCCGCGGTGGCGGTATTTGGGCTACAATGGGTCGCCAAAAAGGCTGCCAGCCAGGGGCCTACGGAATTTAGGATACTTCAGAAAACGGTGAGAGTGGACTTGCGAATATCGTGCCGTCACAGCTTGCTGATTTGTTCTTAGCCTTTTTTGGCTGGTGTTTTTGCGGGCTCACTATTCTGGGTCTTCATCAGATATGTGCTCTATGTGCTACCAGGTAAGCCTTCTTCCAGAATTGAGCCCCTCAGGCTGTGCTGATTTGCGGTTACAGCGACGTATTCCACAAATCCCTTCCTAAACCTCGGTTTCGCGGTGTTCTTCTCCTTGACGACATACTTCTACTTCTTCTCCATGGTCACGGATCCGGGGTATGTTCCGAAGCTTGGCAGCAGAAACCAGCAACGAGCAGTGATTGGCCAACTGTTTGAAGAGTGGAAGTTTGACGAGGAGAATTTCTGCGTCTTCTGCATGAACCGAAGGCCTCTTCGTAGTAAACACTGCAGGCGCTGCTCGCGGTGCGTCGCGAAACATGACCAGTAAGCCCTCACCGATCTTCCCCAAGTATGATGCTAATTCACGCAGTCATTGCCCCTGGATTGATAACTGCGTCGGTGCCAATAACCTGCGCCAGTTTGTTCTGTATATTCTTTGCTTAGAATTTGGCATTATTCTTTTCCTGCATTTGACTTTCAACTGTGAGTAACGTCGTTGCCAGCATGTCGGGACCAACACTAATACAGCTGTTAGATATCAACGGATTGCCGGCGCCCGCGGAACCAAAGTGTAATGTGTTGAACGATCAAATATGTGATTTCGTGCTTCGGGATACCTTTACCCTTCTTCTCGATGTTTGGATCGCGATCCAGCTGGTCTGGGTTACTATGCTTGGCGTTGTCCAGCTCGTTCAGGTCTCCCGAAACCAGACCACGTTTGAAAATATGAGAGGGCACTCGATGGACCGCGGTCATTCCAGCACACGGGCTTTTGCTTCTGCCGTCACAGCGGGTACGACGTCTCTCGATGCAGCTGGTCTCTCGGCCTCCGGTCAAGGCCCAAATCCAGCGCTGGCGCAAGGTGGACATCGGCACCGGGGTGGCTGTCTAAAGCAGTGGTCATCTCTCCTCGGTTTTGACACTTTCTTCGCAACAGCGCGAGATGGTCTCCGAGACGGACCCCGTGCTGCACGACCGAAGAACCCCTTCTCCCGCGGCGTCGTCTCTAACTGCCGGGACTTTTGGTGTGATCCGGCGCCGTACTTTGGCAAACGGGAACCTGGGTCTGCCATGCTAGGCGGCGAAATCGTCAACTACAACAGTATGTACGAGTCTCCGTCGCGCATGCATAGCGGCGGCGACTACCGGAGCGTGCCGTACGATGAATCGGCGGACATTGTATAGATCGAACCGCTCTTGACAAGACACGAGGGTTGACACGAGGGTTGGAGAGATATAATATAATGAGTCACTGAACGATCCCATTGTTACGCCTGTTGGGTTATGAGGGTTTGTTCCTTGTATAGTGTTGCATATACAGTTCTGCGCCTGTATATACTGCGAGGCATGATTAGCATATATGTACTTATGATAATGTGTATACTCAATTCTTTTAGGCTTCCAGGGCTGAGTCCCTATAAAAACGAGGTAGATGGTTCCTTAGTTCCAGGTAGAATGAAAAATACGCCCGAAATACTGAGTCTCCTGGACGCGAGAGAAACCCGAGATCCGATATCGCACATTAAGTGTAATATTTCCATTTCGCCTGTCTCACTCGCTGTCTGTCCATCCCGCATCATTGCAATTCCGTACAGTCGTTTTTCCACTTTATCGTCTGGTTCCGGTGGGCACTCTGAAACCCAGATCCCACACTAGCATCTTATCTCGGCTAGCAGCTGGTTTGCCTCTGGCCTTGGCCCTTGGTTCTGGTAGTCTGGGACCCGAGACGGTGAATTGGCCACGCGTTTGCCGTGCGCGGGTGGTTGGCTGGTCTGGTCTAGCGGTAGGGGTAAGGTTACAATGCTTACTCCGAGGCTCCCAGCAAGGTGATGTATATCTAGAGCTAGTATGGTGAGATTCCTCAGGGAAGCTCCCTGTAGCCGGGCGGAAGCCTGAAGGATGCACTACGAACACGGACCATGGTCAGAGTAATCTATTGTGGAGATGATTGATTTGATTGATTAGGGCTCAGTAGCAGGATCATGCCATTCTCATGCCATTCTTGCAGAGTTCGGGCTAGTAATGATAATATGACCTCGGATTGCTCTTACAACTGCCTCATCGGAGAACAGAACTGGATACTACCTTGAGTCCACTCAGCTACTGCACTCTGTATGTGTCAATTCCCAGCTCCGCCGGCCTGCATGCTGCACGTGAAAGCAGCTCTGAGGGCCCCGACCTTCTCCGACGCAGGAGTTCAGTCTGCACCACACCAAGTACCAACTGAGCTGCGAACTGCATGGCCCGGCTTCGGCGGGAGATGCAGAAAGTCCCTGGTACCTATCTACCTTAGTAAGGGTCTGGAGCCTCTTCGCCGAGTCCCAGCTCCTGTATGTATGGCTGTATGCAGATCGCAGTCAAAGCTGGTATCTTCATCCGAGGCTGTCGAGATCTCGCTTATAGAACGTCAATATGAACTTTCCAACAGTCAATCGATGTCGCCCGAGTAGTTGCTGCTTCACTTCAATGCTGCTGGGTTGTAGTGTGGACCTCTCCTGATGATCCGACCGAGGTAAGATACCCGTCAATCCGTACTATAACGCAAGACGATACTGTAGAGTCTTGACTCTTGAGCTGCTATGATCGGCAAGCCACCCACGAAAGAAGGGAAACCAGTCACCGGAGGATTCAGGGAAAGCGAGTCGAGGGAGGGGACCAAGAGTGACCAAGATCTTAGTCAAGTCATGGAAGGGATAATAATGAGTAGTGCGGCGGTTAGGCTAGATTTGCTTCTTCAGCAGGGCTGGGCTTGGACTCGGACTCGGGTTTGGACTCTGAATGGATGGACTACCTATTGAGCCGTTGTCCGCGGACCGCAAGTTTTCTTGGTGGTGGGGACAGATATCAAAGCGTGGGCGTCGGCTAGGAACTCGTTACGCGCAAAGTGAAAACCTGGTGGATCAATCTGATAATGATTCGCCGTTGGGCTCGAATTTCCTGCAAACTCTTCCGAGTCAATTCAACGATGTTCGCTGGAAAGTCAGTGATTCTGCAGGCCTGTTATGCAAATATCCTGCAGTCAGCATAAAAACCCAACCGGGATTACGATAGTCCCACAAGTGTAAGTGTAACAGCGGGAAATTGCGGTGGCTTGGGCACGGCCAAGATTCAATTTTATCAGATGAAAAATCTGATTAGATATCGATCAGTTCCGCGATGGGTCTCGTAACTACGTTCCAACTTCCGGCGCAACGCTCCCAATTACTGTTCGGATCGTACAGAATAATAGCCCTCATATCATGAACCGATTCTCATCCTTGTCTCTTGGAAGTTATTGGCACGCTTGCTTAATGATACCTCACTTCCAATGGGATCTGCAGCTGCGAATTATCTAAAATCTTTTGACTTTGTAAGCCGCCGTCGTGAGCGCCGTCGGTCGCGGCCGGCTGGATTTGAACGTGGTCTGTCTTTTGGTGTGGGTCGTAGTCGGGACAAAGAGGGAATGAGCTGCAGTTGCAGGAAGTAACCCTGGCGAGAGGCCTCGGCGAAGCAAGTCAAAGCTGATGATCGATCAATCTGTATCTCACTATGCTTGTGTGGAACCAGCGGTGAGGCAGAAGTTCCCTGTCAGTGATCTTTAGAAACTCCAGTATAGGACGAATCAGGAAGTATTCATGAGTAGGATCTATATAGCCAACCAGATTACATACACAGTAAATGCCAAGTGGAATCCGCTTTTTACTCCCACGCTAATGTAATCCATACATCAAGTGGGTCCACCAGCTTCTTCGTTATTACTTTTGAGTCGGAATTTTTCACAGCATTGCGCGGAACCTGGTGTCCGGCACCGCCGCGCTCTCAAGCTGCTCTCCGAAAATCGATTCCACCATCTCGCCACCTCGCGCGGCCAGAACCGACAGCAGGCTGTCACTCAGTCCATGCGTCTGCTCGTTGCTGCCCTGCAACCAAATCCCAGCATCGGCGCTGACCTTGCTCCGGTCGAGGTCAACGCGGTAATCCCGGCTCGGGGTCCAGCGATCCTGCGTCGCCGGTCGCAGCTGCTGTACCTTGCTGAGGAGCTGTTCGTGGCCATTGCGGTTGTAGCCGGTGGCGACCATGAGCGCATCCACCTCCAAGACTTCCTTTCCGTCACCGACGAGGCTATCCTTGCCATCCTTGACTGCCTTGACATGCACCCGCATCCGCTTGTTGGGTCCGTAATGTTCGACGCGTGTGATCTTGCGGCCGGGGAGGACGCGGTGCTGCCATTGGGTCTCGTCGGGATTCTTGACTCTCTGGAGGTACATTTCGTGGTAGATTTCCTCAATCAACTCGAGTCTGACGACACTGTAGTTCGTGGCTTTATCTTGTTTGAGGGAACGTTGGCGCTCGGAGGCCGAGAGGTTGAAAAACTTGTCCGTTCGCTCGGGGTTGAAAACCTCGTTCACGCTGATAGCGGGTTAGTCCGTTTCGTAGACACAAGATATAATGGACTTACAATGGAGAGTCATCACTAGGTCTCATGGCGGAATCTCGCATGATGAGGGACGTTCTGGAGTTGGGATACCGCCTGTGGAGGTCTTGGAAAATCTCAGCAGCACTCTGGCCGCTTCCTAGGACTGCGATGTTGTAGGGCTCGTCGTTGTCCTTGAGCAGACTGGGCAAGACCGCACAGTACTTGGACGAGTGCATGATCCGGGGATCTTGGGGAAGCTCGGCCGGCAGCTTTGCACTGCCTCCAAGGGCAAGCACAACCTTGCGCGCACTCCGCGATGAAATTTCGCCGGTCTCCACGTTGCGGGATAGAACGGTAAAGTAGTCGACTACATGGCTGTCTGGGCTCGACTTGCCGGGGAGCACCTCAATCACTTCTTCGCCGTAAGACACAACATCCGAGAACTGGTTGGCGCACCAGCGCATGTAGTCTTCAAACTCCATCCGGGCCGGGAGGAAGGTGCTCAGGTTGGTGAAATGGATCAGGCGATCCTTCTGGTGGAGGTAGTTGAGGAAAGTGAAGCTGCTGCGAGGGTCACGGAGAGTGGCAAGGTCTTTGATGAAGGAAATTTGCATTTTGGCACCAGGAATCTGCATTCCAGAGTGCCAGGCGAACTGTTTCTGACGCTCCAAGAAAGCGACCTTGGGCTGCCAGCCGGAGGTGGGAGCACATTTGTTTAGGCACGGGTCGAGGGCGTCATGGAGAGCTACCGCAATCGACAGACTCGCTGGGCCAAATCCGACGCAAAGCAGATCATGCAGCTCATCCGGGGGGGTAGGCCGCAAGCGTTGAGGGGCACGTTGCTGCGCCAGGGGCATCTTGCGATAGCTCTGAAAGTCCTCGGACTTCCTCTGAAGGGGCTCCATTGGTCGCTCTGTTCAAATGAAATAGCAAAGGCAAAAGCTGGGTATCAGGAAATCTGTCGCAAAACAAATCAGAGGGAAATTGAAGCTTCGGGGGAAAAGACGAGATCGTCGGAGAGGTGGAAGGGTCGGCCGTTATATGTGGCAGGGGTGGGCATCGAGGAACAGGGAATAATCAGATTATCAGACAGACCCATCCTGCTAGTAGCCTGGTAACGGAGGTTGAGCTCTCGTAATGGCAGGAAATTGCAAATTCGCATGGAAATACAATACGGCAACAGAACCAACGCCTTGAGAGTGGGTTTTGACAGGACATCGGGCCGTGAGGTGTTCCACACAAATGACGAGTGCCGGAACACGCCATGCTCTGTTCACTGTTGCCCGTAGTACGGTCGGAGTACCGTAAATCTAGGTAGCCTACTTGGCTGAGCATGAGCATGGCCAGAAACCTTCAGGCAGAGCCCCGCAGTCCAAGCACCAAAGAACGTGGGATATGATTATGGACTGATTAGATCCGACATCGGGATACTCCCGAGCCTACTTTTGAGTCCAATCTTCAAGTTCCTTTGTTGAACAATTGAATTGTTCCCACGCATAAGCGGTATGCTAGCACTCCACTGTGCCTAGGTAACATTGCATGCAGGCCTAGGTATCTGCGAGGTGGCGGGGTAACTCGAGCATATTCAAGCTACATTTTGTGCATGAACCTTTGCACAAAACAGGATTATCTGGGCTTATTATATATCTACAGAGCTCTTGAGTCGCAATTCCAAGTGATCATCAACCTGGCAGGAATGTCTTTTTCCTTACTTTGTCATTAACTACATACATGGATCCAGTACCTGCTGTCCGATCTCGATTTGCTCTCCGCCACTATATCCCCACGCCAGAAGACACCGGATGCGGATCTCAAACTGTCGCCCTGCGCGATCTCTCGCTAGCTCAGGCTAAGGAAGATAGACCGGACTGTTGGGTCAGGAAAATGAGTATCGCTTTGAGGCCGTGGCCTGAATGCTAAATACTAGGTTTCACGAAATACCACACTACAGGGCCCTTCAAAACACGATCTTGGCTCACAGACGCAATGAACATGGGTCCCTGCAGCCGACATGGACTAACGTATGCATGGAGCGGCCCTGCAGCCAACATGGACTAACATAGTTATGTATGGAGCGGCCCTGCATCAGAAGCAGCTTAGATACTGCTCGCTTCAACTACGAGTGATGGTGACCTCCAAGAACAGACTTCCGCCTTAAACAAAGTGCTTTTACCAGTATAGACCTAGGACGGCTGGGATACGCAAATTCCACAGATCTCAAGAATATCGGAGCTATGATCAACTTGACTGGGATCTCCATTTCAGCGCTCGTCTCGCGTTCGTACCCCCATCACTACCGCTTCCTTCTACCAGAGTACTTAGAGCGTGAGTATCCCACGCGAGCTCCACAACGGGACTTATCTCCTTCGACAATCTCTGTTCCAATGGGAGACATGTGTCTGCCTTTTTTTGGTTGCAAATGTCTGCATCGTGATAGGCGGATGTAGATCTACGGGGCCAACGCTCCCTTTCAAGTACGTGCTAGAGGGTGCCTGTGACCATGGCGTAAGTCATCTGCCCATCTCATCGCACTGCATTTATCTCACGAGATCAATCTCCAACCCATCTCGACTATAGTTCTTCTGGTTTTGGCGTTGTCCGCGTCAAATGAGGCACTATGTATTCATACGTGGAAGCTGTCAAGGGAGAGTCGATATCAATCTCTCTGGTCAATGGCAGCATCCACCAACCTAGGCTCTTGCTACTCGAGGCCATTGCACCGTGGCTTCTCCACCTCTGTGGCCATGGAGCCGGGAGCCCCCATGGCCATAGCCCACTCTGGCGGCTGGACGAGTCGGCCCGTGGAGTTCATGCTCTGAAGCGGAACTGCATGCCCCCCCTACAGTGAATGCAATAAGGGCGTCTTTGTTTATTGAATTCAGGCTTTAGACGTCTTGGCAGATGTACGGCAGCAAAACTGCTGCGCGAAACTCCTTGCCAATGTCCCGATAGCATGATCTTCGGACAAGGAGCGTCCAGGCATGGCCCAAATGATCTCGCTCCAAAAGCCTCCAAACTTCGCGCATTGCATGTTGACAGCCAGGCATCCTTGTCTGTAAGCACTGCAAATGCCATTCCGACCGCTTTAGTCAGTAACCATGAGCACGAAAATGTCGGCTCCCAGGCGGGAAAACTTGAATCGTCGGCATTGCGCCATACAGCCTACTCACATTTGAATGACTCTGCAGGCGTCACTGATTCTATGACAAGCCTGCACAACACTTCTTGTGAGAGAATACTCTTGACTGATGCATTTGGACTGCGCGGATGCTGGCTCTAGTTCGGCATCTGCAAGTTCATGATGATCCAAACGCAAAGTACGTATGCTCCTTCTGCTCTGACAACTTCCTTGCTTAATTCGCCCATAAAAAAGGAATTGACAGCTGCCATCTAGGAACGATGTCCCTGCGGTTTCTTCCAGAACGTCAGGATCCGAACCATCCCAGGGCCTCTTACTTGCAGTGGAACTATGAACAGTTAGAAGCCGTCAGTGTTGCGGTTCTTCGCTCACCATCACACATATTCTGTCAAAGGCCAAAATCGGACTAGTGTTCGCTGTTAGGATAGCTCGGATACTAGACGATTAACGGCAAAGTCTCGCGGGTTTACCTGCATCCTCATAGCGGTAGACCTCTGACCCATTCCCAGGATCGATTACTCCCGCCCCTTGGATGAGATTTCGGCTACGGGAGGCCTTTGCGCCTGCAAGGTTTCGAGGTAGAGGCTATTATTGAACTCTTCAGCAGTCTAGCTTGCACAATTGAAAGAAGGGCAAACTTATTGGCAAGGTGGCTAGAAAACAAGGAAGCTAGAGGTCAAGCCGCAAAGGGATGGGCAGAGGTCCAGATACGGAACCATATCGAGACTTGTCATATTTCGGCTCGCGGCGGGCTAGTAGAGATTAGATATCGGCTAGCGAACCCGAAGAAGATATCAAGATGCGGTGTGCTCCTGAGGTTATCCTCATGCAGTGCTCGAACAGAACTAGCGATTTTATACTTGGTTGTGCTGCGAATATTGGTATGGTGATGCAGTCGGTGAAGAGCTGGGATCTTGCTGCAGTCTCTCGTCGACTCGCAAGACTGACTAAACTTATTAATTGAATCAAGGGATACATGGGTCACCAGACAATCAATGCGCTTCAATATGGTAGCAACCCTGGGGTTCGCGTTGGGACAAAATGCGGTATAGAAAGTGGACTTAGGGCAGCACAGGTATATATTCCGCCAGTCGTCAGGGACAACCGATTTCCTCCCAGCAACTTCATCGTCGGGCTTACCAGATATTCTCATGGAGATGGGATATGCGGAGTATCGTCATTGATTGGGCCCATCTACCTTAGGCACCAATGATGCTGATGCTCTATGTGAGACGGGGTGCTTCCACGTTGGACTCTGGACGAAGCCGATGACAGCATTGAACATTCCCTGTGGAGTGGGCCAACCACCAACCACAACCTCCAGATCTACTGACAGTCCCCGACAACATAGATGCCCAAGTTAACGAAGATCCCAACCGATTATCACCTTATCAAGGGATGTTAATGACATTTGCAGCGCCATTGATGATGTCGATGCTCTGGAATTGGATACGTCAGAAGAGGGAGATGGCCCCGACGTCACACGTGGACAGGGGGGCTTTGTCGCTATCTGAACGCACTACACAACAGATGAGACCGGGCAACTGAAGCTATGCTGAAAGCTTCGAGTCTTCAACTGAATTCCATCCAGAGGTCGCAACCTAATCCCAGGCGAGTCTGTGAGCCAGCCTCACTTTGAAATTTTGGCTGCGGTGTGCTGACTCATTGTTTATTTATTTTGTATTGTACTAGGTATTTATCCTCGAGGTGACGATGGTGAGAAGACTTCAGGAACAGCTTTGCCACTCGACCCAGCCCAACTGGGGATCATGATAATCATGATATTAGTTGTGCAACCGGTGGCGATGTGCTTGGGTAAGCAGAGCATAAACACATGCATGCAAGGGAGGCATGATCTTATCGAGCATCTCGACCACTATCGATAGCTCGATACGCTGTTTGCGCCCCTCTAAAAGACTCCCGAGGTTGAGTCTCGAGCATGCCATGTCCTGGATCAGCTGGCAGCACTGGATCAACGCTCCAGGAGATACCGATAGCATTCAAATTAATAAACTTGTAGTCAGGTAGTATAGGAGGAGAGTGTAACATTGTTACAGTTCTGTAATGTGCCTTGGTGGCGCGTGGACGTGAAGGGCGCTAACCCCGATTGATCAGGGGAAACAACAGACCGCACGCGTCAAGTCGCGTAGTCCAAACATCCACAGCCCAAGTCCCGCCCCCAGTGGCCGCCGAAGACGAGCGAAGAGGCGCTTCGACGGTCAGGCACGCTGCTCAACTTTTTTTCCCTTCCCCAGTCGTGTGTCATCCGGCCAGGGCCTGCTCTCCATATCTCCATCGACCCCGTTCCATGTATTTCTCTATTTCTCCGTCTTTCCCGTGCCATCTAGCTGATTATTGCTCCCCATTCGAAGTCTAAAACAGGAACACCCCTCCCCTCTGTCCCGCAAGGGAGATCCCTCGGCCGATTTTCTTCAGCGAGTGTGGCCGCTGCATACCGCAAGTTCCATCAGTATCCGCCCCTCTCTCGGTCCATCCGGTCGCTCATCCCTTCCTTCGCCTTCATCTATTATCGATTCATCATCGCGTGGTTGTCTGTTTCCAGAAAGTCAGCTTCAACTTAGCACCCCCTTGCGCTGTCCACGGCCTGGCGAGCCCATTCGTTGGAGTTTAAAGAAAGGGAGAAGGAAGGGACACGCAGACTTGCTGCTGCTACTTCTCCTGCATTCGAATTAGATCAGTGCTTATTGCACCTTCGGCCTGTCTCTGGCGCATCCGAACCGTCGCAGTGCCGCAGGGTATCGCAGCATTTGCCCTGGTCTCAAACCTGCGCGCGCGGACTGGTCGCGCCTGCACATCTCGCGTCGGCGCCTGCCTATCCTGACACCTGAAACATCCCTACCATTCTCGTTTCATCTAGGCGCTTGGGGAACCCAACAAGTAAACAACAGACCTTCGGTTTCATCGACGCGCCGGTAACTTGGAGCTCGCCGAAAGGCGCTTCCACGATATCAATAGCGAGCGTGTACGGGGTTTCCATAAAGCGGTCTTCTGGAATTCCTCAACGCTCCTCGACCTTGTGATGTCAAATCATAGCTCGCTTTGTCTCGCTCGCTTGTGCTTTGGTGTTATTGCGCACAGTTCTCACATTCCATTGCGTTGGATATTGACTCCCTCGATCGCGATTCGCCTGTCGTGAAGGAAAAGAGAGCCGCCTGTTCACCTTGTTGTGTTTCCTGCTGCGCCTCGAATAGCTGACCGGCCCTCGACACGACCGACTTCAAAAATACTCAGCTCTCACTTCTACCTCATATTATACTTACCAGACTCCGAGTGTTTTCGCCTCGATTAAGCTGTTTCAACCTCATCAATAATGGTAGCGACATTTTCACCTCACCGCGATGCGGGTGGCACATTACACCTGTCATCGCATTCTGGCATCCACCATATTGACGCCAACACAGCCATCCGACAACTTCGTCGATCCTTCTCGCGCTCGCCCTCTAAGAGTTCGAGTTTTTCTCTTCTAGGCTCTCGGAACCACTCCCCATCCAAGAACTCCTCATATGTTTCTTCTCCGTTGTCACCATCGCGAAGGTCTGCGCAAGGCAACTTTGTGCTCTTCCCCAGCTCCTCCCAGCAGTCACCGTTCGCCGTACCGTATCCGCCCAGCGCTAAGATTTCACGCCCTACTATGCGCCGCGCGCGCACTTCTCCTCGGAGCCCAGTCAAGCGCGCTCTGAACGTGTCGACTGACCAAGGGAACGCGAAACCTCTACATGAGATCCCCGTCACCCCGGGCGTAGAGAACTCTTCTACGGTCCCCGGAATTAGCCTCTCACCTGACGAAACGGGTGGCGGTGTAGGTACATGCTCAAACGAAGAATCCGTTGTATACGCGGATGATACACCAAATCCTCGGCCCTCGGCGTCCCGGATTGAGAAACGACGAAGCGGCACCTTCGGCTCAGCTGTCAGCCCGATGAAACGAAGCGACGGTATCATGAATCTAGACCGCGCATCACGCGGTAGTCCTTCTGCGAAGCGACGAAGTGTTCAAACAGTTAATCTCTCCGGGGACTTCAGTATATTCGACAGCGAAGGCGTTACGAATACAGCGGAGGATGCGCAAACAGAAGAGGTTGATTTGGAGAAAGACGCAATATTCTTTCCAACCACCACGACACCACCCTTCAGCCCTTTTGCAACTGTCCCTAGACGGACTTCTTCTCTGCGGCGGTCAACACTGCAGCAGCGCCCAAATGAACGATCCTTGTTCTCTCGAACTAGGGCTTCGGGAAACTCGGAGGAACCCGAGGCTGGCACACCTCTAACCGTTCGTTCCCGTCCATCTTTGGACCATAACACCTTTTCACCTCATCGCGAGAGCCTGTTCTCACCACGCCCTGCTCAGGGTAGCTCTTTGTTTTCAAACTCACACGGCGCAACGTCTCGACCTGCCGCCCACCCACTGTCCAGGACAATCACTCAATCCTCGTCCAGCTCTAGCCTGGTAGACGATTCGCCCACTCATGAACCGCCGCAGAAGAGTGATCGCCCTAGGGCAATCGTCAACTTTTCAAAATCACTTCCAGCGGGGGCCACCCGGCCTACGGCTGCACGCCATCTCACTCGCGAGGACTCGACGTCGTCAACAGACTCCTTCGCTACGCCCGAGAACTACAAACTCGTCAAACCACTTCCAGCTGCATTCATGTCCACTGGCCTCATATCGAAGAAGAACCGTAACGTCGACGATTCTCAGAGCATGCTGGGTTTCAGCAAGAACATGCCTGACACTCCGTGCAAGAGACCTGTTAATCTGTTCGCTGCTAGCCAAAGAGCCCAGCCAGACGAGTTACTTGGGAGGTCGACGCTATGTAATGCTATGGATATGCCCCCTCCGTCCCCTTTCAACCCTTCAAGCGCGCGCCCTAAACAGAGCCCGTTTGCGCGAGGTATGGGCATTTTCGGCAATAGTTTCAATCGTCCTGACGTCTCGCGACGTGGAAGTTTGGCTAGTATCGATGGTGATGATGGGTACGGGATGCACACGCAGTCGCCTTCTAACCGCCAGGATAGTCTACCACTCAGTGAATCCGATTTCCCCCCGACACCCACAAAACAATCATTTTTCCCGTCACGAACCTACCCTCCGGCTGCCTCACAAATTGCTTCCCTCGAGCGACTGTCTGAGGCGAGGGGTACAAACTCTAGTCCACTGCATGACAGATTCCAACATGGGTCACCTCGTACGCCTCAAGAACACTTCTGCCCTCCCGATCCCAGTGGCCTAACTATCTCAGGACACAATGACCGGCAATCTGCCCAACCAGACTTCAATCCCTTCAACCTACCGGCCACCCCGACTGGTCCGCGTGACTCTTTCATCGGAAAAAGACCCAGTCTCCCTCTGAATATACACCATACTCCGGACGTGGATCCCAGCCTCACATCTCGCTTCGAGTGTGTTGAACTTGTTGGCACCGGAGAATTCTCGCAAGTTTACCGTGTTTCGCAGCCAAATGACGTGTCTCTGGCATCGATATTCTCGACTACTCCGAGGTCTTTCAAATCGCCGCCTGACCAAGTTTGGGCGGTCAAAAAAGCAAAGCAGCCATACTCAGGGTTAAAGGATCGTGAACGTCGTATTCGAGAGGTCGATGCTTTGAAGGCTCTCACCAACTATGACCACATCATATCCTTTGCTGACAGCTGGGAGGGCAATGGTCATCTCTACATCCAAACAGAGTATTGTGAGGAAGGCAGCTTGGATGTCTTCCTCACACAAGTGGGACTCAAGGCGAGACTGGATGATTTCCGAATCTGGAAAATTTTGCTTGAGCTGTCTACGGTAATTACCCACCAGTCTACTTTAGATAGTACAAGGTTGCTAACTTTTAACAGGGCTTGAAACATATTCACGACTCCGGTTTTATACACCTCGATCTCAAACCAGCCAATATCCTGGTCACTTTCGAAGGCGTTTTGAAGATTGCCGATTTTGGCATGGCAACCCGATGGCCGGCCGAAGAGGGCATCGAGGGAGAAGGCGATCGTGAATACATTGGACCGGAGATCCTAATGGGAAGATATGACAAGCCTGCGGACATCTTCTCACTGGGCCTAATCATATTCGAGATTGCTGGTAACGTCGAACTTCCGGACAACGGCCTTTCGTGGCAGAAGCTTCGGAACGGTGACATGAGCGACGTTCCGAGCTTGACTTGGAGCTCTGAGACCACGGTTTTCCGTGATGCGTCTGGGAACCCAGTTTCGGAGGAGCCATCGTTCGAGGAACTGTGCGGATCTGAGTTTGGGGACGACGATCTCGGCACACCTGATCTCTTTGGGAGCAACAGAGAGCGAAAACCGATCCCTTTTACCCGGAGTAGCGAGCTGGCCGACCCTCCCGCTTTCATGATTGACGCCAGCCACGAGCAATCTCTGGATAATATAGTGCGGTGGATGATCTCCCCTGAACCGTCAGATCGACCCACTGCTGATCACATACTGGAGTCTTTCGGAGTCCAGTTTGTCGCGTCTCGACGTCGGGCTGGCGCCACTGTGTATGAGGGCAATTGGGGCCCTGCCGACGATGTTCTCGCGGAAGATGCCGAAATGATCGATGTTTGATTAATACGACCTGTCATATTATTGCATTTGGACGGAGTTGGTGATTTCTCGGATTCCCCTACAGTACCATCTAACGACGGCGTTCCTGCGGCTATTACGGAATTTTTAATCTCACATTCTCCTGCGACCACCACAGTGGCTCAAACGGTGAGGGTATTCGATATGCAAAGGATACATACATTCAGGACCTCTGCTATATCGCCTCCCACTCAGCGATAATCACCCATCTTGGCTAATATCCGACCACCTTATGCGCTCCGACAGCTATCTGCATTGCGCACAGGGTTATTACGCTCTTTATTCTATTTCTTTTGTTTGTGTACCTCCACACCAATCTAGCCTTGATGCTTGGGTTTTTCTTCGCGCTTGTATCAATAACATCTGCGTGGTTGGATTCCTATCTTTTCTTTTTCGATTTTCTTTCGAGACCCACATTGTCCCGGGTTCTCTCTTCCCATTTTGAATTGAAGCAAGGCGTCTCCGTTGATATTACGAGGCTTTTTTATGTTTCTTTTGTTGGAGTATCCGGAGCGCTCTCTTCCTGGGACAATTTGGGCATTTTATAATGATTATTACTCTTATTTTTCATGTCACTCACAGATTTCCTTGGGCTGTAATTCTTGAAGCTGTTGCCTTTCCATATGACCTTGATGGACAGGAAGGATGTGATCAAGCGGGCTTGAGAAGCAATGTTTGTACTTAGATTACTGAATGAACACGACCATTCCTGGACGCGCACGTTTGTCAACTATTTAACTTGCCCTTCAAACATTTGTAGTATCTCAGTTCTACAAGAATTGAAGGTGTACGTCGCTAGTAAATATCATTGGACCACTGTCCAGAGCTAAAGCCAAGGTTATGTACAGTACAAGCTCACAGACAGTAAGGATCGAACACCAACCATTCCTCATATAATGCACCCGACGCAATATACAAACGCTCGATATACTCTCAAAAACAAAACAACAAAAACACATGACCCCAGGCAATATTAAAACTTAAACCGATGAGCCACCACCTCCGCTGCGGTTTCCGAGCCCCCTTCACCACCACCCAGCGGCTCAACCTGCGGATAGTACCACGTGGTAACGGCGATAATGATGTATACCAGCACGCAGAGACCGCCCTCGAGGTAGTTTGACTTTCCATCTCGGAGGAAATTGCCGACGACTAGAATTGACAGGACGACGAGGACGATCATGAAGATCTCGAAGTTCAGGCTCATGTCCTTGGAGAGACCCCAACCGACGATGACGGCGAGGGGCGCGTTCAGGAGCGCGGTGTGAATAGAGGGACCCAGGCAGTGGAAGAGAGCGAAGTTGATTTGGTTGTCCCTGTGGATGGGTGGTTAGTATATGCGAGAGGTTTCAGGAACTACGCAAGTGGGTAACTCACCAAGCTTCGTCAATAGCGGTCAGATGCTCAGCTGCTTTCTCGACGACAGGCACGAGGATGAGACCCATGAAGTTGTCCGGCACGCCTTGTTCGTGGACGACATGCTCGATCTCGTTGACGAGGAAAACGGCCGACATGCAGACGCATGTTAGGGCTATGGCGATGGCGATCAGGCATTCGGTCAGAGTGAGCTTTGCGCGTTTTTCCTCCTTGTCGCGATCTTCGTCGCGGTTCTCGTCGTGCTCGAGAATCTCATCGAAGATGGTGTGGTGGCTGTGGAGGTTGTAGAAGAGGTACCTAATAAGGGAGACGTTGTGAGTAGATCATATAGGGGATGGACTGTTGGGAGGTGGTAGGTTTACATCATAAATGCGGCCAGAAGGATGATTGCGGTAGCTCGGCTGATCTTCAGGGTTGAGTCAACTATCGCAGCTGGCGTCGTGGTGGTGCTCGTGCTGCCGCTGTTCAGTGTTGCGTAAAAGGCGCTCGGAATCAACAGGCCAAATCCGGCAACTAGTAACAGCCCCGAGCCGACTTCGCTGACGGCCTCATGGAACACCTGGTCCTCACGACCGAGTCCACCGAAGAAAAAGCATAAGCCCAGGCAGAGAAGCAGATTCGCAAGGATCGAGCCCAGGATGGCAGCTTGGATGACGGGTATCAGGTTGCCACCGTTGTCGTTATGGATCAGCACCATGAACAGCACGATTTCCACAACGGAGCTGAGGGTTGTTTCGAGGAGAACGCCGAACACCTTGGGCAGCTTTTTGGCAAGCTCCCCGCCAGCGAATCCAAGCAGGTTTGCGGACGGGACCATGGCGATGTAGTTGAGAGCAAATATCCACACATGAAGATCCGGTCGAGCAAAGTGTATGGCGATGGCGGCGGGGACGAAAGGCCATAGAATATTGACTATCATTGAAAGGGTGCAGGTGCTCCTGAAGCAGACCTGGAGGAACAGAAGGGGGTGGATGCCGCTTCGTCCACTCTGCCCGGCAGTGTGCACTCGAAAGAGAGCATGGCGATAGTTGTGTCGTTTTTTCTCGTCATTATGCGTAGGCAGCACACTGCCATTACCAGTGCTGGCGTTGGCAGCTGGGCGATTGAGATCGGACATCAGCAGGCTTTCGTTGCCCTCCTGAAAAGTCGAGGGCCGACTTGTTCTTCGCGACATCAAAACACGATGAACTGTGGTCAAAGATGGATTTGGCGGCCGATCGAGATTATGAAGAACTGCGCATGCGTAGTGTTGCAGAATAGGAAGCGGCTGAAGCTCGAAGAAGCAGGGATGCACAAAGGGGCAAACAGATCAACAGAGTATGCTAATTATACTGTTGCAGCACAGCGTGTCAAGGACTCAAGCCATACTCAGCCTGGTAAGAGGGAAAAGACGGGAGATTGAGCGCGGTAACAGTGTCAAAGAAGTCGGGGGACGGCAAGGCTCACCGTGGCAGTGGCACAAACAAGAGCTAGAAAGAAGCTGGGCTTGAAAAGGACGATCAAAAGGGTTCAAATAAGCGTGACGAAGGATGACCGGTCTCAAATTGGTGAGCTGGCAGTGGGACTGTGGCACGGCCGTGTGGGATAGTCTGTGTGGGCTAGACTTGTTCTCGACATAGCCCAATCAACAGTGATTAGTTGACTATACCACGCAAATTATTCAAGGCCGTCAACAGTCGAGGCAGAGATAGGGGCCCGAACAGTTGAACTAACCCAAGAGGTTGATGCATCCTCAAGACTTGGCAGGACTCTTGAAACAACTTGGCTCCTTCTGCTAAGGCTCGGCTACACACCAAGCACGTTCAGTGGCTGGAACTGGGCGTTTATGTGCAGACTCCATCTTGAACATTCGCCATTGCATTCGCTGTGTACGGAGTAGAATGTTTCTCGCAATCGAACAAGAGATGTACTCTAGTTGCAGCCTGCATCATCAGATAGAGCATACCAGCCAACGCGCTTCACCGAGTTGATGCATTCTTTGTTCATGCTAGCTTGTGTCTGCTTTTTTGGCCGAAAATCATCCTACTACTCCGTATCTCCATACGGAGTACTGTACCCAAGGTTAGTACTGTGACTCGTGAGATACGGAGTACGCGACCCACCCAGCACAGCCACAATAATGGAGTATCGTTATGCTCGTCTCGTGTTTTTATCCTTCTAGGGGATGAGCCGATGAAGTGGACCAGGTCCGTCACCGACCGTGGGAAAAAGATTGGCTGGAGCCTGAGAGCCATGGACATTGGAAAGGTTAAGGGTCAAACATGCATAGCATAGCACCCGACATCTCTGCTCTATACGGAGTATTAACCATAACCATGGTTTCAACGGCTGACGAATACTCCGTATGCGATCCGGGTAATTCGATGCTGGTCAACAAACAAATAGATGAATTGAACTTGATGTCAGACAAGAGCGTACTTGATGGACATTGAACGAATGCAGTTGAGCAGGCCTGAGGGGCATCCTCTGGTCTTGCCGACGAAGCTGCTACGTATAATGGACTTGTGACGGCTGACTTGGGCTTCAGCAGAATTACCTTGACGAAGTTGGAACGTATTCGAGATGCCCTTATTCATCGTTTGGAAAATCTGCCATGACTCCATCGTCTCATCGCCTCCTGCCAGGGAGGCGCAGGATGCATATGCGGCCATGGCCAATCTAGGATTGGTTTCGCTTATCCCTTCGTAGATGGCTTTGGCAATGATATCAGCATGCATGTAGAGGCATCAGGGCAGCTCTAGAGTCTAGAGTGTTGTCAAGTGGCCTATCTTGGGGCTTTCTATTAAGACAACCCCAGCCTTCCGCTTCCGTTTCGGTTACCATGACTTGGATGGATATTATTGCCCAAGATGATGGGAGTGGGATACGTCTTGCGGCGCCTTTTCAAGTTTGGATTCGCGCAGCCGGTGAGCCAGTGAGCTAGCCCAGTCGAAGATAAAATATTAAGGCGATGCGCGAAATCTCTTCAAGTCTCATCAACAGCACTGCAGTGACTGCACCCACAAGGTCTGGCCGTGAATAATGCCAAGAGACAGGAATCCCGCTGCCAGGCCGGATCGGGACTAGTCAGGTCAACATCAGATGGCGGCGGAATGGCGAGACCCGCGGCTATCGTCGGCGGAGGGGTCCTGGCTTTGAACTTTTCATCATTATTTCTCTGTTCCTTTTACCTCGCTACTCTGGGCACCTGAACCAACCGTCGCGGTCTTTGATTTTGTCCCCTCGAGGTTCAAGTTACGATGTCCTCCAAAACGACACCGGCCATCCCGGTAGCCCTAGATGCCATTACTCAACATATTGGCAACACCCCTCTTGTGAGGCTGAACAAGCTACCTCAAAGCCTCGGAATTGAGGCGACAGTGTATGCGAAGTTAGAGTACTTCAATGCAGGTGGCAGCGTCAAAGACCGGATAGCTCTTCGCATGATTGAAGAAGCCGAACGGTCAGGACGTATCAAGCCAGGCGACACGCTGATCGAACCTACCAGCGGTAATACGTAAGCCCTATATACCTCAAGATCTCTCCCCACAGAGCGCGCATCCTGACTTTTCCACATTAAGTGGTATTGGGCTGGCTCTTGTCGCGGCCGTCAAAGGTAATCTAACATACGACTCGTGTCTTTGCCGTCCGCTCACTCTTCGAACCACACTCAGGCTACAAGACCATTATCACTCTCCCAGAGAAGATGTCCGCCGAGAAGGTCTCTGTTCTCAAAGCGCTCAACGCGACCATTATCCGAACTCCTAACGAAGCTGCATACGACTCCCCCGAATCTCACATCGGCGTTGCAAAGCGTCTCGAAAAGGAGCTACCAAATGCGCACATTCTGGACCAGTATGCCAACCCAAACAACCCATCGGCTCATGAACTTGGCACCGCGGAGGAGATATGGACCCAAACAAAGGGAGAAATCACAGCTATCGTTGCTGGTGCGGGCACTGGTGGAACAATCACCGGGCTCTCTCGGGGCCTGAAGAAGCACAACCCCAACGTCCAAGTGATTGCTGCGGACCCTCAAGGATCCATACTGGCGTTACCAGCTGTGCTAAATGAGGAGCACGCCAATGAGTCATACAAGGTTGAAGGTATTGGATACGACTTCATCCCCCAGGTGCTCGACCAACATGCCGTCGACAAGTGGTACAAGACAGAAGACAAGGAATCCTTCCAGTATTCTCGCCGGTTAATAGCCGAGGAGGGTCTGCTTGTTGGTGGCAGCAGCGGAAGCGCAATCGCGGCCCTAACAAAGGCCGCAAAGGACAACCAGTTCAAGAAGGGTGATGTCGTCGTCGTGGTTCTGCCGGACAGCATCCGAAGCTACCTCACCAAGGTAACTTATCCCAATCAGTTGCGTGGTATATCATGATCCTAATCCCAAATAGTTCGCCGACGACGACTGGCTTGCCGCAAACGATCTTCTACCCTCACTCCCGACTGAAGTCACTATTGAATCCTCCGACAAGCAGAGCCAAGGACAATATGACGCTTTTGCCTCCACAAAGGTCCGCTCTCTACGACTGAAGCCAGTAACAACAGTCCATTCCAACATCCCTTGCGAAACCGCCATCGAAGTCATGCGCGACAGAGGCTTCGATCAGCTTCCCGTCCTCGCACCGTCGGGCAAAAAGCTGGTCGGCCTCGTCACACTCGGAAACGTCCTTAGCAGACTGACGCACAACCGCGCGACCGGCAAGAGTCCCGTTGCCGACGTCATGTTCGATTTCCGTACCATCTCCGAGGTTGTTACGGACCCTCGAGATATGGGTCTCGCGAGCTTCAGACCCGATCAGAACGGGCAGGATGTTCCCAAGCCGCAGATCAGGAATCGGAAGTTCGTTGAGATTACCATGGATACACCTCTAAGTGTACTAAACCGCTTCTTTGAGTGGAACAGTGCGGCTATTGTTACGGAGAAAGACGAGAGTGGGACCCTAAGACCCGTGGCCGTTGTCACAAAGGTTGATCTTCTTACATGGATGCTCCACCATAAGAAGAACGGCGTATCCGAATAGAGGTGGGCATATTTATTTTCACGACAATTCTAAAACTTTTCTCAACCTACCTCAACTCCTTCCTGTTATTCTTGAAACCTTCCGGTTAGATTTTAGAGGAGCAGTGATATATTGGGCTCAACACCAGCAAATGGTTTAGCAGGAATTACCATCATGGCAGCATGTTTGACATACGAGTACTAATAAACAACGATGCGGAGATTACAAATTGCAAATCGAAGACTGAACACCTTTTATTCAGAAATCTGCTCTAGGTAACATACCTATCAACCTGGTACCTGTAAGTGATTAAATGGGAAAAAATATTAACGAGCCGTCACAGGCACTGGCCGACCCATTCCTCCCATCTTCGTACACCAGCCCCGACCTCGTCGCTCTCATCGCCCTTGACAGCTCCGCCCACAACATCGACGTTCACGCCAATCTCATCCTCGAAAGCCTTGAAGCTGAATGTGTCCTTCAGGTCATAACTACCCAGGATGTCGTCCTCTCCGTCACCCTCGTTGGCGTCGGCACTGGCGTCCATAAGTCCCTTGCTCTTGGACTTGCGAATCCGATCAATCTCTGCCTCTAATTTTTCACGTACGGATCCTTGCGGCAGTGCAGTGAAAAGATCTTGCTTGTTCGCTGCGATAAGAACGGGGATTTCCGCCGCAGCTTTGGCCGAGGACTTGCCCCGTTGCAGAGCTCGTTTTTGGAGGACCAAAAGTACGTCATAGAGATACGAAGCCGCATCCCTCAAAGCCTCGGTCTCGGAGATAGCGGCGGTGTCGACCATGAAGAGGACGCCTCGCAGCTTCGACTGGGCATCTTTCGAGGCGGACATCGATAGGAGCTCAGAGAGACCTTGCGATCCTCTCAACTTTCCATGGCCGGGGGTGTCCTTCACGCGGTATTTAGTAGGGTTCCGCTGAGCCTCTTTTAAAGAAGTGTCATTGACAGATCGGTACTTGTTGGATCCGATTGGGACGGAGACAGGTAGGCGAATGGTAGCGAGGGTTGAGGTTTGGGAGGTGTGTGTGGGGTGGGATTTCGGCTTTGCGGCAAACGACGACTTTGATTCAAGCTGTTCATTGTACATTGTTAGTCGAGAAAATAACTGAAGCTTCCGACTTCAGCAAGTAGGTACATACAAAAGTCAGCAGGGCAGTTTTACCTGCCCCGCTTGGACCGAGGAGGAGGAAGTTGCTGGACGGCGGGGATGCTACCGTCCGGTAGAAGATGATATGCAGTAGTACAGGAACACCGAATGTAATGAGCACCGCGATTGCAATGCCGAAAGGACTACCTTCAAGCAGCTTTGTAGCTATTGATTCAAAGAATTGGTATGCGCTCATCTTGTAGCTAAGCGCCGCTGGATGCTTTATGTCGGTGCAATTGAGGAGATGCGAAGAGAAAGAAGGAAAGTCAGATCCCAACAACTATTACTCCGGCATCACTGATGAAAAATGGTCTCTGAAGTCTCACCTTTCGAATCCCGGGCCATGAACCTCCGCCCGGGGAGATGCGTTGATCAGTGATCACGCCACCTTGAGCTAGAGGACTGGTTGATGCCTCAGTAAGAAGGCCACTTACTAGGGTCCCAGCCTTATGTGCTGCCTTCTTTTTCAGGCAATAATTGTTGTGATGGGGGTCTGCATACCTGAAGCTTCGAAAGGGGGATGCCAGGGTGAGCAAGGGCAAAAGTAAACCTCCTGGACTATTTGCCTTACCACTTACTCTCTCTCCAAGTCATTGTATTTTCCTTATCACCCCGTGTCCTGCGCCTACTTCTTTGTGTACATTTTAACTGCCCGAAGTATATCACCATCATGCGACTCAATCATACATCCAATGCCATTCTTATTCTCTGTATGACATCAAACGTTCTAGCAGGTATCGAAACCTTAGTTGAGGGCGCAGGCACGGCCCTCAATGCTCACGACGGCGTAACAGCAACTTGGGAGGAATACGGGTCGCCATCGTCAGATCTACACCCCAGGATCTACCAGGAAGCCGATGACCATATGAGTGCAGAAAATCGAAGGGTTATCGTTGATCCATACAAAGTTCCTTATCCTTTGCAAGCCGGTCCGACAAAATATGCTCCGTTGGCCAAGAAGGCCGGGACTGCGATTGCGACAACGTTGCCAACGCCTCAATTCCCGGCCAGTGCGTACATAATTGCTACCGAGTATTTGGAGCCTGGGACCGTTGAGACAACGCTCACCGCGCCCGAGACGCTGTCTATCACGATGATGGAGAACACAGTATGTAGATATGTCTTGCGTTTAGGGCTTTCTCATGACTCCTTGTTGTCGTGGATTGATGAATTAGGCTGATAGGGAATTTCAGGCTGCCCCAGCACCACACCCCTAAAGGTCTGCGATTCATAACATGGTCTTGATCATGAGGGTGAGGTAGACTTGAAAGGAGAAGTAGGCAGTCCAAATGTGCTTCGCGTATGGGTGACTTTCGCGCAAATGGATATCTCACTTTAAGAGTTGTCCCTGATATGTTTTTGTCGACGAGCGGGTAAGGCTATTAAACCTGCATTGCTCCTGTTTGTCATTTTCATATGCTTCAAATATATAGCCAAACGACCTAATATCTAACTCGACTTCTATATATATCAATATAAGCATATCACAATCAATAGGGAGGGGTTTCCAAGACAAAGGTCAGTTCATATGTAGAGCGCTCGGTATCATTCGCATTTGGCTTGCATAAATAAGAATCATGCTGCATGGATAGGGCATGATATAGGCAAAAGGCATCGGCAGCTATCGCCGTACCTGCTCTTCATTTCCAAAAAAGGAGATGTTCTCTCGTAGAGCAACGTACTCACTATCCGCATACCCTAGTAATGACTGGATATGGGTACTTCGGTGACCCTTGATACGGGCTATCTCGAGACTGCCATAATTGACCAAGGCACGTCCCACTTCCTTCGGTTCTTGGCCAGGATGAAGAAAATCACCATTCAGGGCATCGGGAGATATTCTCTCCACAACAACTATTCGGACCGCCTCTTGCTGTCCGAAGTGGCCGTCCACGTCCACGACACCTGCTGGAAGAAGACTTGCTTTTTTTTGAAGTGCGGCATATGCACCCTGGTCGATATATAGAGTACCGTGAGGTTTCAAACCGTGAAGTAGCCAGAATGAACGTGATTGAATGGGGGTCGCGGATGGGAGAAATCGGGTATGAAGAGGTGGGATTGACATCTGCAGTCCGGCTGCGGTGCTCTCTGCAGTAGCATCGGTCGAGGCTGTTTCCTTCAACTGTTTGAGGTACTTCACGATCTCATGGATATTCCCAGGTTTCGAACTCTTCGTAATTATTGTTGTTACACCAGCGCTCGTTCCTAGTCTCGCGGCCGTAATTTTCGTACTCATACCTCCGGTTCCAAGAGAAGAGCCAGCAGACGAAACGTCCGCTTCCAACGAAGAAATGTCTGAGACTACCTCGATTGGCTGCGCATCAGGATTGGTTCGAGGATTTGCTGTATAAAGACAGTCGACATCGGTCATCAGAAAAAGGTAGTCTGCCTTGACCATGGCGGCCGTTATGGCTGATAGCGTATCATTATCACCAAATTTGATTTCCTAGCATATTGTGTGAGCACGTAAGTAGAATTGGGCCGTATTGTTTCGTTATGCGCCTTACCGAGACGGCCAATGTGTCATTTTCGTTGACAATAGGGATCACCCCCATGTTAAATAGTTGCGCAAAGGTATTTTGCGCATTGAGATATTGGGTACGCTTGCTGCCGTTAGAACCGACCTAATATACCCAAAGAAGAGCTTACATCAGCGATATCATTGCGAGTCAAAAGTATCTGAGCAACGGGAAGACGAAGATGTGAAAATAAACCGTCCCAAAGGCTCATGAGCCGACATTGACCCACAGCTGCTAAAGCCTGGCCAGTATAAGTTAGCCATCAAGCTCGTGCCATGTTGCCGAAGCCCGCACCTGTATACGAGGAAGATGTTGAGGTCTCTCATCCACATCCATTCTCCGCAACCCCACGCCAACAGCGCCGGACGAGACCAAGACGACGTTATGTCCATCGCGGTGAAGTTTAGCAGCCGTCTCCACAATCAGAGTCAAAATCGATAAGATAGGTTCGTGGGTATTCTCATCGACTATAGAGCTTGTGCCTTTGAGAAGGTTAGTAAACTCCGAAACTCTGTCAAGGACATGGATCCCCGCACCTAGTTTGATAACGACGGTGAGGCGCTCAGAGGCCATTGCGACTGCACGCTTGGATGTATGAGGATATAAAGGCAATAGTGACCTTCATTCAGAGCAGCGAGCAGAGAATAGCCCTTTCACTCCCAGTATGGCCTATACTTCTTGACTCATTCATGAAGGATGTTTATTTCTGCCGTGGGACACCGCCAAGGTAAAATGCGGAGAGCTTCGCCGAGATTCGCTCTTGACCCGAAGATCAAGTGCTAGTGACGCAGACTATATCTATATTTTGTTATCGAAATAAACATGTCGGACACTCAATCGCCAAATAGCCAGCCATCTGCATCTGGAAAGGCCGCAGATACCGGCTACCAAAAAGGAGATGATACCTTTACCCATTGGCGCAACGTCTTCAACATTCTTACCGGAAGGATGACGAACGAGGGAATAGAGCAATTTCGTGTTGCGCGAGATCTTCGAAATGAAGCAGCAGACTGTAAGCGCTGTGAAGACCAAAGGGACTACCTATTGCAATACAGTGAGCCTGACACCTATTATAATCTTTCCCTAAATCTCGAATTGCCTTAGCATGTGGCTAAAAAAATGGTAATTGAAAGGTCCGATTATTCGGTATATGAGCGACAGTATCCGACAGTTGGGTGGTGATCTGTCAAACCATAATATATATTGTCGCCGATGTACGAACCGGAAAGCAGGGGGGTTCGATCCGGAGTACGGAATCCTGGTCTGCGCAAATGAAATGAGAGATCAAGGACACCTGGAGGATACAATGGCACACGAAATGGTTCATGCCTATGACCACCTAAGGTTCAAAGTCGACTGGACCAACAACCTTAGGCACGCAGCTTGCTCAGAGGTAAAGATGGAAACCCTTGGGCCGCGTTCGATATTCGCAAACCCGGGAGGACTAACGGGACATAGATTCGAGCCAGTTCACTAAGCGGAGAATGCCGATGGGCTCGAGAACTCTTCCGACGGGGTCAGTGGAAGCTTACGCAGCAACATCAGGAGTGTGTTCGACGAAGAGCTATTTTGTCAGTAGCGGCAAGGCCAACCTGCCAGGATAAAGCCCAGGCTGAGAAAGTGGTGAATGAAGTTTGGGATAGCTGCTTCAGGGATACTCGGCCGTTTGATGAAATCTTCCGATAGTCGCTGTCCACTATAAACCTACCGTCCTTTCGGGGTTCCAGTTTCGGCGCAACGGGCGCGGGCGGGCTCAATGTATTGTAATGTACCATACCTAGGCCGCGGATAAAATGATAGATTTCATATCTCAAGTGTCTTATGCTAAAAGCTCACGGCTGGGAAGAAAACCAACAGACCCTTTAACACCATGCACTGAACTCCATTAAAGCAGACCAAAAATGGACCGGAAGACAAAACACCTTAAACCCCTTGCTATGCATATCGTTGTTGTCACGCTTTGCCATCCTTTGACGAGCCTGAACTTCGTTTGATATTCCGATCGTCTTTGGCGCAGTGTTTAAGGATCCAGGGGTGCTTCTGGATCTCGTCAAGCGAAATGCGCTTCTCGGGGTCAAGCACGAGCAGCTAAAATCGGTTAGCCTCCGAAAGGGCACCTATGATTATGGGGGCAACTTACTCTTTTGATCAAGTCTCTAGCTTCGGGGGTCACAAACGAAGGAACCTGCATGTCTCCCCGCTGAATCCTCCTTTGCGTCATGACCGGTGTATCCTCAAACGGCGCTTCTCCGACAAGAAACTCGTAAGTCAGAACACCTAAGCTCCACAAGTCGACCTTTTCATTATAGAAGTTGCCTTGGGGATTGGAAGTAAGCATCTCGGGGGGCAAATAATCCAACGTTCCGCACATTGTTTGCCGCCGATTGTTTGGGGCATGGACACTCCATCCAAAATCGCTGATTTTGATCTCGCCATGGATGCCGACCAGGATATTCTCTGGCTTGATATCACGGTGCATAACGTGCTTTTTATGCAGATACTTCAATGCGGATGCCATCTGCGCAATGTAATGCGCAGCTTTCCATTCAGGGAATCGGTGCTCTTTTCGCAGGTGCTTATACAGCTCTCCTCGACCGGCGAACTCTAGTATAAGGAAGATCCGCTTGCTGTCCTGGAAGTGTCCAAACAGCCGAAGGACATTTGGGTGGCGTAAGTTACTTTGTATTTCGATCTCCCGCCTGACCTGCTTCTGGACACCACCCTGTTGCAATTCGGATTTATGCAAAACCTTGAGCGCACATACAAAGCCGGACGAACGCTCTTTGGCGAGGTAAACTCTGCCGAACTTCCCCTTTCCCAGGGGCTTCCCGATTTCAAACATTCCTAGATGAAGTTTCCTGGGTGCCGGCTGCTCGTATTCTCCGTTCTCGTCCAAGTTGCGTAGGGATGCATGGTTCTGAGTGCCTTTCCCAGGTGACTGGGGGACGTTCATGGCATTGACCTTGTTGTCGTTGGTGTTCTGCAAGGCCAGCTTAAGCAGATTCGACCGGTTGGCACCACTAGTTAGTTGCCCTGTGACCCCAAGTCCGGAAAGGGAGACGGCGGTTGACAGGGAGCTCTGGAGCGTCAATATTAGCAGGAAGTTCTCATTGCCCATGATACACAGCCGCTATACCTTGTGCTTTGGGTAGCCAGCACCCTTGTTTCCATTCCCGGCGTCATCCTTAACAGAAAGGTGCTCGAAGCGAGCTTCCAAGGTCTTGGTCGCCATGAGTGCAAAACGAGGTGATTGAATTAGAGCGGGACAAGAGCAAGAGAGAGAGAGAGAGAGAGAGAGAGAGAGAGAGAGTAGGTCAAGGAAGATTATGAAATAGTATGTTCTAAGCAAGCATTATAGAGGATTCAAGTAGAAGTATGACTGGGGTTAGTCGAGAAGCACCGATTGTCGATGAGAAAGGAATTCAAGGTTTAAGAGAACAGACCGGCTGTTTATGGCGGCTCGGAGCTAGATTCGTCACCACGGCAACCCCTCGGACCAGCCCTTTCTCCGGAACCGCGGGGTATTGAATGCGCCTAGCGGCGCGCGGTCTCCGACTCTCCGCAGAGCAGTATAGAGCAATATTCCTAAATAACTTCTTGTCATCCGTACTTGTCTGCGCGCTCTTTGGCTCCCACGGTTGCAAAATATGACGTTCAATAGCCGCACGGCTCCTGTGCCCATCACCGGGGCCACGGCCGCAGTGTTGCCTACCACGCACAGGCCCGACTCCATTACTGTCAAGGGCTTCAAGATTTCGACACAAAAGCTTCCGATTCTCAAAGCAGATCCCATTGAAACTATGACAAAAAATCTTGGCATCGCTCCACCAGAAATGATTTTCGGCGATAACTTTGTGTCTATCGAACATGAGAAAAGTGGGTGGAGTATCAACTTCAATGCGTTCGACGCTCTGGACCGTGTTGATAAGACGGGAGAGTCTATGCTGAAAGTAGCGCACTCGAAAGAATGGCAGAAAAGCAGGTGTGTTTCCCCTCCTTGGCTGCGACCTGGCCCGATGGCTAACATATTGACAGAGAGACGACACACGAAGGTATCAAGGATGTCATTAAACCATTCGACTGGTCCTATAGCACAGACTATAAGGGTACCGTTATATCCACACGAGATCGCGACTTCGAGCAAACACCTACCCCTATACCCATCGAACTACTTAAACGCCCTGACCCTATACTGTTCTTCGATGATGTAATATTATACGAGGACGAACTCGCCGACAACGGTATAACCATGTTATCTTGCAAAGTCCGTGTTATGCCGGGCAGGCTTCTTCTTCTCTCGAGATTCTTCATGAGATTGGACAACGTTCTTTTCCGGCTCCGGGACACCAGGATATATATCGACTTTGAAGGATCGGACGTCATAAGAGAGTATCAATCCAAAGAATGCGACTATGAAACAGTACGACAGGTGGGTTCGTCTTGAGGGACAGGGTATTTCAAAACTAACGGATGTGCAAAGAAACTAGCAAGTGCCCGAGATGATATACCCGCTATCATGAGAGACCCAAACAGGCTCTCCGAGCTTCTTCCCCTCGTCGATAGGCGACTAGAGCGGGTTGCACTCGGAGAATAGTTGGAGTAGCAAGAACTGTCCTTACCCAGGATGCTTCGCTCGGAATAAAGATGTGATACAGTCCTCAGGGGCTATCACAAGCGAACATATCCCATCCAGACGCATATCTGCAACTTCTTCACTAGCACCCAGTCAGGGATGGTACCCGCTGGCCTTCTGCTACGTAACCCAGCACAGCGTCCCACGCTGTCCGGCCAATTGTGCCAACCATGCATGCAGCACCGCGGTATCTAACTAGTCTGCTTGAGGGAAATGCGACGAAGGTAAAGCCGAACCAGAAGAGTCCTTTTTACTACATGTATCTAACTACTTATCATACGAGGCCTCATATTTACAGGCGGCGTGAAGAACTGCAGCTCTGAGCTCTCACTCACCAAGTTACCAACAAAGCTGTATAGTAACCAGCCAATCAGAACATGCATGAATAACAGTAGCGGCGTCAAACATTGCAAACACGCGACATCATCATCCCGATTTTCCGTATCAGTCCCGATAGTAGATCGCTTGAAGCAACTTTGCACAGCCCATTAAAAGTATTTCATGATTTCATGATGCCTTCCAGACAACTGAGCAGCTTGCGACCCCGAGAGCTCAGTCATCAATGCGCCATACTTCAGGTACGCCCAGCCCCCCTCTCCGAGCTAGACGGCTAGCGTCTCGCTGGTTGTAAGCGTAACAGCTGCCAGAGCATATATTTTGAATCAAAACTGACTCTCGATGCAGGCGCAAGCTCTCAAGCTACCTCTCATATCTATCGCATCTGCGCGACGGTCACTATGTACGTTGCCGGCGAATCCACGTGAAGCTATCTTAAACCACCGACCTCAGAATGCGACCCTCCCACGGCGAACACCCGCATCGGTCTTCGGTTTGAATACACAGAGCTACAGATCAGCATCCGGCTTCTTACCCCGACTTGCGCAAAAGCTCCTACCGGTCGTAAAGCGTCCCGGTGGAGCGGCCGAGACCTATGTCGCGTATGGTTTGACCCAGAAATTGTTCGAGGCGTGTTCCAAGGAGGGCGATTACACGATCCCACAGCTAAACGAGAAAGGCGCCCAGGTCCCTAAGACGGAAGCCGGAGAGGATCTGGGTGTTGGTGAGGGATGGTGGTATGAAGGTTTGTTCCCCCTCCACAAACCCGGATTCATCTGTCCTCGCCACACTGGAGGCTATCGCTATAAAAGCTGACTTCGTGAAACACTAGAGTTGGGCCTTGTTCCGACTTTCTCGACATGGTCTCAGATTACCTTCCTCCATATGTATCTTTTGACGGTTCGGCTGCGGGCGTTGCCTAACCGCGAGAGTATGCAGACATACTCACGCCATTTGATTGATCACTTCTCGCATGATGCCGAGCATCGCATGGATGTTCTTCACGGGCTGACCAGTCGCTCCATTAGGAACAAGTTTCTGAAGGATCTTTTTATCCAGTGGCGCGGTGTGCTTGCTGCGTACGACGAGGGTCTTATCAAGGGCGATGCTGTTCTAGGTGCTGCTGTGTGGAGAAACTTGTTCAAGGCCAGCTATATTACTTCTGGTGGGGAAGAGATTAACTGGTCGAAGGTCGCTCGTGTTGTCGCCTATATGCGCCGGGTACTCTCGGAGCTATCAGAGCTGCACGAGGTTGATCTTATTCTAGGGTTGAAGTCACCTGAGGGCGACAGGTCCGGAATATTCTCTCCATCTAAATCAGATATGATTCTGGTAGAGGGGAAGCCACTCCCATCTCCGAAGCGGAGCAGATAGCTTTCGGTCGAGGAGGAGGCCCTTGTATCTTCGGCTCCTGATGCAGATCGACTTGTACGATATAGACTAGAGGGGAAGACACAACTGTATACTAAATGCTAAAAGCGGAAACTTCTCATGTAAAGTTACAAGGAATGTGGAAACAGCTTGGATGCTTGAAGACATACACTCAATAAGCTAATGCAAGCCTACAAAAACTCCATACAGTCATGGCTAAGCCAGCAGGGGCAAGCTCTGTATTGCCCTTATATGCTTCCTTAGGCTGTATATGGCTTAGCAAGCAACCTATGCTTCCTTCTTACCGAAGAGGTCTTTCTCAACCATGCCCCGACAGATTGGGTGGTAGAAATCTTTGTGCTTCTCAAAGGTCTCAATCGCCACTTGACGGTCAACCTTCTGCAATGTCCGGTACCTATGTATTTTATTAGCTTCCTTAGATGACTGAATTGCAACGGGAAGCCTTACAGAGGCCGCACGAATTTCATCCGCCCAATTCTTCCTAGCAGGTCCGTGGTCGGTTCGATCACGCTCTTATCACCAGCCTTAAGGCCAACCTGGAGGTAGAGGTTGGCAACCTCGATGTTTTCACTCTTAGCAAGTCCGTAGACCTCACCCATGAGCTTAGAAAGCTCGGCAGTCAGGGGTCGCTCAAAAAGCAGGACTTGTTCCAAGAAAACCACAACTTGGTTTGCCGTTAACCCCTGAATGTCGCTCGACTGGGGCTGGAATGAGCCCTCGGGAAGGGATTTCCACTTGTCGGCCAAATCATATACAACATCAGCCAGCGAAGTATCAAGTTCTGGCTTAAGAGGCAGGCCAGGCTTGTAGAACCAGGCGTCCCAATCCAGCTCCTGAAGCAGCTTAGAGGCTTCGATATCGGGCTTGAAGAAGTCTAGGAGCGTGGCCTTGAACTCGTAGGAGTCTAGCGACTTCCCTTTGAACGTAGTAAAGTACTGGGGAAATCAGCATTCAAGCCTTCAGAGTATGGGCTATTCGACAACGTACATGAGGGATGAAGCGATCGAATTTACCCTTTCCAACAAGATTCTCCAGATGGAACAAAAAGTTGAATCCCTTCTCATATGGTATAGTAGAGAATGCATCATCGGGATCCTCTCCTTTGAGACTTGGCACTAACTTCGTGAACTCATGGCCATTTCCGTAGTGTTCCACTGAATCTCTGAGGGCTTTCCAACCTATGATGGCCGAAAAGTGGCGGTACTTTTCACCATGTCTATAGAAAAGGCAAGTTATTATGGCTCAACTGGGAATCTCAGAATGGCAGCACCCACATCGCAGCCAAAATCTATACAATGTCAATAGTGTTCACGGATAGCATCAGGAAAAAATCGTTCGCAGCTTACCCGCCTCTCGAGATAGACTGTCCAGCCCTCATTGAGCCAAAAGTGCTCCCACGACGCACTAGTGACAAGGTTGCCGCTCCAACTATGCGCCAGCTCGTGCGCAATGACATCGATATTTTCCCGGTCCTAATGGCCCATATTAGTCGCATAAGGGCCGGTTGAGCTAGTATAAGGCTCACCTTGGAAATGATGCTAGGCGTCGCGAAAGTAAAGACCGGGTTCTCCATTCCCCCATAGGGGAAACTAGGTGGAAGGATCAAGACATTATACTCGCCCCATGCATAGGGATAAATGATTTTCTAGAAGCAAGTTAATGATCAAGCTCACCCCATAAAAGATTATGAGCAAACCTCTATCGTTTCGATAAACCTCTCAGTATCGGCTTCAAGCTCCCACCGGCATTCTTCAAGCTTATCAGGGCTGGTTGCAACCACGCTTCTAGGCCCTACAGAAGATTCCGCAATATCTCTACCACAGCCATCAGGAACACGGAATCGAGAGTTGCATGTAAAGATCGCCGCACTTACCCACTGGCCAAAGCAAAAAGGTAGCTTGGAATTGGCACTTTTTGATGGAATTGATAAATGCTCTTGACGCCAGCCTGCGGTGCAACCGAGGAATTTCGGACAGGCAATCCACTGGCAATTACAGGCAGAGGAGAAGTGATGTTGAAGTCGAAAGTACATTTAACATCAGGCGTATCTTGACACGGGAAAATTGACCGTGCATGGATAGCCTGGCACTGAGAGACTAGAATACAAGGACAGTTAGCGTCCAAACCAGAACTACAAGCACAGCACTAACACATGTACGGATGCTTCTTGTTTGATGTTTGTGCCGGGGTTAACCATTGCAGTGCAGTGCATTCCTGAGTGGTGTGCACAGCGATCTATAGCAGTATCAGTCCAGCAGCATCTCAGACTACCTACTCGAAAGCTCGACATACATCAACATCGATCATCTCGTTAAGCTCCACAGGCTTCTCGAGCTTGATTTTCAGCGCGGTGCCATAAGGGCCGAGGGGAGGGAGAAGCTCCCATGCTTTCACGGGCTGTCCGGCCACTAGGACGTCGCGTATGTCCACATGATGAGAGTCCAGAATGATCTCGTCCGTCTCAGCATTGGTGATAGATTTGAGCTTGTGAATGACATTGCCAACGAGCTTCTTTTGCTCAAAAAGAATTTCGAAGTTGGCTGTGGTATGGGCACAAATCCAGTTGTTATAGTTGGACAGGGTGTTGGGGTCCCTGGGGGGATTGATAAGCGTCGCCATGCTACGTCTGCGGAGGCTGAACCTGGTCAGATTGATGCGGATAGAGCTTCGAAAGAAATCAAGGTTCCAGGATCGAAGCAACGGCGATCGAAGCATGGGCAGATGGTGGTGAGGAAATTGTACTCTTCAGAACTCTGTAAGGTGATTGGAAAGAAAATGTTACGTAGCTGGCGGATAGATCCGATCCGTCTGTAGCCGCTCTTTTACTTGGCAGACTCTGTCACTTTATAATAGTGCCAACAACAATTCACTTATTAATTAATAATTAATGATGTTCTTCACATTGCTTCTCATAAATACAAGCCTGACCTTTTCTTGACACTTTATTTTATCGCCGCCATGGCTTGAAAGGACTACCCATTATCTAAATAATTAATTTTTTAACTTGTGCACTTTTCATTAATCCCTGGTGACTCACAAAGAGTCCAAGCCAGAAGGAAGGTTGCTAACCCAAACCAATCCGTGTAGTGGCGATCTGGCACATGAGAATCCGGGTTCAGACATCTAGCTCCTGGCGCGGCGCAACCCAGTTTTCTGATTTCTTTAATTATTCAAGCATATCCTTACCAATATACATATAAAGATACTACTATATATCTCGCACATCTGTCTGACAGCCCTCCCTGCCATGGTTCTCCGTGCGTGATGACGAGAAACCGAGTCTCAAAGCCTGATAGGCGCACTACTGTCAATCACCTTGGCAGGGGCAGGCACGGACCAGGTCACGTGCTGTTTCGCCCCAGCAACCGGGAGCTTTCGACTGCATCCAGAAACACGGCCAATATCAACAGTTAAGACCCAGCTTGCTTTCTTATCCTGGCATCAGGCGCAGGCATTCTTATCGAAAACACGCTCAACTTAGTCCATTGAGCAGTCATGTAAGACATAATGTGCCTTACAGCTCAATTTAGAGCTTGGGCCTCACTTTCTGTTTTGTTTAGCCTCAATTAACGCCGTTCCAGCTGTCATTCATTTATCTCCAGACGTCGCCGTCGCTGAGCAGAATAACGCCCCCCCGCAGAAGTCGCGTTGTAGTCCTCAATATCATAATCGATCATGGATTTGACCCCCCAGGTCCAAGTTTCCGGTACGGAGGAGCCAGCACCAAGCACGCAAACTCCAGTTGATACCGAGATGACTCCTGCTCCAAGCGCAGGAAACGATGGGCAAACAGAAGAAACACAAGACGTCGCTGTACCCGATGCGCAGCCGGCTGAGGCCGAATCGCAGCCTGCGCAGGATCCCCAACCCCCTAAACCTGTTCCATTTCTCCAGTAAGTCCATAACACCGGCGCTCACTCCAACCCAGCAACTCTCCTCTGTCCCTCTATCTCCGACAGCAGCAACAATGAATCCTTTACTCACGGTTCTGGGTGACAGATTCTTGACGTCGCCGATAGTGGAGCTTATTGTCGGAAGCGGCGAAAAGAAAACTGCAATGACTGCCCATCAGACGTTACTTCTGGAGTCGCCTTTGCTATCTGAACATGTCAAGGCTTTCAATGACGGCCAGGTAAGCAAAACATCCTCCTGGTTCTGTTAAATACCTGTTGATTGACCATCTGTTTCTATCTAACCATAGCGTCGTATTGAGCTTCCTGACGACGATGTGGAAGCGTTTGGTTACTTCTTGCAGTACCTGTACACGCGCGACTATTCTCCTTCTGAGACAGAAGCAGCCGACGGAGCTGATGAAAGTGGCGAACAGCTTCTTAAGCATGCTCGTGTATACACGCTGGCGGAGAAATTGGGCATCCCTGCCCTAAAATCACTCGCGCATTCCAAGATCCACAAGATCAACAGCACTTCGCGTGGCGAACTGGCGTACGCTCGCTATGTGTATGATAATACCAAGTCGGACGATGTCACGATCCGCAAGCCTGTGTCCAACTTCTGGGGTATGAGGAGCCACGTCTTACGCCACGAGGCACAAGAGGAATTCAAGCAGCTCTGTCTCGACGTTCCGCAATTCTGTTTTGACGTTCTAAGTGTTGTCCTTGATCAGAAGGAAAAGCGTGCCCAGGATAGGGCTGAAGCGGAATCCGCTGTGAAGGGAAGCGGAAGGAAGCGACTTCGCAGTGGTCTGTGATTATCATTCACTTGATTATTATGGGCAGTTTGTACACAAGAGCCCTTTCAAGTTCCTACCTTTTTGTGTGCCTTTAAGTCAATCACTTCGCCATTGGTGCCTTTTCTGTACTCTTCTAGTCGCCCTGTCTTACCTTATGTGTCTACGGGTACATACCCTACGCAGTTGGTTCGGTTTGCGACTTGGGCATTTCTTTGTGGCTGACCAGGTTTCTTTTGCTTGGGTGCCGTGTATTTTCTGGGTCTTATGTCCACTGAATCTAACAGGGCAGGAAAGTTCCATTAAACAAGGCGATTCACACGTAAATTGATAGTAATCCGAGTATGTCCTTTGCATCTATGCTCTATCAAGATATCTGATCCTATGCAGCCAGACTCTCCACTTCCTCAATAGTCTTCGGCGCTGTGGTCAGGTTATCATAACCATCCTTGGTGATGTGGATGTTATCCTCAATGCGGACTCCACCGACAACCCAGTACCGCTCCAGGGTTTCGAGATCGATGTACTTTTGAAGGTCGGGATTCTTGAGGAATGGCTCAATGATGAAACGGCAGAAATAGATCTGTACACATGATGATCAGTAATCAAAAAATAACACTATACACATCGGTATCTTACACCGGGCTCAACAGTGATAACCGATCCAGCCGGCAGCCGTCCTCGTACGCGAAGGTACCGAAACATGGTATCGGTGTCTTCATAGTTAGGGTTTCCGCCGGTGTCATGGGTGTCCATTCCAAGATAATGGCCCAGGCCGTGTGGGAAGAAAGCAACGCTAATCCGCTTATCAAATAATTCGTTCTCCGAGCCGCGCAAGATCCCCAGTTTGAGCAGGCCCTTGATCGCGATGCGATGGGCATACGCATGGACGTCCTCCCACTGAACACCTTCCTTGAGCATATCAATGCACTCCAGTTGCATCTGCAGAACAATCTCGTAAATCTGGCGGGTTTCCGGCAGGAATTTCCCATTCAGAGGAAACGCACGCGTGATATCTGCGCAGTAGGTGCGGTACTCTCCGCCGGCGTCGATCAACACGTTGTCTTTTCTCCGTTGCGTTACTGGGTCAATAAGGTCCTCGTCGTTTTTTCCGTAGTGCAAGGTGGCTCCGTTTTGGCCGCACGCAACAATCGGGTGGTAAGATTGCTCGCGAGCCCCGTTCGCGATGCAGGTTGCGATAAAAGCCGCTTCAATTTCGCGCTCGTTGGTAGCGGTTTTTGAGGCCTTGATAGCTGCGATATGGCCCTTTGCGGAAATGTCGTTTGCTTTCCTGAGTAGTGCGACCTCGTAACTGTCTTTGACGACGCGTGTTTTCTCGATAACGGCCTTCAAAACATGAAGATTGGTCTCAGAGAAGCCCTCGAAACTTGTACCTTGAGATACTTGCTCCGCGATAGCAAAAGCAGCGGTCTTTTTACCATGCGACAAAGCGATAGCAGCCAATGTGGCATTTACTTCGGTTGTCTCTAACACGTTATCGACGTCATATCGCTCGAGGGCTTCGGCTGGTGACAGTGGAAGGCCAGACCAGATCACGTCATCTGGGCTAATTGGGGGGATGAAAAGGGTTAGCTGGTCAGAGTCGATATTATAGACCAGAGCTGAGTCTGGCAGCAAACAGCCTGAGAGATAGAAAAAAGGGCGACGCTGTCTGCAATTGTTTACCTGTCAGCGACCTTCAAGTAAAAAAAATTAGGGTCTGAAGTGGGATATTGGATACATCTCCCCCAGAGAGAGCATACCTAAAGGGAACAGGCTCATCGTTATCCTCGATAAAACGAGTTTCCTGTGCTTCTAAGTAGATAGCACCCCCGCTGTGACCAAGTGCCCTAAGACCCTCGGCCACCCGGCGAGCATGGGCTTTGGCCGGGTATTTTGTGGCGAGTATACCGTCTAGAGAAGTCATAGCTGTTCGATTTCGTCCGGAAGAAATTTATTAAAAGGCGCCTGTCACTGGGCGATCTGGAGCTTTTATCTCTGTCCAATGCAGCGGTTTGCATCGGCTAGACCGAGTCGTGGCGGGGCAGTCTCAATGACACTTAGCGGGGTACGTGGAGGTATCTCATTATCTGTCAATAATTTGGACGCTAAAACTAAAATTTGTACTAGCGGACAGGGCCGGATTGCTCCAAATCGCAACGCCTAACAAAACGAGCTGCTCTTGACCTTCATAGCACAAACAAGCTTCACCTAAATGTGCCGCTCTCCTGGGTCCCGACAGTTATCACGTCTTCGAATTCCATCTGCCATTTATCCACCTCAGCGAACTTCAGAGCTTGCAACCGTAACTCTTCGCTCAAATAGGTTTTATCCGGAGCTTCGTGCTCTAAGTCGAACTCAGAATCAAGCTCGTCAGTATCGAGAGCGGACGACAAAGGCGAGGAAGCCTCTATCAGTTCATTTTCTTTGCCACCACTTGCTTCTTGACAAGAACTAGCTCCATGTCGTTTGGCTGTTTTACTATCTTTTCCGTGTGAAGCAGAGTCCGCGACGGCCCGGTTACTAGAGACTGACTTCGTAGTCGTAGGCTGCCGGCGAGTCTGGGACCGTTTTTGCATGGGTGAAAAGCTCAACTCATCATCATCTAGCGCTGTCGAGTGGACATCATCATCCTCCGACTCGCTAAGCACCTCAAATTTCGATGCGCCCCGGCGTGCCACCCTTCTCTGGCGCCTTCGGGGCAAGAGTTGATCTTGAAGTGCTGCTGTTGGTATTTGAAGCTTGCTGTCAATTGGCCGTGCTGCCTTGGTATTTTGAGGCTTTTTTGTTCGAGACTGTAGCCGATCTGATTCTGGGGTGGAAACTTCATGGGTAAGACCTGGCACAGGGCTGCTCATGGGCGGTACCATTGTCTCGCTGAGAGTTGCCGGAGACTGCGCTACAATGGACAGCGGAACAGGGGTCCCACTGTCTCGGGTCTCAAGCTCGGTCCTTGGGGTTCCAGGTGTGCTGTTCGCAACATCGAGAGGCGACTTGGGAATTTCGGTTCCCTCGGCTGTTCGTTTGCGCTTCGATGATGTGCCACTTGATAGCAATGATGGGGACCGGTCAGGAGAAGATGCGGCAGGTCTGAGAACAAGTGACTTTCCCCTTGAGATATTCAACGGCGTAGATTCATCTTCCGGGCTCAAGCCGCCGAGAAATTCGTCGTCGTCTAGATCCGATGACCCATCTTCCTCATTCTGCATCATATGTAGAATACTCGCTTGTCGGGGCCGGCGTCTAAAGTTGCTCAGTATTGAGCTCTCGAAGGCAGGAGTGCCCGGAATTCTTGAGCTGGTGTCCCCTTTGCGCCCAGCAATGGAAAGGGTCGAAGAATATCCCCGGGCTCTCGTAGGTGGTCGGCTGCCTGTGGCTCCCTGTTCGGTCCCTGGTGACGAACCGATTGCGAACTCCTGTGCTTTACTTAAGGGTGTTTGGTTTCTTAGTTGGCGTATAACATCAGAAGGGTCAGCACCGTTTGCTAGTAGCGAATTACCCACTGCGTCGCTTCTCGGTGACCGGGATATATCTCGAGATCCAATTTGGCTCCCGGTCTGTTTCGAAGCTCCTAGGGTCCTGGTCGCCAGGCGACTGCGCTTCACCGCCGGTCTCGGCATGAGGTCGATTCCAAGATGCTGGTGTAAAGAGCTTGTGTTTGTTATGAAGTCGAAAGCGTGTTGTGCAGATAGACAGAACGATGACGGAGTTGCCTTCTAAGAGATTAGGTGAAGTATTGTGGTTTATTTGTCAACCCAAGCAAGAGAGTGATCTGCGAATGATGCTATCGCCCAGTCAAGGCTGGCTTAATGTTTTGTCAACGCGTGGGCGGCGCGCTTGCCTGGTACCTGACCGTGGGCCGTGGCTAAGGAAGGTGCAAGTGCTAGTGGATCCCTTCCGCATCGGGGATAGCTTTTACATTAGGTAGCCGTCGAGTAACATCTCCGGGGACCGGAGTATAACATTCATTTTGTTCTGACTCCTGAGAGACTTGCTGATATACCTCTATGACCAAGTTGGTCTAAGTAATAAATCGGGGTAATATCCTAGAAATTATCATATTGCAAGGCTTCTTGCTCCTATCTGATTCCACAACTTAGACCCTATAAGACATGACAATAGTGTCTCTGGGGACTACCTCACAAGTGACTAATTACAATCACGGATTTACACAATTTCTGCCATGACAGAAAAAGTCCACTCTTGTTCAAATCATCAACCTCTCTACCACCGCAGAGATCTTCTAGATATATCCAAAATGACACCGTCAGTGTCATTCGCAACCCTGCCAAGAAATATTATTTATACCATCATCAAAGAACTTGACAGACCCGACAAATTGGCACTGGGCTTAATATGTCCATACTTCCTTTTTATTCTTGCGGACTACTACGACCTCGATCGCTACCGCAGCAACCCTGAGGCATGGGCAAGACTCGGGCTTCCTGACGGCGCCACCTCCTGGCACGACTCAGCAGCTCAAGCGACTATCATTCGGTACCTCACCAAGGCTGGGTATAGCGATAACGAAACCGTATCAGTCTTCATTGATGAACCAGATCACCACGATACGCCAGATGGGTCTGACGAGATGGAAATCGACTCCGACCCTGCAGGATATGTTGAACTTGGTGATATGGACATGTCTGGGTTACACAGTGGTCTAAATGCCCCCGGGCTGTTACCATCCTACGAAGACTCTGATGAAGCTGTCGACGACGAGCTGGTCGAACTGCTTCTGTCCGAATGGCTCGATAAGAAGTTCGACATACTGGATGGCTGCGTTGTGTGTGCGGATTGTTCGCGGTTTATACTTTGCAGCAGGCCCGATGGGCGCCCAAATCCCTTCGCGGCGAACATGCTACATCGTCCGAGGTGAGTCTACTAGATACTTTATTTGTGGCCAATTCAAAAGTGATAATCATTCTGATCCTTGAATGACATTCTCTAGATGGTTCAGACACTGTGGTGATTGCGAGAAGGGTTATGGAACTGCCCCCGGCACTGTATTGACCTGATAGGTAGCGAAAATTGAAATCAGATGTGTCGATGAAAAGACACTGTAAAGCCCTGGCCTGCTTTACAGAATTACCATACAATAATCCGTACCCGCGAACCCTCTGCGGGTTTACTGGACGGAATAATCAGACTGCTAAGTTGGGTACTAGTCAGTTAACTCAACTTAAGTAGCGTGGGTGACTAAGGTCCTCCAATCTTTGCTCCGTTGAGCATGCACCACGGACGACAAACCGTGTCTGGAAAGGCAAACACTACCAGACCAGGGCCGCATCATCTTGAGATTGAGGTTTGGGATTACACACACCGAAAGGTCGCTTGGATATACACTAATGCCGGATATTCGCCCAGGAACCACCTGGACTGGTATTCCCCGCTTCCGGATTCTACCAGTAGTCTGGTCGGTCTGCAAGTACTCCTGTTCAATTTTCTATATCAACCTTGTTGATGACCTCTATCACCCTGTTTTTAGCATTTTTTCTATCCCATGGGGGGCCCCGCTGTCTTGCTCTCCTCAAGGATCATGCCGAACTGCCGCGAACATCAATCTTGACGTGACTACATGGGCCTCGGTAGCGCCCCGCATATCGTACAGCAACAGCAACAACGACGGGGTCGGGTACTGTTCAAAAACTTTACTCTTTGCGCTTATGACCACATGAATTGCCATGGCTCTTGAAGCGTAAGTCCTTCTGAGCCGCCTAGATGGGGGAAAGGTGTTGCTCTTGACTATATGCAAAGCTTACGAGATTTATTGAGATAAGAGTCACTTAATTTTGCATTCTTATGTTGACTTGGTCTTGCATCTGCATGTGACTACTGTTATCTCGGAACCGAGACCATGTCCACTTCCCCGGAGAGGGATAGGGAAGGAATCTTCGACTCCAACTCTTCAGGCGTTTCGAACGAGTTGGTTAACAAGAAGAAGCGCTCCAACTCCGAAGCAACGGAATATCCCCGTAGGCGCGCCACCATCGCCGTAAGTTTCTCGCCCACATGCACATCTCACTTTGAATTTCTGTCCATTCGTGCAAGCTCAAAAACCCACAATGTGCTTTCGCTACCCTTTTATCGAACACCCCTAAACCTCAGATTGTCCCCAGAGCACTATTGACCTTAGATTATAAACGCGATAGTGTCAAATCTGCCGCCTGCGGAAGACGAGGTGCAACGGAGCTCGGCCAAAGTGTCAGCTCTGCACTGACCTTGATGCGGAATGTGTCTACAGAGAACCTGGCATCAAACTGGATGCCGGAGATAAGCTGATCATTGAAAGACTCACGAGGATTGAAGGACTCTTGCAAACCAGTCTGGCCACGCAGAACTCGCACTTTGCGTTGTCTTCAACCTCACCCGCTACCAGTAATGGAACCAACATTGGGAGCGATGACGCAGGTGCGAAAGCGTCTAGTCATCTGGCGATACCCAAGGGGACCTCTATTGCCGGACTCGCCTCATGGGCAAACCCACCAACAAGCATATCGACCATGCCCAGGGTACACACCACCCCTGCTTTGAACCTCCTTAACTGGCCCTTGATCCGGGAGCTGGTTGCTCGCCCATATGACTCTCAAACACTATTGCAGCTGGAAATGGCTCGAGAACCGCTCAGGATGACCCCTCCCGTTGCATTCGATTTATCCCGTGCTACGGCTTATATCGAATCGTTTTTTGAAAGAGTGAACGTCTGGTATGCATGCGTTAGTCCCTACACATGGGCGAGGTACTACAACACTGCGATTTCCCTCAGCTTTCGAGAGGGTCCAGAGAGCTGTGTTGTTCTTTTGGTTCTGGCTCTCGGTTGTGCCGCCGAATGCGGCAGTATCGCTCTGGTATCAACCGATAGGGATCCTCCTGGATTGTCATTTTTCCGAGCGGCGTGGAATATTCTACCATCGGTGATGATGCGCAACTCCGTGGTCGCTGCGCAATGTATTATCATGGCCGCTGCTTACTTGTTCTACTTGGTTCGGCCACTTGAGGCTTGGACATTACTCTCGAATGCCAGCATGAAGCTACAGTTATTATTCGGCAACCCGTCTCGTGTTCCTTCTCAGTGGAGAGAGTTGAGCGTCAGAGTGTACTGGAATGCCCTGCTCTACGAAAGTGATTTGCTCGCGGAATTGGACTTGCCGCACTCTGGAATAGTAAACTTTGAGGAGCTGGTCGACCTTCCAGGGGGGTTTGATGAGGATGAAGATGAGGAATATGACGACGAGGACGGCAATGACGAGACCACTAGGAACAAACCGGTCAATCCTGTTGGCCGTGACGAACTCTGGTACTTTCTGGCCGAGATCGCCCTTAGAAGATTGCTCAATCGAGTCAGTCATATGCTCTATCAAAAAGACAACAGCCTCACACTCGCCTCCTTAGCACCAATTGTCTCGGAATTGGATTTCCAATTATCCCAATGGTATGAAGGCCTGCCACCGCCGGTCCGGTTTCCCCTATCCCATGCCCCTATATCACATTCCGTTCAGACTGTCCTTCGCCTGCGATACTTCGCCTGCCGAACAATCATCTACAGACCGTATATCCTGGCGGTCTTCGAGAGCGAACAGGCCTCTAGCGATCCTTGGGTGAGGGAGTGTTGCCGGCGTTGCTTAGAGGCTACGCTCTATCAGCTGGAAAACGTCACCACCCATCGTGACGGCCATCTGCCGTATCTATGGCAGGGCGCCCTATCAATGGTCTCGCAGTCGCTTCTGATAATGGGCGCGACAATGTCCCCTGCCCTCTCTAAAATACTCCCCTCTACTTTGCGTGTTGATGGCATCATATCCAGCGTAATAGTGGAGGTCGACAGGTACGCACATCTTGCACCAAGCCTCAAACTATCTTCGGAAATTCTACGCGATGCGGAGAGGCGGCGGCAAATCTGCCTTGGGTCTTCGGGGAAAAGAGCCTGAGTTAGGAAATACTAACCTAGAAGGTCGATCCTGGGATCTGGGCGATTGGCTCAGTGCAATACAGTGCTGCTGATACATGTTTATTTAACTAACCTGACGCATGTGGCCGGCCGATTATGAATAGGCAGTCAAACCTCATTAGAATTTACAAGTCAAAGAAGGTCCATAGTCAGCAGTGACACTTGTCTGTAATGGGATATAGGTATGGTTAAAATGCGTGCATTCGCATGCACATATATATATACATATACCGGTACTGGTACTGATAGTGATAATGGTAAATAGACACAAACTAAGGGTAAGAGTTCGTGATTTCTCATCATAGAAGGCAGGGGGTTGTTTCCACATATAAGGTAATGAAACGCCAACCAAGATGATAAGATGGTGACACAGGGGTATAGTTAGATGTTTGACTCAGGAGAAAAAGAACAATGTTGCATCAAGAATAACCCAGGCACACACGGCTCTCTAGAGAAGAACCCACTCACTGCCCCTCTTGATGAACTTGTCAAGCATTATGCCCATGTCATTAAGAGCAAACCGGCATATGTAGAAGCCGAAAAACTCGGCTGCGTGGCGAGTACTAAGTTCTAGCCCGACAAGTGTCTGAGAAGAGTGCTTCAAACCTGGATCTTCAACTTGTTGAGCAATTTGATCTAGTGGGAAAAGAAAGTCAGTAATCCCAATATCGAATGCTATCCTTGCTTGACTCACCCAATACTTGAGCGGCATCACATAATCGGGCTAGTGCGCTCATATAATTCGCGTTGGGTCCATTAAACTGGAGTTGGGTTATATTCCGACTGGCATGTTGGGCATTCGGTATCGGGGTCATTGGTAATGAGCTTAATGTCAGATGGTCTTTACTTGCTTCCTTTGAGCTGGACAGTGTGGTTGCACTAAAGCCCGAATTTTTGGACCGTAATTTTCGCCAGGAGGTCAGGTACGACTTGCTTGATCCATTTGACGTCCTTGAAGGTAGCGCATCCACAGCAGCGGCATCGTCAAGGGTCTGTGCAGATTTGAAAAGAGGCATAGCTCCCTGGACCCCCACTTCGTTGCCGACCTTTTTCGATAATGATATTTGTACCTGATCAAGCACACTTTCAAGCGCTTGCATCTCCTCCAATACAGCATCGGCGTCGTATGTATCCACCTTGGACAGCCTGAGCAATGCTGCAGTTAGTAGATCGCAATTTGAGACCTTTTCTTCCACTGCTTTGATTTTAACGTTCTTGACACGCCAGACGTCACGAGGAATGAATAGTTTTGTTGATAGGTATCCGCCACGTGGGTGAGCGATTGTTTGATAGATACACCGCATGAGCCAGAACGGACGTAGGAGGAAAGATTCAGGACAGGGCTCTAGCGGGAGAGGTGAGTTAGCAGCAAGCGGATTAGGCGATCCAGGGCTGGTTGGTGAATGGATGTAATCATCAAACAAGTACAGGCCATCACTCGGTAGCCCGCTTGACGCGAAATTCATAGCGCTTGGTGTAGGTAAGGCGTTTATCGAAGTCGTTGCAATTTCTTTCTGAAGATCCAATGTGGGAAATGCATTCATCGACGGCGTGGCCGGCGAGTCGGTATACACATCTGGGTTTGGTACTGAAACGTTTCTTGCCCGAAAAGACAGGGTGCCTGGATGCGGCCTGCCCAAATAATCGGGTGCTGATGGTACCTTACCGATTGGTGGGCGGGACGGAGAAAGCATTTTTGGGGCGCCCGCAGTATCATCATCCTCCACTGCCGTGATTTCTCTTGCGAGCTTCAATTTGGGCGATATGTCTTCATTAACAGAGCCGATCGACACATTTCTTTTGGCTTGATGGACATTGTGAGGTACCGAGGTGGCAATTCCCACACTGCCGTTTGCGAGGCTTGAATCTTTCTCCGACGACATCGAGACCTTTCGTGCATTCAATGGCCGGGAAAAGTCTGAATTGGTCAAGCCAGAACCAGATCTTGAATGAGTGTTTGTCTCGATTTTTAATTCCACCTTGTTCTGTCCTGACATTCTTCGCGCACGCACACCTTGTGCTGGCGTTGACCTGGAGGCTCGTCGTGACGGTTCAGGAGGAATACTAGGCTCTGCTTGCTGGATTGAGGCCGGTTCCGAAGGAAGTGTGTCGTCCTCCACAAGAGGTGGTAAGATTCCACCTGTTGCCACGGAGTTTAGAATGGCGGGGTTCTCCCATATGTTCCTCGAGGGGCCACTCAAGGTAGATTGCCGAGGAAGTGCTGACTTTGATTGGTGATCAAACTCGAAGTCATCCATGACATAGCCCCTAGTCATCTCCTCCAGTAAACGCTCCTCCTCTTCTGCATCCTCATCAAGATAATCCAGCCCAGTGTCATTGACGTCGTCCATTGTGCCTTGCTCTTGTGCACGACGCAGCTCACTTCCCCGTGTCATAGCCACCTCCGCTTCTCGCTCGGCCTCCCTTACCTTTTGCTTCGCTAATTCAACATTGCGGCGGGCATTTGCAAGGACGTCATCATTTTCTTCGTCTTCTTCTTGCGCCTCGGATCCACTTGCGGGCTCGAAGCCCTCATCGTACGCAGCTTCCACGGCTGCATCGAGAGCAGCATCAAACTCAGCTTCCGTACCGTGACTCAGGCCAGTGCTTCGTCTGCGGCGCAAATATACGGATGATGCTTTTGAACGCAATGACGTTGATGACGACCCTCCAGATTCGTCGATAGTATCTAACCATGAAGTTGACTCGTTAGGATCCGGAACCTGCGCGCTCAAGATCGATAGCTCGGATAGCCGAGAGGTAAGAGAATGTTTTCCTTCTTCCAAGATCGGGTCCTCCAAGAATTCTGGGGCTGTTTCGGAATCTACACGCCTGTGTGCAAGTAACTGTCCCTGAGCTACGGGTCTTGAGATATCCGTCTGGCCTTTCACTACCGACGAGAAAGGCGAACTGCGGAAGCCGTCATCTAGAGCTGATGGCAGCAACGACTGGCGCCTCGGAGGGATATGCGGCTTAATGAAAGTCCTTGGGCCACCGGAGGCTGCCTCGCGAGTGCCGAGCATCTCTTGACCCAGAAACCCGGGTTCTTCGTTGGCAATGCTGCTGTAATCATCTTCCTGGAGATTTGGGATGTATTCGCCGTACGATTCTTGACTAAGTGGGCGCTCGGGAAGCGCTTTGCTGTCCACATTTCGAAACGAAACGTCCATACGCTGAAGCTCAGTGACCCGGATCATATATGTGTCTCGCTATTTGGTGATCAGCGATATCTCTCTCCCTCTCAATGTGCACACCAAGACTTACAATCTCCTGAAGTTTGATCCTTTCATCCTCGCCACCATTACTCCGGAGCATCACCAATTGTAGAAGCTGGCATGCATCATTGTAAGCCTCCATGGCACCTTCAAAGTTTGCTGCATTGTCAAGAAGGACAGCCGTATTTGCCTTTTGTAGAGCCTTGGAAAGCATGGCTTTTTGAGAAGGGCCTTGCCGCCGTCTATCATTCTGGCTGTGGGACCGGATTGACGTCTGTGTGACATAGTCGCCTGGCACCTGTTCAAACGGGCCTTTATCCGGCAAGCGCATTTGTGTTCGTGCTTCGCGGTGTAGGGGTGCGGACTGAAAAGGTGAGGGTTCTTGCTGCAGTGAAGATGGGCCTGTAAGATTTGTGGAGGTTTTCGATAAGATGGTTATTTCTGGTCGATCTGACAGTGATATCTCCTTATGACCCCATCCAGTAGATGACTGGGAAGTATGATGTCTGGCAAGCCCGCCATCCTTGCCGGTTTCATCACCGATCTGGCTGAACAAACGGGCCTGGGGGTTGCTTTCTAAACTTAACATCTTTTTGTGAGAGGCATGGTTGTCTGTAGCGAGCAATCTAGGCGCACTCTCTTGGCGCCGATGGCTTACAAGATTGGGTGAGAGGCTGCTAGAGGTTGTTGACTGCGACCATCGGTTCAAACTGCCGAGACCCTCGCGGATATTGCCATCATCCATATTGCCAGGTGAGTTTGAATTTCGGCCCAAAGGTATGTCGGACATTCTCTATAGCAACAAATAGAATCCGTACTCATTCGACAGACCTTGTCGGAACCGCCTTGTACATACACTCGAGGGTAACTCCTGTGTGTGGGTCTCGATGCGAACATTCAAGTCGAAGAGGCGATTACGTTCAACGGGGAAAATACGCCCGGGGCTTGCGAGAAAAACGGCGACCAAGATACTTGGTGGATCTGATCGTATATGTAGTACTGGTAAGTAGCGTGCTTTCATGGGGTTTTGTTCGTGATTAGTGAAGTTGAGTTCGACAATATGATTCAGGAACCATAAGCTATTACGCCGGGCACTCTTTTTGGGGGACTAAATGGTAATGAGAAATCAGGCGAGAGCTCCCTAGGAGGTGATAGAGGGAAGGTACGAAACATACTTCGCGGGATTGAATTTGAAAGTTGTGCACATGTAACAATCGATGGAATTGAGCACTCCAGCCGTGAGAAGACTGACAGTATCTCAACTTGTATCTATACCAGCGTAATCCTCACGATCACCCCCAGGGTTGTGCGATTCAGTTTGATCTCAGTAATGCCTGGTGCAACCATAAGGGTCATTAGAGAGGCGCATGGTCTTCGGTGTCGGCGATTGGGATATTGTGTTGGATTCGTATGTCATTCAGCGTTTGAGTCTGATAGTAAAGTACTAGCAGCGAGGGACAGCTAAGCCTGAGCTCTGCTGTTAGCGAAATGCGAATGTGTGTACTGATGAGAAGCAGATCAGCAGTATCAAGACATTAGGGGATGCAATGGCTGAAAAGCGCACTTTTGACAGGTTGGCTGACTCGCGACAGGACAACGAAGACAAAGTATTGAGCAGGAGCACTCCGTATATAACGACTTCAATAGTACAACACCGTCATGGGGCTGGCATGAGGGGGACGATTAGTATTATGACATTGACGGAGGGGAATTATTATGCAAAGGCGGCTCAGGGGTGTTGGGTGGACCCGAGCGAAGCACTAGTTTGACGAGACTACTCCCGAGCCCCAGGACTCCATTCCAAACTTCGAAGTTCTAAACTTCTAACATCCATCCGAGATTATTATGTGGGGTCAAGATTCCGGAATCGAATTTTCATCAACGAGGCCCCAACTTATTTATTTTTGGTCTAGATATTTACCAGGCTGAGCATGTTGCTTGGAAGCCAAATGGTTAGTTACCCCAAAGGACATCGAACGATCAATGATCCAGATAATAAGGGACAAGTGCCCGTCAACAGCGTAGAGCGGTATCTCAGCGTGGGAGTCCGAGTATGAACTATGAATTCATACGGAGTAGACTGGTGGCTATGCCGCTATGGCCACCTAAGTTCTGATTAGTGGAGTTCTCAGAAGAACGTCCCCACGCCGTAGGGATGAAGACAATCAGTAGTCAGTACCCATGATTTCATCCTTCATGTGTTCAAGTTCGCGCGCAATTGCGAGAACAAGAATCTCACTCGAGGTGTATAAAAGTAGCCGTGGCCTAAAGGACGACTTAACAACCACCGCTACAGAAGGTTGATCATATGATTACCTTATGAATTCCTGTGGATTAAGCAATGAATATTAAAATATAAGCCAAGTAGGTAATATGAATAGGGCGCCGTGCCATTTCTGGAGCTTGTTTAGGCATGTCTGTCCGGCTGATTTCGCGGGTTAATGTGGCAGGAAAATAACCCAGTTGTAAGACTATTCCTCGCTTTCATCCTCGTCACTTGTGGCCTCAATGTTCTTCCGCGCGGGGCGAGCTCTCGAAAGCTCATCAGTTGAATCATCCTCCACCTCGTCGCCATCGGAGTTTGTACCTTGGTGGACGTAGTTCGGCCGAGGAATTGCTACTCCTTTCTCCTGTAGAGCAATCTCGATATCAGGTAGAAGAGTCAACAAAGCGGAAAATTGGTCGATTGGCAGCGAGATACCCTGTGTTGGGGCAGGTTAGTAGATACTCTTTCAGGTACATCAGGTACATCATTCCAGTGAGGAGGAATATACCTTCTTTCCGGGAAGCTCTTCCCCATCCTTCTCGTAATACTCTCTGATACTGACCATAGTTTTACCCCGAAACGAGGATATAGTGACGCGGCGCATTTTGGAAATCTCCCAATAGGTGTCTCCATTTGAGTCTTCTTTTCTGGCCACATTTCCACGAGGGCTACCGAAACCAGCAAATTTCGAAGGATTGGCTTTGGATTTCTTGGTACGAGGAGGCTCGTCATCGACAACGAAGTCGTCAGCGACTTCTGAGACGCGCTTTCTAGAACGGAATGCCATGGCAGGGATGGATTAAGCAAGAACCAACTCCCTCCTTGAAAGACGGTTACTTCAAGTCGTTATCACGGCACAACAAGGATGACCAAATCCTAATCATGAGGGCTAAGGGCTGGATACAAACCCAGCCGCGTGATTATCTTGAGCTTTGAGCTCAACGGGTAGTCCTCTTACCATAATCATTTATTATTGGTCCCGCCTTTTTTGTACTAAACTGTGTTAGGTAGAATGACAACTCCACACACACTTTCTCTTCAAGGTTATAAGCGCAAGTTTTCCTTTACATTACACTCCCTATCACATCAGTCATGGCGAAAGACACACCCGCACAAGCTCTTGAAGCAGTTTCTCCATTACAACAAGTCCTCAATGTTTGGGATCGCATTCAGGTCAACAGCCCAATCTATAACTTCCTGCTTAGCGATGTGGAAATTTACTACGCAGAAGAAGGCAATTTCTCTGCCCGGCTTGAGGTTGGCCCAAAACATTTGAATTCTAAAGGAGGTCTACATGGCGTGTTCTCTGCCTGTGTCACAGATTGGGCTGGCGGCCTGGCAATTGCTTCCTGCGGTCTAGAGTCCACGGGAGTGAGCACCAACATCAACGTCAACTATCTTTCAACCGCAACCACTGGTGACTGGCTAGAGATCAGAGGCTATGCCAACAAGGTTGGGAAATCTCTTGCTTTTACCACGATAACCATCTCGAAATGCACGAGTTCTGGCGATACCACTTTGGTGGCCCAGGGATCTCATACCAAATATGTCAGGACACGGTAATCAGACTCGATATCGATGTTCGGCTGGGGTTTGGGTCATTAGGCCGCGCCGCTATCTTCTTTGCATCTGGCACGAAGCACATATACTTTGAGTGCCCTGATTCACTCGGACAGCGAAGATCGATTCTGCAGTTTACTTTTTGGTCTCCTGTATCTTATGGGGAGAATCATGGTAAACAGTGAGTACATAGGTAGCCTTCTACGTCCCGAAACTGGCAAACTGTAAAGTTGGCGGTCTAGATGTATTTAGGTTTCGTGTACTGAGAAAAAGGTGTGACTTATTTAAGCTGCTATATGCGACCTCGATGACCTGTGCCTCGCTCGCAGACCTGCTTCAAGTCAGCGGTGATTACGAGGGCAGTATGTGGCCAATTATCTCACCTCTGTTACAACTTACACCGTACACCTATATTGTAATTGGGTGGGGTGATGTTGGATACCCCGTCCGGAGTGGAAAAATTGTTTACTTTCCGCCAATAAAGCCTATGAACCACGGTTTACTCTAGCAGGGTGGGTAACTACCACAATAGTGGCCCTCCTACATGCAGCAAGATTTGTATCTATACTGTCCTCAAATGCAGCAATTCGTCCCCATTATGTGGTTGGTAGTTGTGACTTGTTAGCCTGCTGCGTTTGAGTAGTCTACGGAGTACGGAGCAATATGGTCTGGGCAGTGGGCACAGTCCGGCCGGGGCCAGGGTATTAGGTAAGGAACGGTTATTGCTTATCTAACCTAAAATACGTAATGGTGCACAGGGCAATACCTTAGGCTTCCCCCCATAACTCCAACACAGCTGTTGGTCTTCGCTATCACTTAAACTACTTCGGTACTTCAACACTCGAAAAGTGCCCTCATCGGGCTTCTTGTGGCCCATGTACCGATCAGAAAGGTCCGGCGACCATGGACGCTCCAACCGATCCCAACGATGCCTCACCTCCATTCTTATCTCATGACGTTCAACGGCCGGAGCGTTCTACCTGCAGTAAGGGCACAATAGATCATAAGGAATGCTGGTCAATTATCAACGATGAAGGTACGCAGTTGAACCAGTTGATGAATTTGGCGCTGCACTTTCTTTCAACATGCAGTAACGAAACACTGCTTCTTGTTCTCGCTTGCTTGGTGGGAGCTACATATATCATCCTGGGGAGACTTGGACTACTTCTCATTGGCGCGACGCTTGGTGCCGCATTACATGCATCATGGGATGGAGGGGTAAATAATCATCTATCGAAAACCCAACATCCCGCCAAAAAACAGCTCTCTTTGAGTATAGTTCACAAGCTACTCGACTGGGAGAGGTCCAAATCCGTTGAAACCGGCGAAAATCACTATGATGCTAGGGAACCCACAAAGGAGGGCGCCTCGGATGCCGTTGATATTTCCGCTGTAGGGCCCATTACGGCCACCGTTCTGCACTCATTAATCGACGCGGCAATGCGAGATTATGTGAAGTAAGTTTTTGCACACTGTACAATGCACCTCCTCATAGACTAATCAGCGTGGAAAGCCACTGGTATGAGCCGCTTATTCCGAACGAGTCGACGTTCCCGACCTCTTGCCGGGGCGTACTGACAAGTTTCGTCGCCTCCATCGCCTCCCACCTCTGCCGTAAACGAGCGGTTGATACTTTTCTAGAATTTCTCACCAACTCATCTTCCATCATCATCGTGTTTTTGAGTGAGCTCTGTGTCGCGTTTGAAACTGCTGGCTCTACCGTCACGGCTGAGGATGCCGTGCTGCAGTATCTTGAGTCGAACCCGGACAGCAGTCTCTCGAGCCTCTTAGCGCATCAGCAACAACATCAAAAACTAGTAACAATCTCGGATGATATTCTCTCCAGATTCCTGGATTCGGATGCATACAACTGTATCCCGGTTCGGAACTTCTTGCGCGAAGTTCTGACGGGGATTGCCTTTGAGTCAACAATCACTAGTATGTCACGGCCTGAAGTTATAAACGGCTGGATTACATATATATTCAGCGAGGGCGAATCCGAGATAATGAGTGCAATTGACGCTGGCGTCGAGGGAGCCCGCAACCATGGCGTAGCAACGGTCGAAATCTCGGGCGAGAAGTCATTTCCCACTTCAACTTCTACGAGAGAAAACGTTACAGAAGGCAATCCTTCTCCTGGGCAGGCACGCAACAAAGTAGACCGAGCAACGGAAGACGCTATGCTGGAAACCAAACGCCTGAGCGCTATGATTGCGGCACAAAACATACCGGAGTATTCCGAGAAGACGATACAAGATGAAGTATGCGAAGAACGTAATACCGGAGATCGTGATAATACAGATGTCCCTACAGGCGCTGGGAGTCCTCTGGGAGAACAGCTGGATATGAAAGGGACCGAGCAGGTTCAATATGCACAAGTGATCAAGTCCAGTGGACTGGGTGACTCTCTCACCTCGCCTTCCTTGCAGCCTGGGGAGGTTTCCGCAGGCTCATTTATGGGTAGTACCGATGCCTCATCGACTTTCAGCCTTTACCGTGCTCTCATCACGGTTGACGATGGCTGCGATTCCGGGGATAAGGCCGTGTTGCGATCAAAGCCTACGTTGGACTACTTGATCCAAGTTGAGCCGCATTCTGAACGCTCTGGTGGATGGATGGTTTTCAAGAAATATGCGGATTTTGAGGCCATCCACGAGACATTACTAACAATAGCGCGATTGAATCAACTAATCTTTAAGGACTCTCATCCGCTCGTGCCGCCTTGGAAAGGACGGACACGCCAAGCTCTAGGACGGGATTTGGAACGATATCTCCAGGAAGCCGTTCAGCTGGGGCCCCTTGCAGATAGTGTGACGATGAGGCGATTTCTTGAAAAGGATGGCGGTCTCAGTGCTGAGGCCGCAGACCCGTCTCTGAAACCCGGCTTTCTTTTCCCAGGCCAAGCCGCGTTTGAGAATGTTGGCAAGGGTGTCTTGGGCGTACTAACACATGCCCCCAGGGGAGTTTCTGGGAGTGGCAAGGCTGTTCTTGATGGTGTCACTGGTGTTTTTGGCGGAAGCCTCAACAGAAAACTACCAAGTGGCCGGGGAGCAGGCGGTGATGACAAGGGAGGCCACAGTGTTCCACAAAAATATGCTCCTCTTTTGAAGGAAGGAAGCCAACAGGATATCGAGAGGTTCAAGGTCAGCAATGATACAACGAGCGGCGAATTGCCGTCCCAATTGTTGGAGCTCAGCAATACAGGTGGCCTTGCATCACCCAGTGAGAGTGCATCTCTTACGGAACCATCCGATACTCCTGTACCCACTCCCGAATCTGAGAGGAATAGCGCTGATGAGGCTGAAGGTCGAGTCTTATTCAGCTCCGCTTCGGCCATAGAAAGCAAAGTCACATCAACCAGTTTCTTAGAGGGAGAAAATGACACCAATGACAATACTCTCATGGGGAACAGAAAGTCCACAGACTTACAGGCCAGGCTGGAGAGTGGAAGCAGTCCTATAACGGAAGATGAGACGCGAATGGCAGTCGAGCTTATATTTGCTCTTATAAATGAATTATATTCATTATCATCCGCTTGGAATATACGCCGAACATTGTTGAACGCGGCAAAATCATATATTCTTCGACCAGGAAATCCGAACCTAGAAACAGTTCGAGGTCTACTGCAGGAGTCTATGATTGACTGTTATACTAATGATGATGCTCTTGGAGCGTATCTGGCTAAACTCAGAAAGAATGTCCTGCCAACCGCAGAGGAACTCAAGTCATGGCCACCTGCTCAATCTGATGCAGAAAAAGAGCGTCAGCGGGAGGCTGCTCGACGGACTCTGGTCCAAAAAGGGCTTCCGCAAGCTATAACGAGTGTCATGGGCGCGGCGGCTACCCGGGAAGCTCTTGGTAGAGTTTTTGACAGCCTTCAAGTGGATATTGTTGCGAGAGGGTTTGTTTTCGCAGTCCTTTTGCAGGCACTAAGGGCTATGATCCTTTAGTTCCCAGCACGTGTTGAATGTTGATATATGGACCTTAGATAGATATCAAGACATAGCCTAGAATGGCTGATACTCTGAAGTCCAGTAGGTAAAAAAGCTGGATATTATGAGAGCTCCTGACTCGATGCGACAGTGATTTGTAGACCAGCCCAGGCATCGCTATTCTTTGACCACCCGCGCCGGAGTGCCAAACGGTCTTGCCAGGCACGTCCCCAAAGCACTGTGGTTGTGGGCTAGTGGCTTGTTTACGATACCGCTCCGCGCAACACTAACGTTATGTCATCTCTTGAGTAGATCTCTCCTAGCCAGCTGGACATTGCTATGGGTCAAAAATAACCAGGTCCAGATGAGAGAACAACCCACAAAGATCCGGTCTCAAATTTTGGGTGCTGCTTTGGAAATCCATTGCGGAAACAAAACCCGTTGAAACACCCCAGGACACGACAAGAGTATCCAGGGTGGAGATCATCGCTAGCCCTTTGAGTAAGTACGTTTTCTGCAGAGCATTTGCGAGAGCATGAAGTGATTGACATCCTCGTCTGACCAATAGCTTAAATGACTGGCAAGGCTTGCAATTAAGGATATGTCGAAGGCCCCCCTATTGCACCAGATCAGATTGTAAGAGGAATCGCGCCAGGGTGAGATATATATAGACTTACTCTTGTACACTGTAGTCGACTCGTCCGTTAGAGTTCAATAGCCTGACTTTCTGTTCCTCGAGCTTCAATTTCCTCAGACCACGATCCGCTTCCTGCATACCTCTGTCGTGTTCACGCTTTGCATTAGTGGCTGTTTTCGCGCGTCTTAGTTTAGCTTTTTGGAAGCCCTCGTAGAGCGTCTCTATGTCCGGGTCTATCAATGTAGGGCTACGATCGCCGGAATTGGTGGTGTTTTCCGGTAGCTTTGATTGCGCTGGGGTCTGATAACGGGTATCAGGGCGCTGTCGTGGGCTTTCCTCAGAGCTGATACCAAGGCTGCGGTTCAGCAGTGTGCTTGCCACACCCGATGTGAAATTGGTCCATAACGATCCAACACTTTGACCCACGCGGCTCCCGATTAGTGAAAGGCTCTGTCCAGACGCGGTCCAAATACTTCGTTTGACAGATGGCAAAGGCTGCGGCTTAAGGGACGACATCGCTGGAGATATCAACGGCTCCATGCGATAACTCACCGGGTCGGAGGGGTGGAATATATTATACAATTGCCGGCAATTTGGGGCAGAGACGGCGGCCCGGTTTTCAGCAGTGGCAACCCCTGTGCCTAGGGTTGCCAATTGCAGCTTGGACCTAGAGCCAACGCTATTGGCGACACCGTGCTTGACACTCTCGTCCCATTGAGAAGGCCACCCGGCAATAGTCTTTCCTTTGAGCATCTCAAATAGAGCTACCGGAGATCCTAGACAGAAAAATTCCTCACACTGGAAAGTAAATGAGGATGTACCTGAAGGAGATTTCCCCCCAAACAGGCTTTCCTGACTTGGTTCCATATCCCCTGAACAAAGGAGATCGAACAAAATTGCACTGCCTAGAGAATGTCCACAAAGACTCACTGTGCCTTTAAAAGAAGGGTTGCGTTTTTTGTAAAGCTCAGCGATCCGGTTGCATTCCTGCCTGACAATAGCAGAAATCTGTTCACGGTGCTTACTTTGGTAAAGTAGAACATCAATGGCAAGGTCTGAGATGAGGTTTCGAACGGCGGGAACGCTTTCAAGCGTAATATCAGATAGAGTGGGGTAGACATCATCTTCAAGCGCGTCCGCGTCTGCCAAATCGAGCTCCGTGCGGTTTTGGCCGACCTTTTTATGGGGGAATTCCAGTAAATGTCTCCAGCACCTGGTAGGATTAGCATAAGGGAGATGTTGGGTGGTGTTAAAAGGCCGATGACCTACACAGGAAGGACCTGGACACGGCAGTTGTTTTGTTTATCTGAGAAGGCAGAGTTGAGGGCCTGAAGATCGGGCGAAGCTTTATACACGCGCTTCATTGTCTTTCTGAGGACATTCACGTCATGTATGAAGTTAACACTTTCCAGTCGTAGACCGAGCCGTTGACCGATTCCGTGTGTAACCAGGACTAGATGATCAATTCCTCTCTCCCTATCCTCGCCATCTGTCTCTCTAAGATCTTCCATCTCCACTTCTTCTTGCTTACGGACCTGCTCTTCGAGATCGACCGAGTCACGCGTGTTTGTTAAAGATGAAAGACGCCGTTCCAAGCTTGTAGCTGGTCTTTGATCGGCCGTGTTGGGCGGCTCCTGTGATTCCGAGTTGGAGCTGGAAATGGGTGCTCCTCGCGTGCTGGCGGAATCTGCGGTTGGCAGCGGCTCGCTAGTAGTAACTGATTTCGAATCGGAGCTTTTCTTATCTTGAGCTTCATTATACCTCTTCGTTTCCGAGAACCCTCGCAGTAGCCTGGTGCCCGGAACAGCACCGAGAGTCTGATAAACAGTTGTACTCACTCTCGACATGAAGTCATCACTTGTAAGCAAGGCTGTTGCGGCATCCTGGTACGTAACAATACTATTCATGTAGGAGCCAAACAGACGGTATTTTCGTGCTTCCGCTGCAGACATGGAAGATACATTTGTGGTACTCTCTGTACGAGTTGTCAACAGTTGCTAGGCTCCTCTTCTCTGCGCATAAACTCACCCTGGTCACGGCCATTAGCGGTTGACGAAGACTGAGACTGTTGCTCGCTGGCCACTGCGGGACGCCATGGTTTAAGCTTCAGATAGCCCTCCTCTAGCTGGGCTGCAAGGTTTTCTTCACAGGGTTTGATTGCGGATCCCTCTTGAAAGAACCATGTCCCGCGACGAACTTCGTATACAGGCCCTATCCAGTAAGCTGGGCCAAGCTCCCTTTGGCTTATGTTCACATCAAAAAGATAGTCCTCGTTGACAGGTACTTTCACGGGTTCACGGTCTCCCAGCTGGGGTTGATGTCCTTGCTCACGCCCGACCTCAGCACTGCACAGGTCCTGGAACGCATGCTCAATTGCCTGAGAGTCTTTCACTGTGAACGGAACAAACTTTCTCGGAGCAGGTAAAGGCTTCGAGTTTTCTTTCGTTTGGTCCGAGAAGGACGGCTTCCATTTGGGAGAGTCTACTGCGTAAAACCACCTGACCTTTAGAGGGGGCGAGTCCGGAGGATAGTGGCGGATACCAAGTCTGTTTCTATGGGAGATTGTGTGGTCTCTCCCTTGAAATTGTTGAAACATATCCGGTGCATCTTTACCAGCGGTCGGATAGTCGTTGGAGGTGTGGAATGCCCTCGGGAATGCTGTTCCACTTGTGGTTTCTTTTGCCATAAACGCCGTGTATACACCAGGGCTGGGGCGATCTATATAGCAGGCTCTGAAGACCGTATGAATGTTGTGAACAGTGAGCGAGCGTCCGGACAGGGCAGCTGGGAGTTGTACCGCAGGGCGCATCCACCTCTGAGTAACGACGCGGGTGAGCGTTAAGTGAGGTCTAAAGTAGTAAAGATACGTTATAAGTGAACAATGAGTTGACCAAGCTTTCGCAGGAGGTAGTCGCAGAGATAGCCTGGGTGCCGGTGTGTTTCCAGTTCAAGTACGCTGAGAGAGATAGTTATTTCAAAGTGGTTGCGTCTTCCCGCTTTCTTGGCGCCCATATTACGGTACAACATTACCCGGCGGTGATCTGTGCCTTGGCTTATCAGTTGTTCTTGTTCTTTTTTTTTTATATCTATACTCCATTTCGACCAACACAAGGGGACCATGGTTCAAGAAGTCTGCGATCTGTACTTTGTGAGGAAGGGCATGGAACACTTGTGGAACATGCGTATGACGTAGCGCAGCCACGAAATGGGGGCTTGTCAATGTGAGGGCAGCCTGATACTGGGCTGGGGTCAAGTTCACGGTTACCTACGCCCGATTGATTGCATCATCCCTTGAGAGGTGCCACTCGGCGGCGAAACTGCCATTTATCAAATTTGTATGAATGCAACCACTCCATAGAAATAGCTTGAACAATGGATTACTTGTCCATCTGTAATCATGCAAGTGCAGCGCGCGCCAGTAGCTCGGAGGCCTAACAATGATGAACCTGGAGTATTAAGCAGTGTATGGAGCAGTAGTACATTACATGGTTGTTCAACCCCGCCCCGCTTCGCCCGTAAATATAGGTCTGCCCTTTTATGGAGTAGTAGCACTGCCCAGGCTACCCAAATATGGATTTGGTATGAGCAGTACTTAAGCCTCCCTCACTTGTTCCAAAAGCCACACCATCTTTCTGAGCCTCTCGAAACCCCACCACCGCTCCTTCATCAAATACCCAGCGAACTCATTTTCGTTCCCCTGCTGGAACCCCTTTAAACCCCGCGTTCTCCGTGAATCGCTTAAGTACTGTGTCTGGGTCTCGAAGAAAATGAATGTGATCAAACTTCAGAGGTTCGCTATCCTACCAACCTGTCCCTATTCTCTCTGCGTTTGTCTCGACATGAGCCCTCCGGTTTCCTCTGAATTAGCCTAACAGCGCGCTGTCCAGGAAATACCCCCAGTTCGAACAGGGTGAGATTTTCTCTCTTCAAGACGCATTCAGAAAATTAGATTTGGACGACAAGGGGTATCTGGATGAAGGCACGGTTATAAAGGCCACGCAGCAGTCAGAACGTCAACCCTACGATGTTGTGCGTCAAGCGTTAAAGGAGGTTGAGCTTGACAGCTCTCGTCGGGTGGAACTTGAGGATTATGTGGACGTGGGTGCTTTAGCTCTGGATTGACGCTCAAAGTATAGTAGCTGATGAGAATTCACAGCTCATTGCTAGACTTCGCTCTGGCTCGGCGCAAAGCGTGCCCATCAGGGATCCCGTTTCTGCAGCCGCCCCAGGGGCCCCACGGCACGTCTCCAAAGGGAGCGTAGGTGGGAGGATTCATGTCCAAGGTTCCTCTTCGAATGTGACTCACACAATTAACGAAGATGAGAGGACCGAATTTACGAGGCATATCAATGCTGTCCTTGCAGGTGATTCGGACATTGGACACCTTCTGCCCTTCCCCACCGATACTTTCGAGATGTTTGATAAGTGCAAAGACGGTCTGGTTCTGGCGAAACTCATTAATGACAGTGTTCCTGATACGATTGATGAGCGCGTTTTGAACAAATCTGGCAGGAAAATCAAAGAACTCAACGCATTCCACATGACTGAGAACAACAACATAGTCATCAACTCAGCCAAAGGTATTGGGTGTTCGGTCGTGAACATTGGAAGCGGCGACATCATAGAAGTGCGAGAGCACCTCATTCTAGGTCTTATCTGGCAAATCATCCGACGCGGACTATTGGGGAAGATTGACATCAAGCTTCACCCCGAGCTGTATAGGCTTCTCGAGGAAGACGAGACGCTGGAGCAGTTCTTACGGCTTCCACCTGAGCAAATCCTATTGCGTTGGTTTAATTACCACCTGAAGAACGCGCAATGGCCGCGAAGGTAAGCAATTTGTTGTCCGACTTGTAACTCGTACCGTGAATAATATAGATGCCGCATCCCGTTCTTTTGGAACCCAAGAGCTGATAGCGCGCTCTCTATGGCAGGGTTACGAACTTCTCAACGGATGTGAAAGATGGCGAGAATTACACTGTTCTCCTTAGCCAATTGGCACCTGAACTCTGTTCACGGCAGCCACTCCAAACCCGAGACCTGCTCCAGCGTGCAGAGGAAGTTTTAGGAAATGCCGAAAAACTAAACTGTCGCAAATTTCTCACTCCGACGTCTCTGGTTGCTGGAAATCCCAAACTTAATCTTGCCTTCGTCGCAAATCTGTTCAACACTATCCCGGGTCTTGACCCAATCACTGAGGAGGAAAAGCTCGAGGTTGAGGACTTTGATGCCGAAGGCGAACGGGAGGCGAGAGTTTTCACCCTATGGCTAAACTCGCTCGACGTACAGCCTGCTGTGAATTCACTGTTCGATGACCTTCGCGACGGAACCATCCTAATGCAGGCATATGATAAAGTCATTCCCGAAAGCGTGAACTGGCGGCACGTTAACAAGGCACCAACATCTGGACAGGAGATGATGCGCTTCAAGGCAGTTGAGAATACCAATTATGCTATCGAGCTAGGCAAACATCATGGGTTCTCACTGGTAGGCGTACAGGGAGCGGATATTACTGATGGACAACGGACTCTCACGCTAGGTTTGGTGTGGCAATTAATGAGGCGGGATATCACAAACACACTCTCAAGCCTAGCTAGTCGCATGGGCAAGCGCGAGATCACAGACTCGGAGATGATCAAATGGGCCAACGACATGTCCCGCAAAGGTGGTCGCAGCTCTTCGATACGCAGTTTCAAGGACCAGTCAATTGGCTCGGGCGTGTTCCTCCTGGACGTGCTCAACGGCATGAAAGCTTCTTATGTCGACTATGATCTCGTGACTCCAGGTCAGACTGATGAGCAAGCCTATGCAAACGCAAAACTCAGTATCAGTATTGCCCGCAAGATGGGTGCAACTATCTGGCTGGTGCCCGAGGATATCTGTCAAGTCCGGTCTCGACTCGTGACTACCTTTATTGGTAAGTTCTACCTTGAGACCTACCCACAAATAGACCTGGTTCTAACCTTTTTTCAGGTTCTCTCATGGCTACATACGAAAAGATGTGATGCTTGAAACTATCGCCTGTGGATGAGGGATGAATGGTTATGCAACCATGTCTTTCGCCGCTTATTTCTTTGTAAATTCTCGTGTTTGATGTCATCAACCAGCAGAGCCGCCTAAAATGAAAATTATTCAAACAAAGTATTGGTCTTCTGTAAGAACTAGGTAATTACATGGTCGATCCTGAAACCAACGGTGTGTAACGAGTGATAACTTCCCATTCGACCCCAAACCTCCAAACATAACGCTTATAAGAGGTTGCCCATTGTTAGAGCAGGAATTACGTGCTCCGACCTAGAATGATTGCAGACGGAGGCTAGACTAAACGGCAAGTTCGCATCATCACATAACTCAACCTGTTAGTGTTAACGGTTTAGATGGGCCCAAATCACTCCGTAATCGCATATGGTGAGCGGATCCCTTATTTTTCTTCATTAGCACCCACCTAGAGTATTCGACTGCAAAGCCGAGGCTGAATACGAGGAATCCTACGGCTACTACTGACGGCATCCGCAGCAGTCTTTAGAACGGCTACCGGGAATCACGACCGGGGCGACAAGGACGAGGATTGGGATTAAAATCGTCTTTTATTAATCTGCGACGGAAGGCGGATAACGGACGGTTTCCATCGGAAAGAACACAAGGACGACTTGGTTCGGCGGAGGTGGGCATGGTAGAAGAAAAGTGACCGGTCGGCGTGGGTTCGACTATCGTTCCCGCTGCTAGGCAATATGATGAATACCACGTAAAGCAATTAGACCCGCGCCAAGGTGATGAACACTTAGCCGTCATTTCTTTACCGTATCCCGTTCTCTTGCTTGATATCCGACCTTCGTTTCACCTGGACAGGGTCGCAGTAGGGGTCTGACAGAAAAAACGCGAGAAGACAATAAAGACCAACGACGAGAGAATTGTGAGATTCGAAACATAACAAAACGCGGAAAGACCGGGGGGGGAATGAAAGAGATGGACGGAATACACGCTTTTGCGCCAAGTACCGGTCCGTCTTCCAAGACAATGTGGAAAACCCCGTGCTTGATGAGAAGTAGTCAGTGTGCCACCGGGTCCCTTGTGAGTTCGGCAGATAATGAAACTGGGATTGAAGCTTTTATACTTTCTTGGCAGAGAGGATCTACTCAGCAGTATCAAGCTCATCGTGAGCAGACGTCAAGGGCTCTAAAGGAACTGTTTTGTTCAGTAAATTTCATTCGGCGGGCGCCCGATCGTCGACTCACCCTTCCTGTCTTCACCATTGGGCCCGTTCTCACGCTCGTCGTCGCGTCGCTCGCGTTCATCATCGCGTCTTTCTCGGTCGTCCTTGATGTCACGATCCCTTTCGTCGGGGCTGCGGGAACGGTCGCGAGAACGATCACGGTCCCGGCGATCGTAGTCACGGTCTCGCCGTTCGTAATCTCGGTCACGCCGTTCGTACTCACGATCATGCCGATCATAGTCACGCTCGTACCTATCGTCTCTACGCGGCGAGTACTCTCCACGGGCACGGCGGGGAGAAGGGGAGCGACCACGGCGTGGAGGAGTGCGGTCTCGGCGGCGGTCACGGCCGGAATCGAAGCGCCAAGAGGCAGAAGGGGGGGTCCTAGCCCACTGTTTATGGGGTCAGAGTAATGAACTGGTGGACATTAGCCAAGACTCACTTCAATTTTTAATAAATCATCACGGCCAATGCGCTTGTTGTGCATCTCATGATAGGCATCATCTGCGTCACGGCGACTCTCATACTCCACGAAAGCAAACCTGGATTAAGCGTCAGGGTCACTGGTGCTAGCTGGGATACTTGAGTAGTGCATACAGGCGGCTGGAGGGAGTACGTGGTGCAGGAATATCACATCGGACAAGACGCCCGTAGCTGAAGCCGAAGTTAGCAAGTAATGTACAGAGCAAGGCTGCGTGGTTAACAGAAGTGATGCAAAGATAGAGGTAACGTAGATAGTGCAGAAGTGCAAGTACAAATCTATAAGGATGGATGATGATTTAGGAGATTCAACTAGAACAGAGATGCCTAGTGGGCAGCAAGTTCTTTCACAGCACGACATTGGCTATCTCCGGCGTCGATATCGCGAGGACCGACCGAGAAGAACAGCGAAGGTGGAGGGAGATGGAAGGAGAAGCGGTTCGATGGTCATGGTAGCGCGTAGTAGGCACATACCGTTCGAATTCGTAGGCAAGGTCGCGAGCTCGGGTGCCATGGCCAAAGCCCGTGACGTATAGCGTGGTACCAGGGCGGGACATGATGGCTGCTTGCGAAGATGCTCGAAAAAGTCTGCGAATGGAGATGTCGGTGCAGGGCACGAATAGTGGTACGTAGTAGTATGAGTGATGAAAAAAAGACTGATGAGCAGGTGTGGTTTGGACTACTACAGATGGCGGCATGTGCCATTGACGAAACACCTAGTCCAAAACAGCTCCACCTACTCGTCACTTCGGCGTTCCCTGAGCTACTACCAGGCCCATACTATTACCCACAGGGTATTCCTAAATGGAGCGTATAAAGAAATCAAGCACATGATTTCTTTCTCTTGGATCTTGATACATTTTATAATTCTTTTAGGTGATACTATAAATATTGAATAATTGCGCTGTATCCTTGCCTAGCATACGGTCCTAAGGTACCATACAGCATCATAGAGTTCAAAAACAGGCACAGAGATATCTAGATCACCTGCAAGATCCTGTGTTTAAGTACCGGTAAAGTGTATGATACTCTTTACTACCGGAAGGTTGCCTTATGCTCCCAGGGCCGAGTGAGCACTGCATCTTCGATGCTTGACGCATGCTTGACTGTTAGAATACAAACTCCACTCTAGACAATCTAATAATGACTAGTGGGCACTCTGTAAAGCAAGAGGCTGAGGCTCAATTGTCGGTAGTAGTCGGTATATTATTGGGCCCGACGTGGGGAGTTTTTCCGACTTCTCCCAGGCGGTTCTCGGAAGTGGAAGACTTGGCCGGGGGGGTTGAGGTTAATCAATCCCCTAGTACATACCCCAACAAGCTCCTGCGACCACAACAATCGCTCCATCCATTCTATTCTTAATCCAGGCTATACCCCGAGCCTCGTGTCGCAGATACCATTCAAAGTCATTCCTCATTTGCTCAGATTGGTTCTATTTGGTTCGCTTCCGTTGCACAATGCAACTTTAATCACATACATATGGCCAGCGCAGCATTCAAAGATTGGGTTCCTCAGTATCTGCTACCTTGCTGCAAATAGTCTTGTATATATAAACGCCTGGAACTGTCCTTACTTGCACAGCACAACACGGTCAGTTATACAGTGAGGCAAGACAGCTCATTCGGAGGTGACGTCGGGCTCGATGCCGATAGGAGGTACTGCGAGACGACCTGATAATCTCTAGCTAGATCGTTACTCCTGTCAAAAAGAATGAGCATAAATCGCCAGGGAGCGACCCGTCATGACGGGTCGAATAGCGACGGCAAACCTGGTTTATCGGAGATTTCACAATTTGAGCCGCCCACCTCAACTAAGGTAGGAAATGCGCTGGGTTTTCTGCTCGATTTCGCTCATACTCCCTACAGGGTACACTTCCGAGCAGCTCCCTTCTCCGTGGAGCTAGGAGTGCAGTCGCCGAGCCCGTTACGGCAGCTTTCTTTGCTGGTGGTGTAGCGGGCGCTGTATCGAGAACTATCGTATCACCGCTTGAACGTCTGAAAATCCTCCTCCAAATCCAAACCGTTGGCAGAGAAGAATACAAGTTATCCATTTGGCAGGCGCTCAAAAAGATTGGAAGAGAGGAAGGCTGGCGCGGTTTTTTACGGGGCAATGGCACGAACTGCATACGCATCATCCCATATTCAGCCGTACAGTTCGGCAGTTATAACTTTTACAAAAGAGTGAGTTATTGACGGAAGCATGGTATATGTCTGTTAACCTTTGCAGTTCGCTGAGCCTACCCCAAATGCGGATTTGACGCCAATACGCCGACTTATCTGCGGAGGGGCCGCCGGGATCACCTCAGGTCCGTCATCCACCTCTTCGAGACCACATCCGTTTTATCTTACTGATACTAACATAAACCCTACATGTTCGTGAACAGTCGCCGTCACTTATCCGCTCGACTTGGTGCGTACGAGGTTGTCCATTCAGTCCGCCTCTTTCGCGGCTCTCAAGCGGGAGAGTGCGAGCGAAAAGTTGCCGGGTATGTATACGACTATGGTCTTGGTCTATAAGAACGAGGGCGGCTTTTTGGCGCTTTACCGCGGTATCATTCCGACTGTAGCCGGCGTGGCCCCATATGTACGAAATGGAATGCTTGAGAACCCGTGGTGTTAACTTGAGCTGATTTTACCTAGGTTGGTTTGAACTTCATGACCTACGAATCAGTTCGTAGATACTTGACCCCAGAGGGCGACTCCACGCCTAGTGCTGTTCGCAAACTCATGGCTGGCGCTATCTCAGGGGCAGTAGCACAAACTTGCACATATCCGTTGTAAGTTTTATCCCAAACCCAGTGGAGAGGTGTTGTGACTCCGTCTATTTCCATCCAATATATTGACAAGCTTTCAGCGATGTCCTTCGACGGCGTTTCCAGATCAATACGATGTCTAATATGGGTTATCAGTATGCCTCAATTTTCGATGCCGTAAAAGTCATCGTGGCCGAAGAAGGCTTGCGCGGTCTCTTCAAGGGAATTGCGCCAAACCTTCTCAAAGTAGCTCCTAGCATGGCAAGCAGTTGGCTCAGCTTCGAGCTCACTCGAGATTTTCTGCTGGGCTTGGACGAAATGTGATACGTGCAACGCAAGTGGAATCTGCCGAACACCAGCCAGTGTCCTTGGAGGCGGTTTCTCCTGCTGGTTGTTGCGTGCTTACCCGGCCTCACAGGCTTGTTATCTATACATTGCTAATATTAGAAGGAGGGGACCGTGCTCCTCATTAGAAGTAGTGCACTTTTTCGCCTTCTTGGAACAAGAAACCCGCTTCTAAACAGTCTGAGAGCATCGAAAACGGAGTCTGTGATTGTACCAGAATCACGGGATGAGGACAGAGCAAACAGTAACTGGACGTATATTGAGGACCGAACAAAGTATTAATGGGCGCAGTTTACGCTGTTTAATACTCTGGGTGGTGCTAAGCGGCACGTGGAGGCTGAACAAGACGTGACTCGAGAGGGTTGATTTCCCAATCCCCGCCAGAAAGCAGAAGATGTTGGACTAAAAAGCGAACGCTTATTTAGCCAAACTCTGATATGTTTGATAAAAGAGCAGTAAGTGATGCAGGGTACTGAGGGTAGTCTCTCACGCCGTCCTTAAGCTTGTTTCTCATTTGTATGTACCTCGCGGGCAGACAATGCTGCAATTTTTTGAACCGAGAGATCCGGATTCGTAGCCTGTCTCCAGTGTCAATTTGTACAACATATCAAGTATTAAGGGTTTGCGTCGTTGGAAACAGAATCCAAAGCTATACCCAGCGTATCCACTGGCGCTTCGTCATCTCTGGCGGTAGTAGTATCTTCCACTTCTGAACCCTGAGCTTGGGGGAAGTGCAGGGTACGACTGCCCGTCTGAGAACTTTAGGGGAGATTCAGAGCTTTTGGCAGGAGAATTACGTCCTCTAGTCATATAATCAAGGTCACATTGCCTTAGTATTAGCCGAACTACTAAGGTCAAACGTAGTGGTTACTAAAACAGGTGGCCCTTGTGAAGTGCATATCAAGAATGTACTACTGTAGAAGGAGCCCAACGTCGAAAATATGGTTGGAAATGGAGACTTGGTAGACATAATTCAGAAGATGACTATTTGTGGAGGAAACCGAGCTTATGATCATTGATGTGGAGTAGATAAAAAGTGTGGTGTTGGTGTTGCATTTGCCAGTGGCCACTGTTGATCCGGGCCTGGATTTCTCACTGGACACCGTAGTCACGTGATTGCTAGTCGCTTAGCCGAGTGGCAGTCCACAACCCAAATCGTGTCTCCCGAAATCCTCACTCGACAGCTTTACTTCAACCGGGTTGCGACAGCGAACTTCGAGAGTCGGAAACATCAGCAGCCATGGGTACGTTTCAGCAAATTCCCAGCGTCTTGACATTTGACGACTATATTATAATTACATCGGGAACTTTTGATTTATCTTTTACAGTAGTCCATCTTTTTTTTGACTGCTTTTCACGGCCTTTGCTAATTATCGACGGATGAATAGGTATCGACTTGGACCGCCACCATGTGCGCAGCACCCATCGCAAGGCGCCGAAGAGCGAGAACGTCTACCTGCAGGTTCTCGTGAAGCTCTACCGCTTCCTTGCCCGTATGATCGACCTTGAATATCTGCGCATTTCGAGATGCTGGAATTTGGTGACTAACTAGCCATCGTCAGGCCGCACGGAGTCGAACTTCAACAAGGTTGTGCTGCGCCGCCTGTTCATGTCCCGCATCAACCGGCCCCCTGTGTCGCTTTCCCGCATCGCTTCCAACGTGACCGAGTCGCACCAGGGCAAGACCATCGTCATCATCGGCACCGTTACTGATGACAACCGTCTCCTCACTGTCCCCAAGCTTTCTGTGGCCGCCCTGCGCTTCACTGCGACTGCCAGAGCCCGTATTGAGAAGGCCGGTGGTGAGACACTGACCTTGGATCAACTCGCTCTCCGCGCCCCAACGGGAGCCAACACTCTCCTCCTCCGTGGTCCCAAGAACGCCAGAGAGGCCGTGAAGCACTTCGGTTTCGGTCCCCACAAGCACAAGGTTTGTTACATCTAGTTTTGTGATGACGGACGTTTCGAGCTGACGTTTGTCTAGAAACCTTATGTGCGAAGCAAGGGTCGGAAGTTTGAGCGCGCTCGTGGCCGCAGAAGGTCTCGCGGCTTCAAGGTCTAAATGGGATAGTTGAAATTGTTGTGGCAAAGCAGTTATTCCCGGATGAATTGAGGACATTCAGAGACATGCGAGATCGTGTCTTCCAAAAACTAGTGGAGTGCTCGAGCCTCAATGAGCCGCCACGCTAAGCTGGCTTGAATGTAAAGACCCTTTGATCAATGGTAACTTCCGGTAGTGGCGTCGGTCAGGATGAGAAAATGAACTTGTTCCAAAACTTCTTGATTCATGTGTTGAGTGATTTACGATATTTCTAAATTCTGATGCTTATATCTTTTGCCACCATCGCCGTCAAAATAATCGCTAGCTCTATGGCCACTGCCCCGAATCAAATACTTATAGATAGTCAACCCATCCAGACCAACAGGTCCTCGGGAGTGAATCTTGTTGGTGCTGATCCCAACTTCAGTGCCGAACCCATACCGCATTCCATCCGCGAACCTCGAGGACGCATTCCAGAACACCCCGGCACTATCGACACCTTTCATGAAAAGGTTGGCAACAGTCTCTGACTTGGTGACGACGATATCCGTATGTTTCGAGGAATGCAAATTGATATGCGTTATTGCAGCTTCGACATCAGCGAGAGGTGCGTCAGAAGATGATATTGTTTTGACGGCTAGCGTGAGATCAAGGAATTCGGTCTCAAAATCAGACTCTTGAGCATCTTGGAGTTTCTTCGCTTCGTCGAAGGTCAAACTTTCCATGAGCGCAGCTTTAGAGGATGCATCGCAGCGAAGAACAACACCTTTGGCGACAAGTGCTTTGGCGACATCTGGCAGAACTCTTTCAAGGGCATCTTGATGTATGAGCAAGGTTTCCAGGGAGTTGCACGCCGCGGGGTAATCGGTTTTGGAATCCACAATTACTTTGGTGGCGATTTCCAGGTCAGCATCCGAATGGATATATGCAGAACAGAGCCCATCTGCGTGTCCAAGAACTGGTATTTTCGTGTGTTCTTTGACGTATCTGACAAGATCATTAGAGCCTCGAGGTATAACGAGATCAATAAGCAAATCCTGTGCCAACAAATCGGAAACAGCGGCTCTTGTCTTCACAAGTTGGACAGACGATTGCGGGACGCGAGTAGTAGATATAGCTTCGGAGATCACATTTGCAATCGCCACGAAAGATTCCGTGGATTCCTTGCCTCCTTTTGATTGTCAGCAGGAGTCTGAAACGGTCGCCAATGCGTGAGATGCATACCTTTCAATATCGCAGCATTGCCTGACTTTATGGACAATGCAGCAATGTTTGCAATGACCTCTGGCCGGGCTTCAAAAATGATCAACAGAACTCCGATGGGGCAGGCCACTTTATCAAGCGTAAGACCATCGTCGAGGAGGGTCCGCAACGTAACATTCCCAACTTGGACAGAATCAGAAATCCGCATACATTAACAGGTAGAAGTAAGAAGAGTCATCTACTTCGCGACGCAAACATACTGGGGTCCCGTAAACTTTTGACACCTAAAATCCCTTGCAACATATCATCGTATTTTCCTGGTCTGGATAAATCGAGCCTCTTCAAGACACTATGGTTGAGACTGCCATGGGCGACAGCTTGCTCTGCTAGTTGTATGTCTCTAGCATTTGCTTCGAGGATGGCATCTTTCTTTAAGAGAAGCGCATCATGCAACGCTGTGAGGGCATCATTGCGATCCGCTTCGGACAGGGTCGCGAGGTGACGAGACGCCCAGGAAGCAGCTTTCGCAATATCAATCGCTGATGATTCCGTGAGCGACATTTCCAGGGCTAGGCGTTTGGCAGGAACTACTTGCGAAGTGAGATTGTGTGGTAACATTTGCCGGAGTTTAGTCTCTCCCCTAACCTTATGTAACCAATGTGTCATGGCAAGTGGGGTACGGCAATGGGTCGGTCCTACGGTAGGTCCGGTTGTGGTATTGCACGCAACACAACGCATAGTCCCAAGCATCTTCATTGATCTAAATTTAAAGTGGTAAGATACAGCTATACTTACAGTTAACTGAGTGTGCGGCCTCACTTAAATGATGTAGATGAGTACATGACGCATTTCGATGGACAACAGAGGCCCACCAAATGTGACGTTTATTAAGAAAGCAGGGAGGAAGACATTATAAGAATGGGACTTATTGCTAGTAGTAACAGCGCTGGGGCTGTTGGGATTTACCATTGTCTCTGTTTACAACTATCTTGGCTCATGCTATGGATATGTCACGCTGCCATAATTGAGGTATCACTCAATTACGGTCTTAACCATCAATGACCGTCCCCCATGAGATCTTCATCTATGTCACCGCCGCCATCTGCCTCGCCAGATCCCACGCCGCCGGGTTTCTCAGAGTTGCCATTCCACTTCTGGTTCTTCGTTATGAAATGAAGACCCTCTTGAGAGAACTCTAGTGCTTGTCCGGTCTGGGCTATTCCTCGGGAAATCGTATGCAACGCGGCCCTTATCCGCATAAGCCTTGCGCGTATATACTCTTCCCTAAAACCATGATTCTGTGTTCTCAGAGGAAAACGCAACATTGTAGTGGTTTCATTTCTCGCAGAGTGAGATAGTGTGGCTTTCAATTCATTTGACATCACTAACGATACGACGAATTCCTCGACGTCCTGGACACCTTGGGGGAAAGATGAAGCCCGTTGCAGCACATCGGACATCGTGAGCGCAGAGAATGTTCGTCCTAGCTTAATGATCAAGGACTTATCGAATGCTCCAGAGACTTGGGAAACAAGCCCGGCATTATTATCCTGGGCCCATTAGCACGGTCGGTACGGTACAGCAGAAACGAGATTTGCGACTTACGGTCCGCCAAATCGATTGCCCTAGGTTGATTTCGGCATTCAATTTTTGCAAATCGCCTTTCTCGAATGCCTCGGCCAGCGAGATGTATGGTCTTGCCAACGACAGGTATACCCGACTGACATGTGCAGCTACCAAGCCGGGGGTAAGCGGAAGCTAATTGGAGTGAAATTAGTCCAGACTGTATAAATAGCATTGATATTCCAAGTCACCTTTCCGTGTCCCAGAAGGTTAACCAGAATCCACTTCTTGTATGCTTCGACCATGATTTTGCTAACGGACTTGGCGGTTGGTGCCGATATTACCACACTCAGGCAGTGGGACGCTTGCTCCCACTTTTGGAGAGCCATGTAGATCATCGCGCTGTACATGTAAAACTGTAGGTGGTCCCGATATGTTAGGTTCGTTGAGAATCCAGATACACTCATGATAATTTCAGTGCTCGGGTCATGCTGTGAGCAAAGGAGTGAATCTGTATGCACATGTTCTCCTCTTTCTGTGGGGAAGTGGCAAAGGAATTCATCGATAACAGGAATTGCATACGTATATGACGATGAAAGCAGTGCGATTTTAGCTAGGATTAGATGGGTTGACGTGAATATTCCGGCTGCATTGAGCCGTTTCAGGGCATCCCTTATCACTTGAACGGCCAGTACGGGCTTCTTATGGGTTAGTTCCGGCAAAAACACAATACTTAGCAAGAGGGTGTCTTCTTGCCTTCGAGATGGATCGTGCAGCAGTAGCCATGAACTCAATAAGTTGTCTCCATTCATGGCTTGCGTATCGAATTTGAACCGGGTCAAAGGATCGCAGGAATCTAACAGCATGCTTCCACAGATTGCCTCCGGGTAGTAAGTCATTGGGTACGTCGGTGTTTATCTTTCTTTGTAGATGCTGTAATTGGAAGCGCAGTAGATGTAAGAATGATAAGCTGTGCACAGCTGGACTAATAGCCTATCATAGCAGATACAATGTTAGTATAACATTGCGCGACATTGCAGTTCCGATGGTTTGCGGTCTGCCTCCTTACCTCTAAATACTCATTAAGGTCTGCTGCGCTGTGCACAAGGCCAGGCTGCCGGAGATACGCAACCAGACTCCGAAGTTGGCGGTCATAATTTTCGTCGTTGATATCAGCTGAGCTATGGCGGGAAGGTGCTGAAGACAGCTGTACCAGGAAATCGGACATCTTCGGGGCGATGCAAGATATCACATCCAACTTTGAAGGCGGGGTATTGGTAAAGGGCTAGAGCCTAGGTCTTGAGATTAGAGATTGGGGAAAAGCTAAGGTATCCACATGCGCTTATGTATTTCACTAGGCATCCAGGTGGGGCTGCTGACGTGTGTCACGCGTGTGGTCACGTGTGGAGGCTGTTAGGTAGCTAGTTGGGGTATTTGTAAGGAACAAGAATAAGTAATATTGTATTAACAAGAGTATAATAAGTAGGGAGGAAATGAAGGGTTAGAAAACCCTGCTACTAAGTATTATAAGTTAAGTAAGTAGGTAGGCCCTAGCCCTAGTAAGGGCAGAGGCTATACATAAGACCGAAAGTCTCTGTAACCTAGTTACATTCCTGTTGTCCACGTAGGACGGGGGGTATTCTGCCCCTATTTACCGCTTACATATAGCGTATTAGCTAGCTAGCCAGAGATAGTTAAATAAAGAAATTAATAACTTTTTAACTTAATATAGTATACATGGCTATAATAAAAATATGTCCTAAATTAGGCCATAGCTCTTCCTAAGTATTATTACATGTTATTTAGGAACTCCGCTATGTGTATTTTTTAATTATTTAGGGACCTTTTATAATTACTTTTTGTTAGCCAAAGGTGGAGTTTAATAAAGTTCTTATTTATTAATACCTTTACATGCCGCGTTAATATAAAAAAGTAAGGTACTTAATATTTTATTATTTTAGTAAAAAATTAGGTTATTAATAAGTTTTTAAAAGCTTAAAATATTTATATAAACCCCTAGGTAGCTTTAGCTTTTAATAAATAACTTATTTTTTTTTTTATTTTTTTTATAATATTTAATTAATAGCTTTACTAATTAATATAATATATAAAAAGTATTATAGTTATAAGCCTAAATATTAATTTAATAATTTAACTTGTTAAATTTTTATTTTTTTTTAAATATTTTAAAGTTATTTATATTTTTAAATACATGCCTTAAAGTTATACTAAGCCCTTTTATAATTAATTATTTTTTTATTAAACTAAAATAAATATTAATTAATTTTTAACTTTTATATTTAATTTAAAAATTATTATAAGCTTTACTAATAATATTATAAGTATAAAAATTATTTTTAAATTTAAAAATAACTAGCTAGCTTAGTATAGCTAGATCTTTTACTTTACTTAAATAATAAAAGTTTAAAAGTTTTTTAATTTAAATATTCCTTTTAAAAAAAAGATTTTTTTTACCCTAAGTTACCTTTTAAAAATATAATTAAAAAGGTTTTTAAAATATATAATAAACACTAGCTTAGCGTAAAGTATTATTATACTAAAATTTAAAAAATAAATAAAGCTATTTAAAAAACTATTATTATTTTTATTTAATAACTTATTAAAAATAAACTTATAATAAAGGTTTTAGTTAAATTAAAGTAATAATTTATTTTAATTAATTTTAAAATTAAATTAAAGGTATTTAATAATTATTTTACAGCTTTAAATATTTTAATTTAATAAAATAAAATTAATAATTAGCTTTAAAATTATAAAAACACTTATTAAAAAATTAAATACCTTAATTAACTTAAATTAAAAAATAAAATAGCTAATATAACCTTCCTGTAAATAATTAATAAGTATTTAAATTTTTATATAAAATAAAATACTAACTAATTAAACTAAAAGGGTATTAATTTAGTTTTTTACTTTTAGTTTATATTTAAATATTAATAATATTTTTTTATAATTAATAGCTTTTTTAAGAACTTTGCTAAAGTAGTAATTTTTATAACTTTTAATAAAAAATTAAATTTTTTTAAAAATAGCACTTACTAATAACAAGCCTTTTTATTTATATAACTATTTTTAAGTAATAAAATAGTATTAATATTTTATATAATTATATAGGAAGCTATAATATAAACCTAAAAAAAAAAAAAGGTTAGTAAAGTGCTTAATAAAAATAATAAATATAATAAAAAATTTTAAAAGATAAGGGCCAAGAATAAATAAATTTTTAAAAATAAAAAAATGTTAAACAAAAGCTTAAAAAGCTTTTTTAGTTACTTAGGCTATAATAAAAAAATATTATAATTATATATTTATCATAAGTATTTAAAATAATTTAATATTTTAAAATATTTTTATTTTTAATATTAGTGCCTTTATTTATATTTATAATAATTTTAGTTATTTTACCTTTTTTAATTAATTAGAAAAAGGTAATATTTAAGCAGGAAATATAACTATTATTATTTAAAATATAAAATTAGTACTTTTTATTTTAAAACTTTAAATAATAAAATAATACCTTTTTATTTTTAGTAAAGTAGCCTTTATACCTAGCTTTTATATTAATATTTTAGTAACTAGGCCTTTTAAAAAGGCTAAATATTTTTAAACTTTTAATACTTTAATTACCAAGAATAATAAACTAGTATTTTATTTTAAAAATTACTTATTTAGCCTTTAAATAGTTAAGTTTTAAAAAAAACTTAAAGTAAAAAAGGCTAATACCTTAACTTAATAAAAAGTTAAAACCTTAACTTAAAAAATTTATATTAAAAAAAATTAAAGCTTTTTACTAGCGCCTAGGCTATATTAATAATAAGGTATTTTAATACTTATTTATTATAATTAAAGAAGTTTAAATTACTAGTTTTTAATTACCTTAATAATATAATACTTATAAATATAAATAGGCCCTTTAATAAATATTTAAAAGGTTTAAAAATCTTACTACTGTTATGGCAGTGAATAAACTTTCATAAATGCTTGCTTGATTAATCTATCCGCCAGGTGGCGGGAATAAGTTAAAGCTATTAAATAATTAATATATAACTAAGTATTATTTAAGAAGTTGGAGAAACTCCTAGTAGTATATATATAATATATACCAGCTATAAAAAAAATATCTTAAATTTAAAAAAAGATATTATTAGCTTAATAAAAATAAATAAATATTAAGTAAAATTAAAAACTTTTTATTAAAATAATAAAAAATAAGCAGGAAAAGCAAAAGCGTTAAGGTAATAATATTAAAATAGTAAAGTAAAAGGTAACAGCATAAGTATATTAAAAAGTATAAGTATTTTAAGCTATTAAAATATATTAAAAATTTTTATTATTTTTTTAAAGCTAGTACACCGTGCTAGGTACTATACTTTTTTTTTTTTAATTTTTTTTTTAGGGTAGTTAGGTGTTTATAGGCTAGCTTGTTTTTATAAAAGCTAAATTATTATAAAAAGCTTTAAAAGCTTTAGCTTTTTAATTTTTAATTTTTTTTTAGTTATTTAATTTTAGTAAATTTTAGTAAAAGTAAAGTAATTACTACCTTTGCCGCGGCTAGCTAGGATCTTAACTTTTTTATTTTTATGTTTTTAGGTAAAAAAAAAGGCTTTAGGTATATAGGTTACTTAAGTTTCTTGCTTTTAATATTAAGTTTAAAAGTTAATATTATTATAATTAAGTTTTTTTTGCTAAAGGGTTTTATATTATTTTTAATATTAAGCTTAAAAGTTACGGGTTTAATAAAAGGGATAAAAGGGTTTTTAAAATTAGGCTTAAAAGTTACTATTATTATAAGTATAATTAAAAAGTTTATATTAATAAAGGGTTTTATAATAATAATTAAGGTAATAGTAGTTAAGGACTTTAAGATTAAATTATTAGTTTTAGTAATTAAAAACTTTAAGGTTGGATTATTAAGCTTGGTATTTTTAATTAAAAATTTACTAAAGGTAGCTATATTATAATATTTTTTTTAAAAGGGCTTATTAACTTTTAGTTTAGTAATTTATTTTTTAATATTTTAAATTATTTATAATAGCTTATTAAGTTTTATAATTATTTTTAGGGCTGTTTTAAGCTTTTTATTTTAAATTTTATATTTAATTTTATTATATTTTAGCTTTAGCTAGTTATTAATTAATTAATTATTATTATTTTTATTTTAATTTTTTTAGTTTACCTTTTTAGCCTAGGCTTTATATTTTAATAAAAACTTTGCTATATATTAGTATTTTTTTAGTAGTTTAAGGTAAAGCTTTTAAATTTTTTTAAATAATTTTTACTTTTATTCTTGTACTTTTGCATGGTAAAGCAAGAAATTAAATTAAAAATTTTTAACCTTTTTAATTAATTTTTACTTATAGGCCTTTACTTTTAGTAATAATTTTTATAAATAGCCTAACTTAATTTAATAGCTATTTAACCACCTTATACTAGGGTAGTTTAGGTTAATATTATTACTAAGTATTAATTTTTAAATAATTTAATTAACTTTTATTTTAAATTTATAAGTCACGGGTATGTTTTTAGTAACTAAAAATTTATTTTTTTTAAAGTTAAGACCTAGTTTAGAAATTAATATCTTAATTATTACTATAGGTTTTTTACTAGGCTGCTATTTTAGTATTATTAAATAATTATTAGGCAGGAAAAGGTTAGTCTAGTTAATATTAATTTTTATATTTTTAAAAAAAAAATAAAATAATTTTATATTATACTTTTTTATTATTTTATAACACTTTTTTATTATTTTAGTGTTTAGTTTTTTTATTTTTTTATTAAAAAAATATATAAGGTTTCTGGCTGGCCTTAGTAACACCCTATAATTATAAATTTTAGTTTATTTTTTATTATTAGTAACTTTAAATCCTTTAATTTAAATATTTAAATTAAAATTTAAGCTTAATAAAAACTTGTAATACTTTTTTATAATATTATACTTAAAGTTTTTAATTATAAAGCTAACCTTATTACACTGCTAAGTAAAAAGTTATTTAAGAAAATTTTTAAACTTAGGAGTTATTTAAAAGTTATAAGGTAAAAAAATTAAAAAGGCTTAAAATAAAATAAGGGCCTTTTTAATAAAAATAATAAAAAATTTTAGTAAAGTAAAAAAATATAAGAAATTTAATATATTAATAAAAATAGTAAAAAATAAATTTTTAAAAAAAATTTTTAAAAAAAATCCTAAGATAAAATAAGTAAATAATACTAAGTACCTTAAAAAAAGGATTTTATACTTTTTAAAAATAAGTAAAAAAATAAAAAAGGGGAAAAGGGTAAAAAAAAAAAGGTAAAAAATATTAAATATTAAAAAAAATTAATAAATTTTTGCTTAAACTTTAAAAAAAAAGCTTATTAATAAAGTAAAATTAAGGGGTAAAAGTAAGATTAAAATATAAAAAAAAAGTAAAAGTAAGTAAGAACTTTAAAAAAAAGCTTATTAATAAAGTAAGATTAAGGGGTAAAAGTAAGATTAAAATATAAAAAAAAAGTAAAAATAAATAAAATTTATAAAGGGGTAAAAGTAAAGTTAAAATTAAAAAAAAATATAAATAAGTAAAAAAGTAAAAAAAAAGGTATAAATAAGTAAGAAGGTAAAAGTAAAAAACTAAGTAAAATAAAAAAAAAGGTGCGGATAAGTAAAAAGATAAAAATAAAAAATTAAGTAAAATAAAATTTAAAAAATTATTAAAAATAAGAAGCAGGAGAATTAGGGAGTAATTATATAAATATAAAAAATTAAATAAAAAAAATTAGGTGTGTAAAAAGCAAGGTTTAAAGGTAAAGGTGCTTAAAAAATAAAGTAAAGTTAAAGGTAAAAATAAATAAAATAAAGTTAAAGGTAAGAGTTAAAAAAAAAATAAGTAAAAATAATATTTAAGTAAAAAAATATAATTACTAAATACTACCTTTTTTTTTTATAAATTTATGTTTATATAGCTTATTTTTTTTAGGTGGTTTTTATTATACTTGTTTACTAAATTTTAAGTATTTTTTAGGTATTATTTTAAATACCAAAAATTTTTAACGTTAATATAGTTTTTTTATTTTATAAGGTATTTATAGTTACTATTTTTATTTAGCCTTTTATTAATTAAGTAATTAACCTTATATAATAATTATATATTATTTTTTTTAGCTTTTACTAGTTTAGGATTATTAGTTATTTAGCTAAAGGGGTTATTATTTTACTTTATTTTTTTAAAATATGTAATATTAATTATTAAATAAATTTATTATTTTAAAGGGAAATTTAGCCTATAAGTAAGTAAGTTTACCTTAGCTAGTACTTTAAAAAAACCCATGTATTAATTTTTTAATTTTTTTTTTAAAATAGCCTTTACTTTATAACCTTAATATAAGCGTAGTATTACTTTTTTATTTTTTTAAAAGCTAATTAGCTTATACTACTTATTAAAATAATATTTTATTAAAAGCTATGCTAATTTTAAAGCTTTTTATGTTTTTTCTTATGCGGTAAAAGTTTATATTAATAAATTTAAATTTTACTTTAGCCCTAGAAATAATACCGCTTGTGGTTTTATTTTATATATAAGCTTATATAAAAATTTATAGGTTAATAAGTTTTTATAAATATTAAATAATACCTGTATTTAGGGTAGCGCTTATAGCTAGTTTTTTATACTTTTTAGGCTTATAATTATATAGTATAAATATATTTTAATTTTTTAATTTATTTATTTTAACTAGCTATTATACTAGGTATAATAAGCAATTAAATACTTATTTTTTACTTTTAGCTTTTTAAAGATCTTACGCTATAAATTTACTAGGAATTTTAAATTTTTATTTAAAATAATTATTATTAGTAGTCCCTAGTTACCTAGCGCTAGGCGTTTTAATAAAATATTAAACTAGTTTTTTACTAAGTAAGTATTTTTACTAGAAATTACTATTATATACTTAATAAATTTATAAGTTATGCTTATTAAAATATTATACTAACCTGTTTCTAGCAGGGCTAGTATAATATTTATTATTAATATATAAAAAGGTACTAGTAGGGATAAAATTAAAGTAAGTGCTTTATAAGGCTTATAGTATTATATACTTTTTTTATAATACTTAATATAGTATTATATATAAAATTTAATTTTTTTTTTTTAGTTTAGGAAGGTTAAGCCTTTTATATTTAAAATTATATTATTAACTTTTAAATATCCACGCTAATTATATGCTAGCTTAATTATTTTTTTTATTAATAGCTTAAAAATTACTAGGTGTTTTTTTAGTATAAAGTATAAGATTTTATTATATAGCTTATAAAATAGGGAAACCTTAATTAGTTTTTATAAATTTTTTTTAATAACTTTAAAGGCTTAAGCTAGGTGTTTATTCTTTTTATATACTTTTTTAAGTTTTTTTATAAATTTTTTTAATAATTTAAAGGCTATAACTATTTTAGTAAAGTTTTTTATATAAAAAATAATTACTAGTAAATCCTCTAGCCTGCTTCGCGTAAAAAAAGGCAGGTAAAAAAATATATTTAAAATAATATATATTTTCCCGGGCTTATAAAATTATTAAATATTAAATTATTAAAAATATATTAAAGCAAGTATTAAATAAAAATTAGCTTTTATTAAACTAAATATATAAAGTAACTTTTGCTAGGTAATATTTATATTAAAAGTATAATTAATTTAAAAAAATACCTTTAACTTTAATACTTTAATTAAATATTACGTTTTCCTAACTATTTATATAATACTAAATAGTTTTAGTTTTATAGGCTAGTACCGCGTTTTTATACTATATAAAGCTTTATTAAAAAATAAAATAGGCTATATTACCTTAACTTTTAAAAATTTATATATTACGGGGTTATAATTTAGCTTATATAATATACTTTTAGTATTATTATATTTTAAATAAAAAGCTAATCCTTCGTGCCCTTTTTTTTTTAAAAAGTTAAAATTAATACCTAGCTATTTATTTAGGTTATAGTAAATTAATATTATTAATATTTATTTTTTTTATAGGGTTTAAAATACTTTAATTTTTTTAGTAATTAGTTTTTAAATTAGCTAGTTATTACTAAATTTTATCTTAGTGGCGCTTTTTTTAAGTAAAATACTTTTAAATAAAATAGTTTTCCTAGCTTGTAAAGAAGCCTCTTTAACTATAAATTAAAAAATATAAAATTTAAGGTAATTAATTATTTTTAAGTAGGTTAATAAATTTATAAATATCTTAGGAAATTTTAATTTTTTTAGTGCTTTTAAATAGTTTTTTATTACTATTAGGCTAAAAGCAGAGACCTATTATTTTAAAAAAGTTATTAAAAAAAAACTAATAAATACCTTTTTAAGGTTTAAGCTAATATATAAATTATTATACTAGTATAATATTATATTTAGCTAGTTTTTATACCTTTTAAGATCCTGCAAGTAAATAATATTATTATTTATATAGGTTTTATAAAAATTTTTATATTTTTAAAATAGCAGGTTTATTATTTATTATATATATATAATTAAATTTATAAATCTTATTAAGTAAACTAGTAATTATTCTTAGCCCTTATATAATATTATTTTTAAGTACCACTAATTATTAGGATATACTTATTATTAGTAAAAAAATAATATTATATTAAAAATTATAATAAATTAATAACCTTAAAGTTATGTAATTATATTAGCTATTATTAAACTTAAATAAATATCCTAAATTATTTATATATTTAATATATATATATTAAGTACTAGTTAGGCTTTTTATTTTTTTATTTTATTTTTATTAATTATTTAATATACTATAAAGACCGGGATACTAAAAGGGGTAAATAATTTTACCTAGCGTATTTTTTTTTATATAGCTTGTTAAATATTTTATTAACCTTTTTTTAATTTTTTTAGTCTAGCAGGTAAATATAGGCTTAGCCTTTAATTAAAATATACTAATTATACTTTATTTTAATTTTTATTTAAAGCTTTTAAAAAATTTATATAAAATAATTTTTTTTTTATACCTCCGGGTAATAATTTATAATATTTTTAAGGTATTAGCTAACCTTATTTTTCCTATAAATTATAATATTATTAGGTAAAACCTTTTATAACTTTATATCTTTTATTACTATAAAATAACCTTACTTATTTTTTATACTTTTTAGGAGTTTCTTCGCGTGCTTTTTAATTAATTTAAATAAAATTATTATAAGCTCCGCTGGAGTAGTCTTTTTAATTATAAAAATTTTAACTTTATTTATTTTTAATAATTATTTTAAGTAAGCGTGGCGCTAGAATATAATAAGTATTTTTAAAAAATTTATTATTAGTACGTGCGTGAAAAACGCATTTACCATGTAAGTAAATAGTAATATATTTTTTTATTATTTAAAATTAAAAATATAGTTTTTATTTTTTAGTAAAAGGCTTTTTAGCCTTATTAAAATTACTAGTAAAAAGTAAGCTAGTATAACTATTTTTTTTTTTATAAAAATAAGTCTTGGCTATTTATAATAGTATTTTTTTAGGGAAATTATAAAATATGCTATAGTATTTTAATAAATAGCTATTATTAAAATTTTTTAGTAAAGTTAATTATTATACTATGCGGTGTAATTATATTAATTTTTAATAGTATATTTAGTTATAGGGCTTTTATTAAGTATGCTTTATATTTTACTATTATTAATATATTTTTATTTTTAATTTTAGCAGGAATATATAGTATTAACACAGCGTAAGTATTACTTATAATTTTATTTTTAATCCCGCGAATAAATATTAGCTAATAATACTTAATATTAACCTTAGGGTAGTGTTTATTTAAAAAACCCTTATTAATTAAGGTAATTATTAATCCTATATTTAGGCACACTAATACTAGTTGTTTTTTTATGCTTAGTATACACTAAATTTATGTATATTTTTAATTATAAAATCCTAAATTATTTAAAGCTAGTATAATTATTTTAAGTATAAACTTAACTACTAGGTATAAAATTAGCTTAGTAAAATAAATAAAAATATTATTATATTTATTATAAATATATACATATAACTTATTTAATAAGGGAAACTAGGCTTTATAAATATAATATTAAATTTTTTTTTTTTTAATATAATTATTAGCGTGATTAGCTTTATTTTCCTTATTTAAACTATATTTTAAATTATTATTTTTAAATTTACTTTTTTTTTTTATAATATACTTACACGCGCCTAGGGCGCTAGCTACAGCCTTTAAAATTCTTATTATTATATTTATAATTTTTTTTATATTTATGGTTTTTTTTATAGTTTCTCGGGCGGTTAGATTAATTAAGGCGTTTATTTTTATTATTATTAAAGTATTAAACTTTTTTTTTTTTTAATGGTTTTTTAAGTTATTTTTTTACTAAAATTTTTAATTATTATTAGTAGTTTTCCTAGGCGCGGGGTAGTTATAACATGTAACACGTGTATTATTATAATAATTATTATAACACCTACTATTTTTAGGATTATATATATAGTTTTATTTATTATAGGGCACGGGAGTATTTTTAAATAATATAAATTTATTATACTAGTTAAACTGCTTGCGCACTAAGGTATTTATAAACTTGGTAATTATTATTTAAAAATAAGGCTTATTTATTAATTTTTTTAAAGTAATATTAAAATGGCGCTAAGCTATATAAATTTAGTTATATAGGTTATAATTACTATATTACTAGAATAGTACTATAATATTACTAATATAAGTAAATAGGGATTTATTAGCTTGTATATTTAAAATAATAAATTTTATATTTTTTAGTATTTAACGGGATTGGTTTAAAAAGTATTAAAAATAATAAGTTAAAATTTTATACCAAGCCTTAATATTATTAAAGTAAATAAGCCTAATTTTTATTATTATATTTATTTTATTATTTTATTAAGTTATTACTTTACCCCTAAAATAGCTATTAAGTACTATAAAAATTTTAGCTATATTTTATATTTAAAAGGCTACGCGTAAGTAATTATAAAATAAATATATATTTATATAAATAATCCTGTTATCTTTTTTAAAACTATTACTAAAAGTTATATTTAGCTTAAAATAGCTTATATTACTAGCTTTAATAAAGTAATTATTATTTTTATATACTCCAGGTATTAGGTATAAATAAGTTACTTAATAATATATAAGGTAAGCTTTTTACTATTAATATAAAATTATAAAAATAGGTAATAAATATTAAAAATAAGCTAGTTAATATTATAACGCCTAAAAATAAAATATTAAAGTATTATTTTTTAACTAGCTATAACTAGCTAGGGCATGTTATTATTATAAAAAATTTTATTAAGTAGGTAAAACTTAAGTGTTTTAACACTACAGCACTTACTAAAAAAATACTTAAGTATTTTATTAATATTAAGAAAATATTACATGCTAAAATTAGTTAGCTAATTAAGCTGCTTGTTATAATAAATTTATTTAATTTTATTATTATTATACTAGGGGGCGGAACTAAGCTAATAGCTACTTTATTTATTAAAAATATAATTAATAAAAGGGTTAAGCTATTAAAGTTTTTAATAAAAAAAATAAAAGGGTGCTTTGTGCGGGCTAAAAAATATTTACTAGTTATTAAATTATTATTATTAGTTAGGCTACGTGCTAGGCTAGTAATAAAAAGTTTTTTAAAATTTTAGTTATAGCTTATATTAATTACTTATAAGTAAGGTTAATAAGTAGTAGTATTATATATTATAATTTTTAAGTAATAGCTAAAGTTAATACTATTATTTTAGGCAATATTATAACTTAAGTATTAAAAAAAGTAAGCGGGAATAGCCCTGGGCGTTTTTAAGGTTTATTTATTAATAATAATAGTAAATAATATATAGTAGTAATACCTAGTAATAATATTTTATTATAAATAAATAATTAATAATTAGTAGTTTTTATTAGCAAGGTTTGCTTATTATTTTTTATTTTACTACCTTTTAATACTATTTATTAAATTTTTAAAATTAATAGTAAGGTAAAGGAAGCTTTTAAATTACTTAAGGGTAAAATAAAAGTTTTTATTAAGTAAGATTAACTTAAAGCTGGCGGAGTACTTAAAAAAATTTTTTTAAATAAAATAATTATATTTTAGTTTTTTATTTTATTATAGCTTTTTAATACTAGTTTTATTTTATTATAGCTTTTTAGTACTAGCCTTTAAAATTATAAATTTTTTTTATTTAGGTTTTTTATTAGTATATAGCATGTTTTTTTTAAATTATTATTTAGGTAAAGCTTTTAATAAGTAAAGTGGATTACCTGTTCCTAAAATTATTTAGTTTAACCTTAATAAATAAACTTAAAATTTAAGGTGTGGGCACTGGTATTATAATAAGGTTAGGTAAGCTAAAGGGGTAAGTAAAAAGTTTTAAAAAATTAAGTTTTTATTATTAAATAGGTTTTAAAGGTTTTGGTTAATAAATAAGTTTTAAAGGTAAGGTTAGTTAAGTAAAGGAGTAATTTATAAGGTGTTTTAGAAAATTAAGCTTTAATTAATAAATAAGTTTAAAAAATAAGGTAGGCTAAATATATTTTAATATAGTTATTAATTTAGGTTTTTTTT
>NW_020797889.1:3860381-3915814 GCF_003369625.1 Aspergillus mulundensis
CTAGTATTTTAAAAATTTAGCCAGGAAAAATACAGGTGTTTAAAAATAATATTATATATTTAAGTTATATTAGGGGTAAATAAATAATATATTTTTAATATATAAGGTTAAAAGGGCAACTAAAAAAAAAAGCAGGGTGTTTAAAAAAAATACAGCTAAAAAAATTAAGTTTTTATAAGGGTTTAAGTTATAATTTAGGAGTTAGTTACTTAGTAGTTTAGGAGTTAGTTAGATTAGTAATAAAGGTAAATATTAAGTGTTAAACAAGATTATAATTATTAGGTGTTAAATAAGATTATAATTTGCAGGGTACTAAAAAAAAGTAAAATATAAAAAATATAAGTTATACTAGATAATTAAAGGCCTTAATTATTAAAAAATAATACTATTATATATTATAATAGTAAATAAACTTTTATAAATACTTACTTAATTAATTTATTTGCCAGGTGGCGGGAATAAGTTAAAGCTATTAAATAATTAATGCATGACTAAGCACCGTCCAAGGAGTTGGAGGAACTCCTGGTGATGTGTGTGTAACAACTACTATTGTCGGACCCTGAGGGGCAATATGACAAGATAGTAGAAAGTTGATTCTCCTAAGTGCTATCTTGGAAGCAATGTAGATATATAATAATTAAACTATAACTAAGAAAAAATTAAGCAAGAAATAAGTAAAAAGACGTGGTAGTATAATAAATCCCCCTGTTAAAAAAAATTATATTATTTTTAATATGTTTTTATTTTTTTTAGTTTTTATATTTAATTTTATCTAGCGTGAAACCTAGATTACCTATAAAGCTTTTATAAATAAAAATATTATTAGCAGTGTTATTAATAAATTACAGGAGTAAAATATTAAAATTAGGATTATTTTATTATATTTATTATTTTAGGTACTTTATAAACTATTTATATAAGCACTTTAATATAAAACACTTAAAAATATTAAAATTATTTAAAAATATTATATAAAAGTGTTTTATTCCACCCTTGCTATATATTTTTTAAAGAAACTTAATTATTTTAATAGCCTTTATTTAGGCCTTAATATTATTTATAAGATTTTTAAACTTTTTTATAAGGGTGGTGTTAATAATAATAAGGGTATGTATTATATTAAAAATAATTTTATTTATAATAATAATAAGTTTTTTAAAGCCTAGGGTAGTAACTTTATTTATAAATATATTTTTTAATTAATAGGTAAGTAAATTTTTATAAAGTTTAGTAATTAACTTAAATTCCTAGAGCTTTTTAACTTATATTTACTTTTAATTAATTAGTTTAAAGGTAGTAAAAAAAAGAGGTATTTTTTACTATATTTTAAATAAATATTATTAGCTAGCTTTTAAAACTTTTTATAGCAGGCCTTATTATTAAACTATGTAAAATTAAAATACTACTTAATATTTTTTTTTAAAATAAGTATTTAATTATTACTAGTTATAATATATTAAATAGCATTTTTTTATGGCTAGGGTATAATAAACTTTAAAATATAACTTTTACTAGCTTAAAAATTAGTTTTAGTTAATTTATATATAAGTAAAGTATAGTTACTAAAAATACTTATTAAAATTTTTATAATTTTATTAATATTTAATATACTAAGGATAGGCCTAATTAAAGCTAAATTAATTAATGTTTTTATATTTTTATTAATAAATATACAGTAGTATAAGTAAATAAATATAAAAAATTATTTAAACTATAAAATATTATTTAAATAGTCACAAAAGTGCTTATTATTAATTTAAATTAATATCTTAACTTAGTATACTTATTTTTTTAAATTAGTTTTAATAATAGGTTCTTCCTGGGGAATCTTAATTTATACAAAGGGTTTGCCACCGAGAACGTTCTTATAACCACTCTCACCGGCCTGGTTTAGCCATAGTAAATCATTGGCCATTTGTTTCAAGCTGCTTGACATGGGCCTTAAGACAATTCATGATTTTCTTCTGGTCTGCGGCAAAGAGTGCTTTGTCATTCTTAAAAAACTTGATTTATTGCTTAAGTTCACGAATTATTTTCTAAGTCTTTATTTCCTTTTTTAAAGGGGTATTATCCAAGTTAGACAGACTAGCAGCGGAGCTTTTATTAGCTATAATAAAGTTAAATATAAAGATTAACTATAAAGATTAGGCCAGAATAAATATAAAAAAAAAAGAAAATAAAAAAAGTTTTTAAAAAAGAAACATAGCTTAAAGTAAGGTAAAAATAATAAATTTAAAAAAAAAACAAAGTTTTTTTAAAAAAAAGTAGGGAGAAGTTTTAAAGGGGGAAAAAAGTAAAGTAAAAAAAAAACTTTTATAATATTATTAACTACAGGGTAAAAAATATTAAAACCCTAATAAAATAAATATAAAACACAAGGGATACCCCTAAAAAAAAATATAAAAAAAAATAAAAAATAAAAAAATAATATATAAAAAAAATAAAAAGATTTAAAAATCCCTATTACTAAAATTATTTTAAACACCGTTATCCTAAGCCTTAAAATTATTAATAAGGTTTTTAGCACTAGCTAAATTTTAAAATAGCTTTTATTAGTTATTTTTAGGGCTATAGCCCTTTTATTTCATTAAATATTAAAGTACTAGGGTATTATACCTACCATATTAAACTATATATTTTATAAGTATTTTATTAACTTTTTATTAATTAGTATTATTAGGGAACTAATTATTTTTAATAGCAGGAGGCTTATAATAATATTTATTATAAAAATTAAAATTTACTAGTGCTAGTTTAAGTTAGGTAATTAATATAATAAAATAAATTTTTTAAGTAAATAGGAAATTTATTAAATAAAATAATTAATTAATTTACTTTAAAACTTTAAAAAAACTAGTATATTATTATAAAAATTTAGTTAAATATTTTTAAAAATATATAACTAAAATACTATATTTTTTATATAATTATAAGTAAGTAAGATTATTTTTTTAAAGTTATATTAAATTATGTTTTTTATTATAGGCTAATTTTATAGCTATTAAGGCGTAGTTTAAGGCTTTTTTTATATTAATTTATATAGTAAAATCTTATTTTTATATATATTTTAAAAGGTTTTATGGTTTTTAAAATTTTAATTTAAAAAGTAGCTTTTATAGTATTTTATTTATTATATTACTTATTAAACTATTAATAACTATAATAATTATAAAAAGCATTTTAAGCTATATAAGGTTTAAATATTATATTATATTATATTATAGCATAATTTTAACTATTTAAATATTTTTTTAGTCTAGCTATTAATTTAGGGATAAAAAGTAATAAAATATAATTAATATATAGTTATAGCTTTTAGCATACCTTTTTAAAAAGTACTAAAAAAATAGGCATTTTTATTAAAAATAAAGATTTTTAGTATAAACTAGTTATAATTTTAAAAATAATTAATTAACTTTATATTTTATTTATAGGCTTGCTAGGTAAAAGTTCCTGGTATTAAGTTAATTTTTTTAAAGTATTTATTATATATAATAAGGATTTAATTAAAGCCTTTTAGTGTTAATAATAAATAAATAATAAAATTAATAGTTATAATATAAAAAGGGATAGGTAAAAAAGTAATAGGTTATAGGTTTTTATATAGGTAATAATATTAAACCTTATTTTTTAAATAAGTAAAATAATATACTATATACTTACGTAGTAAAAAATAGCTTTTATAAATAATAAAATTATATATATTTTTTAAATATTTATTTAGTTTTTAATACCTATTATTATTATAAATTAGGTTAAAAAAATTTTTAAGTAATAATCTTAGTAAATAAAGCTAGAATTTATTATTAAAAAAGTTTTTAAGAGTATTTATAGTGGTATTAGTATTATTATAGGTAGGTAAAGTAATATTACCATAGGTAGGTAAAGTAAAATATATAAAAATATTAATATATAAGTATATTTACTACTTAAGTATATATAATAAGCTATTATATTTTTAATAAAAAAGAACTACTAGTATAAAAAGTTTTTTTAATTTTTATAAAGTTTTTAAAATTAAACTTATATAAATATTATTAAAATACATGTTTTTAACACGCTACTTAAAATTATTTAATAAAATAATAAAAAAAGTAGTAAAAGCATGTTCCTAGTATATTTATAAATAATTAAGGTTAAATTTATTATATAGTTATATAAAAAGTTTTTTAATATAAAAAAAAGTATTTATAATAATATTTATTTTACCTAAATAATAAAATATTTTAAGCTTAAATTACTATATATATTAAAACACGTGGATAAGCCTTTTATTTATTTATTTTAAAAAAATTATTACTATAAATTTTTAGGTTATAATATTAAAAGTTAAACTATAATTTATATATACTATAATTAAAATCTTTATAAATTTAATTATATAATAAATCTTATATATTACTTAAATAAGGCATAAGATTTTTATTTTTATAAGCTAATAATTAAACTTTATTATTATAAGTACTTTGCTTAAAAATAGCACGGGATATATTATTATTTATAAAGGGGGTTTAAATAAATTATTATACTTATAATTATTATAAAGGTAATATATTATAGTATTATAGCCTTTTTTAAAAAAAAATAAGATTTATATAAAGTTACTAGTATTTTTTAAAATAAGCAAGGAATATAAGAGCTTTAAAAGCTTTTTTAAGTATATAAAAAGTGTTTAGGTTATTAATAAATTATTATATTAATATTTTTACTAAGTAAACTTTTTTAACTAGGCCTTTAAAGGGCGCTTTTTAAAGTAAGGTAGTTTTTATAGCCTAAAAAAGTAGTAATTTTATAATAATTATTAATATAGTTATAAAACTATTTAATAACTTTTAAAAAGGTTTTAAGCTTAAATAATAAAATTAAAAAAATAAAAGCCTTTATTACTACTAGCTTCTTTTCCAGGGTGGATATTTTTAATATATTAACCTTTTAGCTAAGTAATTATATAAAAAGAAAACTAATAAATAACTTTATTAACTTAAGGTAAATATTTATATTATTTAGCTTTATAAAAACTATTTAAAAATATTAAATATATTTTTTAATATTTTAAAAGTTATTATAAAATTATTAATATATACCCGGTAAAACTTACAAAGTTTTTTAAAACTTAGGTTTATTATTTTTTAAATATAAGAAATATTATTAATAAAACCTATTATAATAATATAAAATTATTTTTATTCCTAGTGTGTTGTGGCAGCGGCCAGGCGACACCTGAGAAGAAAGTCCTATAACTAAAGAAGATATTAATAATTAACTATAAATAGCTGTAAGGCTAACTATCTACATAATAAATAACTTATATATAAGTTAGTAATATCTATAGGATCTAACTATAATAATCCCCCCTAATTTAGTAACTATAACAAAGTTTAAATAGGTTAAGTGCTGCATAAAAGTTATAATTAAAATAAGTAAATAATAATTATAAAGTATTGCCTGGTAATAAAAAAATAATAAAAATAAAATAAATAAAAACTAAAATAATAAGGCAAAAATAATAAAACTATTATGTAAATAATATTTAGGAAACTCTAAAAAAACAAGAATTAATCATGTGCTTTAAAAAAAAGTTTAGCAAAGTAAAAATATTAATAATAGTAAAAAAATTAACAGGACATTCTAGTAAAATACTAATCTTACTTTTATTATTTTTATAATTTAATATCTTCCTAAATAAAGTTTAACTTGCTTATAAACTTATTAACCAGTTTTTAATTAATAACTAGGTTATTTTTAAATAATAATATGCTAAAATCTTTTTTATAACTTTTATTAACTAGGTTAAAAACTCCTTATATAAATACTTGGATACTAGTTATATAAAATCTAATAATTTTACTTATTAGTATACTACCTTTTTATTACTAAAAGTGCCTAAGTAATTTAATAACTTTTATATATTTTTTTAACTTTAGCAGCAAGCTTCTTTTATAATTTTTAAATTACTTTATTTATAATAATAGGCACTTACACTATATTAATAATAAGCTTTAAGTTATTAATAATAAGGTTTATAAATTTAAAAATGTTAATTATTTATATAATAGTTTTAACAGGCTAATAGGTTATTAAATTTTTAGTAAGTTTCTTAATAAGTAAGAACTTTTATTACTTATAATTTACTACCTACTTCTCCTATGCTAGCTTTATTTTATATTTTTAAGTAAAAGTATTTTTAAAATAGGACTTTAGCGTATTTTTAGCCAAGAATTTTAAGTATTTATAAAGCAAATTTTTAAAGCTTGCATGTTGCTTAATCTTAAGATACTAAGTAATATTATTTAGTAATATTAAAGTTTAGTTATTAGCTATAATAATAAAAAACTTTTTTTTTATAATTTAGCTAAGGTTATAAAAGCTTTAAAATATATTATATACCTTTTTATAAATTTATACTTAAGACTTTATATATAAATAGGGTCTTATTATTTAACATGCTAATAAAAACTTTTAGCTTTTCCTTTACCTTTTTAAGGTTTAGTATAGGTTATTTTAGCGGGGGATTTAAAAAAAACTAAGTATTACTATTAATAAACGCCTAATATTATAAATATATATATAAAAACGTTTGCCCTAACTAAAGTATATTATTTAGTTTATTTTAAAAATAGCTATTATTAATAGTAATAAAATATTATTATTAGTTTTTTTAGGTTAATTAGTTACTTTTTTAATTTTATTATTATAAACAAGAATTATTATTTAAGGGGCTAGTTTTAAGCTAAGTATATTTTTATACCTTATTTTTTTAGCCTAATTTACCTAAAAAAAATTATTTACTAGTAATTTACTTTAAGTCACCTTTAACTTGTTATTAAATATATAAAGTTTAGTAACTTTAGCCCTTAATTATTAAATAATTTTTATTTTTATAATTTTACTTATTACATGGGATATTTTCTTAGCCTAAAAAGTCTTAATTTACTTTTTTAAATTCTTAATCTTTAACTCTAGGCTTGTAGTGGCGCCTTTAACAAAGTTATATTTTTATTTTAATGCTATTATAAAAGTTACATAACTAGCAAAAAAAATTAAAATATAAAAAAATTATAAAAATAATTAAAAAGCAATAAAAAATAAAATAAAAATAAAAATAAAAAAAAAGTAATAAAAAATTATAAAAAAGGTAAAAGCTAGGTAATACCAAAGCAAGCTTTAAAGATTACTATATAATTATAGCTATATTTAAATTTAAAACTATTATAAAACTTAGGGGTTACCTAACAGCGGGGTAAATAATAGTTTATTAAAATATAGTATAATAATTAAGGTAATAACAAAAGTTAGTTATAAATAAAAAAAATACATGCGTGTTATTACAAAGGCCTAAAAAGCTTTTTTATAAGGGTATTTATAACCTTTTTTTAAAACTTTTTAGGTAGTTTTTTTTTAACACTAGCTAGGTAAACTTAGTGCCCTAATACTTAATATACTTACATTTATTAACTTATAGCCCTGCCTTATTAAAATAATTTATTTTATATTACTTAATTATATTTTTTATATCCTATAGTAAAAATTTATAATACCACATGTTTTAATATTTAAACTAACCTAGTTACTTAATTAAGTACTTAAGTTTATTTAGTATTTATTTTTTAGTAAGTAATCTTTTAATTTTATATAATTAAAACTTTATAGTATTCCCTTTTATAAGTTAAGGGCCAGGTTTAATATTTATATAATTATAAAAATTTATTTTTAGGTATTTTTCCAGGTGCGTAATTAAAATAACTAAATAAAGCCTTTAGTTTATTAAAAAGTTTAAATAATAGGCCAGAAAACTAATTTTTTTTAATACCTTAAATAAACCCGCATATTATAGTAAAAGTTTCTTGTTTAGCATAGTTTATACTTTATATTTTTTATATAACTATAAATAAACTAAATTACTTAATTTAAATACTATAAGTATATATTTTTTATTATAATAATACTTTATGGTTATCTACGCGAGTTTAAGAGTAGCTATAGTATTTTTTTAATAATTAAAGTTTTTTAATAAAGTTTTTACATTTTATATTATACTAGTTAATAATAATAAAAATATTTAGATTTTTATGCTGTACATAAGCTTATAAGGTAAATATTTTATTAAAATATTTATATATATATTTAACATGGCCTGTAAATAAGGTAAAACTTTTACCTATTTATTTATATAACTTAAACTTATAATAGTGTATTATAAAAATACCTTTATTATTTAATTTAATTTTTTATTTTACTTATTTACCTGTGCATGCCAAGCTATTATAAAGTAAAGTTCCACCTTTAGCTTTAAAAATAAGGCTTATTATAAGTTACTAATAAACTTTAAGTCCTTATTATTAATAATTATAATAGGTAGTCCCTAATTAACTATTACCTATTTAGCTAAAAGTACTAATACCTAGTTAGGGCCTTTTAGTTATTCTTGCCTGGTAAGATTATTAAGCGCTTAGTATAATAATAAGTATAAGTAAGTATTATATTTAATTTATTTTATACTATTAATAATACTATAACTATATTAATAATTACTATATAAAAAAAATATTTAATAAAAGTAATAGCTGCAAAGTACTATAAGATTTATAATTTTTTTTTATATTATAGGCATAACAGGCAATTAGTAATATATTATTATACTTATTTTACTTTTAAGTAAAAAAACATAATTAATAAATTTTTTATTATATAATAAACACCTAGGTAACCCTTGTTATTATATACCATATATATAACTTTTTATTTTAATATAAGTAAAATATAAAGTATTTTTATAGTAAATAATGTTTTATAAGGTACTAAGTAAATAAAACTATTCTTATTTATTTAATAAGGTAAGGTAACAAGACATTTTAATATTTAGTTAGCTTTAAGAACTTTTTTTACTTTTTTTAATCTTTAATTATTAATATACCCCTATAAAAGTTTTTACTTAAAATTCTTAAAATACTATACTATTAAGCTAGTTTATATATAAAAAATATTTAATAAATGTTTTATATCCGCCTTACTATCTTTAATATAAAAAAAAATAAAATAATATATTAGGCATTATATTTATTTTTTTAGGTTTATAAAAAATCTAAAGCCTAAATTATTATAAAAAGATTAATACTTGTACTAGGCGTAGGTTTAGCTTTTTAAAAAATTTAATAATAAGTATTTTTTATTTAGTAATATTTAAAGTGCTTGTATAATTTATATAAATAAAAACTATTTTTTAGCAAGATTTTACTATATAATATAGTTTTTTTATTACCTAAACTAGGCCTAAAACTTTTAATTTTATAGGCTAGTAGTTATTCTCTACTTTTAAAACTATATAATTAAAAAATAAAATAGGCTATATATTTACAGGCTTTAGGGGTGTTTTTGGATTAACTTTAGGATTTTTTTTAATATAAAATATTATAACACTAATTTACTTTTTACAGGCGTTTATATTAATATAAAGGTTTTAACAGGGCAAATAATAAATTAACTAAAAAGGGTTATAAAAATATGATTAAATAATTTAAAAAGCCTTTTTTTTACTACTATAACCTATATAAGCTTAATTTTTAATATATAGGCTTTCTGTGGTAGCGGATTGCACCGTATGCGGATGTAAAGAGTCTTGAATTCTTGGCTAAGCCGTGGAGCGGCCGAAGTAGCTATAGTCACGTGCCTGGGGCGGTAGTATAAGGCAGAACCTATACTGCGGGATATGGCTTGTAGTCCGCTATATATCCCCCCCGTTAAAAAAGCGTAGTATATAAAAAAGCTAAACTAGTAATATTAAAAAAAATTTAAGTTAAAGCTAGGCTTAATAAATAAAATACTTATAATACTAAGTAATAAAAAAAAATTAAAAAATTTAAGTTAAAGCTAGGCTTAATAAATAAAACATAACTTATAATACCAAGTAATAAAAAAAAATAAGCAAAGCTTGTAGTTATATAAAAACAAGTAATAATTAAAGTTAAACTTAATAAATATAAAAAAAAAAAAAGTAAAACTATATTAAAAAGCATAGTGCAGACCCAAAAAATATAAAATAAAATAAAAAAGGGGTATTATAAATGTAAAACAGTATTTAAAGTGTAAACTTATAAAAAGTCTAGTTATAAACTAGCTTATTCTCCTTTTTTTTATATTTAAAATAAGCAGCAAAGTGCTTATATGTAATTTATATTTTTATATTATAAAATATTAAATTAAAAACTTTGCTTTATATATTTTTTAAATAGTTAGTATAAAATATTTTTAGGGCTGTAAGAAGCTTTGCTATATAAATTATAAATATTATTTTAAATAAATATTTAGGCATGTTTTTAACATGCTTAATAATTACTTTAAAAGCCTATTTTTAAAAATAGCTAGCCTTAATATTCTTTTGTATAAAGTCTAGGCAGTATTCCTTGTATAAACCGTGTAAAGTAATTAAGTAATAGTTTAATTTTAATTATCCCCCTTTAAAATTCTTAGGGGTTAGTAAGTTAATTATACTATAAATATTAATAATATAAAGCTTTTAGGTTATAGCCAAGCTTGTTAATTAAATTATTAAAAAATTTACTAGGTTTTTTATTATTTAATAGCGCGTTATTATAAAAAATACCAGGTATATATTAAGGATAATTAACTAGTTACCTAGCTATTATAATACCGCTAAAGTATTTAAATACTTAAACTAAGTATTATTTTAAGGTGTATTTTATTATGGGGAGCCAGCGCTAGGATTAGGACTAAAGGGCCTAAAAAGTATGGAGCTAGTGCTCCTAAAGCCTTGTGTATTAAAAAGGTTTTACATAATTTTTATAGCGTTTATTAGGGTTAGTAAGGTATAATTTATTTTACAGTAAATTTCTTGCGTGTAATACTAGATAATACCTTTTATTTTTATAATTATTTACTAGTAATTAATAATGCGGACTTTAATATTATGCTAGGCCTAGTTAGCTTTACTTTTTAATATATTATATTTATAAAATACCTGCTTTGGGCCATAATAAAAAATACTAGTAAATTAGTTTTTAAAGATTAAATATTTTATTAACTTTATAATAGCTACTTTTTTATTTTAGGTGCCCTGGAGCTAGATAGCGTATAACTTATTTATATTAGCGCGTGTTAATATTTTAGGGAAAATTCTTAATAGCATGGTATTAGCCTTTACTTTTTTTTATAACCTAATAAGCAGGTTTACTTTTTTTATATATTATTTTATATACTACTTAATAATTTACTTTATTATTTCCTGGCGTGTAATTTTTAGCATGTTTAGGTTTGCTTTTACAAGCTCTAGTACTATTTTTTAAAGCTTTTTTTTAAATATTTAATATAATAATCTTTTTTAGTTATACCTAGCCTTGCTTTATCCAAAAGTTAGTAGTTATTAATTTTAAAGCTTTTTAAAGTTATTATTATTACTATATACGCATTAGTAATATAGTTAACTTAATTATTTTTACTAAAAACAGCGGGAGTTCTAGTAAAGCCTAGCATGTAGCTAACTTATTATATTATTAAAAAATAAAATATATATTTAGGTAAAGGTGTTAGGTTAAGTTTTATATATTTTAGTTTTTTAATATTAGCTTTGCTTAGTATTACTTTATAAATAAAAGGTAATATAATAATTAATAAAAAAAAAGCTAGTTTTTTATACTATGTTACCTTGGGCTCCTTTTTTTTAGGGTGTTTTATTTAAGGTAGTTTTTTTTTTAGCCTAACTTAAAATTTATGTTTATATATAATTTTAGGAAAAAAAAGAACTATACCTTTTATATATTTATAAGGCTTAATTACTTATTTAACTTAAATTTTTAATTATCCAGGTAAGGTAAAAGCGCGGGGTAAAAGTATTATATTAAGTTAGGTAAGGTTAACTTTTTAAAAAAGCCGCAAGTAAAAAGAAAAACGCAAGGAAAAATGCTTTTTTAATATATAGTAAAAAAAGAAATAGTAAAACGCGCTTTAAGTAAAAAGTTAAAAGAAAGAAATATAAAATAAAAAAATAATTATAAGTAAGATAAAGAGGTAGATACTAAAAAGAAAAATATAAAAAAGGGAAATAATTATAGGTAAAATAATACTAATATTAGCTATTTAAATACCGCATAAGAAAAAGATTTACAGGACTTAAAATAAAAACTTAAAATAATATATATACTTTTAAAATAAAAAACCTTTTTTATTTTACTTTTTTTTTATAATATTTTTTATATACTAGTTTTTAAACTTCTTTACTAGCTCCCTCGCGTTTTTTAACTAGGACTTATAATATTACTAGTTATATTAATTTAACTATTTTAAATACTTTACTAAATATTTTGCGCCACCGTGTTTTACCTTTTTTTTTATTATAATTATTTTTAATTTATACTTATGCTACTTGTTATTATTTTATAATTTATAAGGGTAATCACGCTGCTTCTTGCCTATTTTTTTAGCCTAGTTTTTAATAAACTATATAACTTTACTATTTATTAGTTTATTTAATACCTCTCCACGCTAAAATAGGTTTTTACTAACAGGGGCTTTTTTTAAGTATATAATAAAAATAACAGGGTGTATTTATTATTTAAGCAGGAAATTTAATTTATAAGCTAGTGGTTTAATATACTTTATAACCTTAAAAGGTTTACTATATTAATTTAATATTTTTTTACTTAACATGTTTTTAACTAAGTAGCCCTTGTAAAGCCAAAAATATATAAAATTATTAATTATAAAAAATATAGGGACATGGTGTTTATTATACTATGTTTTTATTAATATTTATATTAATTTAATTATATTTATTATAGTCTCGCGCGCCGCAAATAATTTATTAACTTTTTTTAGTTATAAACTAATATTTATTAAAAGGCGCAGATTTATTCCATATATAAAATATTAAAAAGTCTTATTAATAATTATATGCCTAGTGCTATTATAAATAGCCTAAAGGTAAGGTAATATATTTAGTTATTTTAGGCTAAACTTTAGGGCCGCGATTGCATAGCAAAGGTAAGCTTTAATTATTTAATTATTAATTTTTATAATGCTATTACCTTATAAGTACTAAGTAATTATAAATAGGCCTTTTACCTTAAGGTTTATAAATATTTTTAGCTATACTTTTAAAAAAAACTTAGTATTTTTATTTAAGATAATCCGTAACGGTAGGCCCTAATTACTAAGTTATAAATATTTAAGTAATATATTAGCTTATTACTCCGCGGACTAGTTATTTTAGCCTGGGATTATAATTATTTAGCATAAAAAATAATTTATTATAAATATAATAATATTATACTACCTATTATCCAGCAAAGCAAGAATTAAATTAATAAAGATTATATTAAATAACTAAGGTATTAATATAATTAGCTATAAAGCACTATATAGCTTATGCTTTTTTATTTTTTTTAATAGGTAATCTAGGCAATGCTTTATATATTATTTAACCTAATATTTTATTTAGCTTATTATAATACCCCTTAATAGCTTTAGTGTTTTATTTATACTAGAATGGCCATTTATATTATATATAACCTATAAAACTTTTTTATATAGGTAATTAGGGATTATTAGCTTACTTTTTAACTTAGTATAAAAAATACTATTTACTAGCTTAAATAAAAGTATTACTAAATATTTTAAGCTTTGGTTCGCGTGCAAGACCTTTATAACTTTTAATTATTAAAAATCCGCTATGTAGCCTTTTTTAGCATGCTTTTTAAAATTATTAAATAATTTAATTTATATAACATGCTAGGTAAAAATCTTTCCCAGGGAATTCTTTACCTTGTTTTTTATATATAATAATAAATAAAATAACATGTTAAAAATAACATATAACTTACTAGGTTTATAATAAACCTTAAAATTAGTAATTTACCTATAATATTAAAATACCTTTATTAGTTTTAAGTTTAGTTAATTATTACTTATAGTACTTAGTAATATACTACATAGTATATTTATTATTAAAAAATAGTTTATATAGATTATACCCCTTTAGCTAGATTTTATAATATAGCGTACTTTATATAGCGCCTAAATTACACTTATAACCTTAAGTTTTATAGGGTAGTATTATTTTTTAGCTTTTAATAATAACTTACTAAAAAAAAGTATTAATTATATAATTTTTAAAAATAGCGGTTAAGCGGTATTTTAAAACGCTAAATAATTTTTTTTTATAATAATTAGGTTATTATATATAATATAAAATAGTATAGCGCTAAAACCCCTTTACTTAAATATATTTATATTAAAAAATATAATATAGTTTTAGTTATAGTAGGCAAGTATAATATAATTTTTAAAATAAAATTAAATAGTTTTAAACACTTTAAGTTCGCGAGTGTTTAGCTTTTTAATTATTATTTAATATATAAAGTTTAATTTAGCAACTTCTTGCCATAGTCCTTTTTTAATTAAAAGTATTTTTTAATCTTATAATAACTATACCTTTGCCGCATAGTTTAGGATATACTAGGAAAATTAACTAGTAAGCTTAATATATATATTAAGGTTTACTAGCGTTTTAAAAAACTTTAGTTTTAGTATAGCTTTTAACTTATTTTTTATTATTATTAGGCTAAGTAATAAAACTTTTTAACCTAGTAGTTATATAGTTAAAAATCCTAAAAATATTTTTTTTAAATTTAGTGTAATTCTTAGTTTCGCGTAACATGTAAAAAACTTATATAAATATATAAAATATAGCCTAAGGGTTTTTAAAAATGTTATAAAGTTATTTATATACACTTTTAAAAAAGCGCGTAAAATATAAAATAAATTATTAATATTTTACTATATATACGCTATTAAGTTTAAAAATCCTATTATATATATTTTAAAGATTTTTTATTCCTGGTGGCTTACCACACTAGTATACCTGTAATTATTTAAATATATAGGCTATTAGTAAAACATGCTTTTTTTATTAGCTATATTAATAAATTTATAGCCTATTATAATAGTAATAATATTAGCCTACGTTGGGATTAAATAAATATTTAAAATTACTTTTTTATTTATTTTTTTAAAATTAATTATAACTTATTATTTAATATTATTTTTTAAAGGTGCATGTAAACCTAGTATATTTATAACAAACTTTGCTTTTTAATCCTAGTTTATATTTATTTTATTAACTACCTTCTTGGCTACAAAGACTAAATAACCTAATAAAGTATGCGTGTTAGCCCAGGCAAGACAGCCCTGTGTATAAAGCTTGTTAAATACTTTATCTACTTTTTTCTTGTTTAGTTTAAATAATAGGTATTTTCTAAAAAAACACTTTACATCCTCGTGCCATCCTGGCTTTATATAAATTTTTATTTAGTATTTTTTAAAAACCTTTATTATTTTAGTGTTTATTTATACTTCCAGGAAATATATTACTACTTTTTTTAAAAAACGCGCTGTTTTTTTATTACCATAAATAATAATACTATTTTATAGTATAATAATATTTTTTTTTTCTAAATTAAATTTTAAAGGTTCCTGGTTTAAGGGATGTATAATAGCAAGGTTAGCTATTTTTATTTATTTTTTTATATTTTTAATATTAGCATCTGCTATATAAGCGTAGTATGCCTTTAAATTTTTAATTTTATAAAAATTACCTAAATAAATATACTAAAACACGGTTACCGGCCACGCGTTTTAATTTATAGCCTAAACTTTATTATATATACCTTAAAATACCTAAGTAAATAAATATAATTTTTTTACTAAACTAGCTTAAATATTATATCCCTATCTTTTAAAAAATTTGCTTTTTAATAAACCTTAATAGCCATGTATAAGTTTACTAAAATTACTATTTTCTTATTTATAAATAACACCTTTGGCACTTTTATTTTATTTAATTTTAGTATAATTATAAGCTATAATACCGCGTTTAAACAGCCCTTAATTTTAGCTTTATATTTAGTAAAGTTTAATAAAAAGCTATATTTACCTAGCATGTTTATGCCTAATAGTATGTTTATTATTAAACTATTTATTAAATATATTTTTATACTTACTTTTATATATACTTTTTTTTTATTATACTTTGCGGGAAAGCATATTAAAAGCATTATAAACTTAATACTAGTAAAGCTATTTTTAATTTCTTTAATTAATACTAGCGTGTAATATTAGATTTTTACTCCAGGGGCGTGTTTTTTTAAAAATTTATAATTTATAATAGTTAAAGTGCATCCTAAATTAAGGCATACTATTATTATATACTATTTAATATAGGCTTTTATTATTATATACTTTTATAAATAAAAATATATCCCTAGGTTAGTCTTAACAGCTAGTAATATAATAAAGTAAATTATAGGTAATATTACTTTTTTTTACTTATTCTTTTCCTTTAGTAAAGCGTTCTTATATTTAGGTAAATACTTATAAAGTGCGTTATTTAAGGGCATACCTATAAAATAATATTAATAGTTTATAATACTTATTAATTATACCAAAGCTAATACAGGATTATTATGGTGTGTATTGCCTTAATAGTTATAGTATAACTTTATATAAATAACTTTGCTGCTTTACTTTATATTGCCGTAATATATTTAATTCTTATAAATAACTTTATAGTTTTACTTTTTGTTACTATAATAAGCTTAATTTTTATAAATAACTTTATAACCTTGCTTTATGTTACTATAATATACCTAATTATTTTTTACCGCGTAGTTATAATACGCCTAATTAAAAGGTGCCTTTTTATAAACTACTTTATTATTTTAAGGCGCGTTGCTATAATACACTTTATATAATAGGAATTTAGTATTAGCGTATGCCTAATTTTACATATAATTATAATATTTTTCTAGAAACTTATCTAGTATTACATCTTTTTTATTATAATATACCCTTTAATATTATTAGTTATATTTTCGCGGTGGTGGTTAACAGCTGCCTTGGTTTTAGTTAACTATGTAATCTTATTTTTTTATAGTTATGTATTTATATTTATAAAGGGCCATGGCTTAATATAAACATGCTATTTTTAGCTTTTTTATTTTAATTATTATTACTGCGAAACCCTTTGCAAGCTACTATATTTTTATATATTTTATAGGGCCTATTATTAATTATTAGACTACTATACCTAGGTGTTTAAAAAAAAAAATTAGGCTATTTAGGGTGCCCAGGGTTAGTTATACCACAGGTAATATAATAAATATTTTTAAGGTGGTTAGCTATACTAATACTTTATAAAATATTATTTAAACTATTTAAAAGGGCTATAAATTAAATTAAAATCCTAAGGCGGTAAGGTTATTTTATACTATGTTAATACTATTACTTTAAAAAAGGTACTAGTAGTTAGGCATTTTAAAAATTAGTTAAACTAGTTAGTTTACTTTTATTTTAAGACTTATATAAATTACTTTACTATAAACCCCTTTTATAGCTTGTTTATTATTACCTGTAGTAAAGTATTTAGATTTTTTTAAGCATATAAAATTATTAGAAAGTTTATAATACTTTTTTTATATTATTTTAAAAATAATAATACTATATTAATATATTATGTTACTAACACACGGTTATATATATTATTTAAGGTATAATATATTATATTAAGCCTCTTGCAAGCTTGGCTAAATAATATTTAAAACCTAGTTTTTAAGGCTGCGCATTAATTTAATATATTTTTTAAATAAATTAAACTATAATATATTATATTAGTTAGTTTATTATTATATTAAGCTAATACTTTTTTTTAAAACATGTTTTAATATTACGTGCTAGCTATTATATAAACCTTATTTTTACTATTATTTAAAGATATTTTATAAATAGGTGTACTAATTAATAATATATAAATTTATTCTTATTTACTATGTTTTTAAAGCCATATTTAGCCAGTATATTTAAAAAAAAAATCCTATATTAACAGCCCTTTATTTAGGATCCTGGGGTTACCTATTTTTATTTTTTAAGTAATAATATTTACCCTTATATTTATTAGGATTTTTATCACGCCTGTTATTATTACTATTATTATATTAATTATTATTATCTAGTAATAAGTTACTATTATTATTTAGGTTACCTTTTAATTTTTTTTAGTGCCTTTTTTAAACGCGCTGCTCTTGCGCCTTTTATTTTTTTTATTATAGCTAATTTAGCCTGGCTTGCTTTTTTTAATAAGCTTTCTTATTTTCTAGTCTTTATTTATATTATTATTTAGTTTTTTATCCTTTGGCGGGACGGGGTAAAACTACCTTTAATATTTAATTAATTATATTACTAATTAACCTTTATAAAGCAAGAGTTTATATATTTATAAATATAGTATTTTTAGTAGCTAGCTATTAATTATTTTTATTTTTAGGTTATTTGCCTGGTTTAGCTGGTCTCCTGCTTTTATTTATTCTTGCCTCCCTTTTTTTTATAACATATTTTTTTAAGTAAGATTTTATTAATAGGTTTATTCTTGTAAAAGGTCCTGCAGGTGGATAAAACCTAGGTGGTAAATAAAGCCTAAATTAAAATAAGGGGTAGTAAAACTGCACTAGTAGTATAAAGTTTAATTTAAACCTTGTAAGTAAACTAATTAATTAAAAATAATAAAAAATATTATTTAGTATTTTAAAAAGTAGATTTTTAATTTATTATTTAGCTTGTGGTTCCGGAGATCCTGGTTTCTTTTATTTATATAGTAGGTTAACGGGTTAGTTAAAGTTATAATTTAATTATTCTTGTTTATAAGGTAGGTTAAGGGGTTAGTTAAAGTTATAATTTAATAATTTTAAATAAACTTTATTTAACTTCCTTAGTCTTACTTGTTATTCCGCTAGTAAGCTTATACTTAAAAAGGGTAAAAAGGTAAATAAAAAATAACTTTATATTAATAATAATATAGGGCCTCTTGGTAAAGTATAATATTATTTTAAACTAGGTAAAGCTAGTAAAGGTAGTAAGAATGTATATAATAATTTAAAAATTAATAATATATTTCTTGGTTTAGTAGCTATTATTTATTTAATAATTACTAGCGCTGTTATTACCTTTAAAGTAGTTAAAATAGTAGCTTTAGTATTTTTTATTAGCAAAGTAAATAGTAAATTAGTTATTTACTAAGTAAAACAGGAATTATATAGGACTTATTTAAATTTTTTTATAAAAAATTTTAAAGCTATATTAAATATTTTAATATTTTTAATTACCTAGTTTAATAAAAAAGGTAAAGGCGGGGCTTGTTATTTTTAAGTATTATTTTTTATAACTTATTTTAATAAGGCTATAAAGCCTGCTAAAAAATTAATTTTTTTTTATATTAATATTATTATATTCTTGGCTTGCCCGTGACCTATTTTAATAAATTTTTTTAATTAAGTAGTAAACCTAATTAGCTTAGTTATATATATAATAGTAATCTTATTTTTATTTTTAAGCTTTAATATTATGGGTAATCTTAAGGTCTTAAGTTTTATTTTTTAAATTACCTTGCTTTATTACCTTTCTAGCTATAAAATAAACCATGTAATTACATGTTACTTTTAGCAGGTGTATATTATAATATAACACGGTTACTCCGCGGAAAAAGCCGCTAGTTAAATATATAAAAAAAAAGGGGATTATAATATAACAAAAAAAAAAAATTTATAAAAAATAATAAAAGGTAAAAAGCAAAAAATAATATTTATAAAGTAAAAAATAGTATTTATAGTTCTATGTTTATAAATTAGGAGTTATAAGGTTATAATATTTAATAAAGGTAAATAGTAAAGAATTTAAAAATAAATATTAAAGTTAATTTACTTAATAATAATAAAAGGTATTAATTACTAAAGATATTTTTTAATAGCTAGTTAAAGTGGTTACCTAATTTTATTAAAAAAAGAAAATCAAGACCCTGTTATATTATAACATGCTATTATTTATAATAATAAATTACACTATATACAAATATAAAAAGTCTTAAATTCTTGGCTAAGCCGTGGAGTAGCTAAAGTAGCTATAGTCACGTGCCTGGGGTAGTAGTACAGGGCAGAACCCGTACTGCGGGATGTGGCTCGTAGTCCGCCACACTTTCCAGGCATGCAATTTTTTATAAAAATTTAATATTTTTTTTAAAAGGCATGTTTTTTTTATTGCAAAGGCTTAATTTTTATAATATAATAAAAAATATACTCCAAAAATTAATTTATTATACTAATATAAGTATTTAAATCTACTAATATTTTAGGGAACTTTAATAATACTAACACTTTAACCTTATTTATAATAGCTATTTATCTTAATAAAAAAATATTCTTCCCTAGGAGTTTAATAAAAAAAAAGCCTAAAAATATTTTTTTAAAATTTAAAGAAATTTTTAGCTTTTTGCATTTTAAAAAAAACAGCCTTAAATATTAGGTATAATTATTAAAGGTAGGAAAGTATATAATAAAGTTATTAATATAGGCATGTAAAAACACCCGTAAAATATAAAAGTAATTATTTATATTTTATTATATATAAGTAATACTATTAATAAATCTTATAAAATATACTAGTAATATCTCCTAGCCCCTGTAAAAAATAACTATTATATATATTTAAGTTAATAGGTAAAGGGGCTATTAGTAAAATATTAAAGTAATATTAATAATTAAAATAAAGCTATTACTAGTAACTTCTGCTAGTATTTTTGCTTATATAGGCAAAAAATATATATTTTTAACTTATTACTTATTTAAGTCGCGTATGTTTTACACTAAATAATTAAAACTTTTATTTATTTTTTTAAATTTTTAAATAATAAATACTAGCTAAGAGGTAGGTGCTAGACCTATTATTTATTTTATTCTTTTTTATTAATATAACTTATTATGTACTTTATTAACCCTTTATTAGTTTTAATAAGCTAAAGGGTATACCTTAATAATTTTTTTCTTAAAATAGTCCTCCTAGCCCGGTTTAAAGTGCATGTATATTTAGTTTTTTTTTTAAAATATTTACTATTTATTTATTAGTCTAAATATTTATAAACTCTTATACTAACACCTTAAGTATTCTTATTACTTTAGTATCCCTGTATATAGTAATACTATTAAGTAATTTTATTTTTAAGAACTTATTTACTATTAAAAAAGGTATAAAAGGCTCGTGTGATTTTAGCAGTAATTTTATTAAAATAAAAAAATATTTCTTGCGTATACTTATATTTTTAGCCTTTAGTTAATAAATTTTTAATACTTTAAACTTAAATAATAAACCTAATTTTATGCCTTTTTTAAGTAACACTAGAATATCCATATTATTAATAATAATAATAAAATTAAAATTATTATTAACTATATGGGCGTATAAAAATAATTATTTTTATTATTATAGCTTAAATAAGTAATTTTTATTACTTAAAAGTTTTATACGCGATTATACCGGCACTTTTAACAAAAAATATAGCTATATAATTAAGTAATTTATAGTATATACTTATTATAATTACCTATAATAAAAATAAGGTATAATTATAATAAAAATAATTATATTACTATAAGCTATAATTTAAAAAAATTTTTATTTAAGTTTATAACCGCACCGTGGGGGCCAGACTATTAATATTAATTAATAAATTAGCCTTTAAATATAAAGTAAAATAAGCTTTTATTATAATTTTTACAACTATATCCCTTAAGATATTTTTTTATATTTATTTAGCCTTAAAATAAATAGGTAATTACATAAACTAGTTAGTTAAGCCTGTACTAATTCCCCTTAATAAAATTAATAATAAATATTAGTATACTAAAATATCTAAATAATTTTAAGCTAAAAAAACCTTATTTATTAATATAAAAGTTAATCCTAAGTTAATATAAATTTAATAAAAAGCTTTATTAATAGTAAAAAAAGTTTTTACTAAAGCATACCTTTAGTTTTTAAAAAAAAGTCCTAGTAAAGCCGTAAAAATAGGCTATAATAATTTTATAATTAAAGTACTTTATAAAAAAAAATATAATATATAGTAAAATTATTACTAGTATATATAAATAGGTACTTATAAAGCTTATTATTTAACTAAAAAATAAAGTAATATATATAATAATTAATTTTATAGGAATCCTTAGGCTTATACTTTTTTTAAAGGGTTTATTATAATCCTTGCTTAAAACTTTTTAAAAGTTATAAAATTTATTAAAGTTTTTTTTTAGTGTTAGCTCCTCCGGATTTAAAGTAGTAAACTTATTAAATTTAGTATAATAAGTATAAAAGCAATAATTATTATTAATATTTTTTTAATTATTATTTTAGCGTGGTTATTATTAGTAGCCTTAAAAGTTTTTATTTTAAAAATAGGGCTGTTAATTCTAATTATACTATTAATTTTAAAAATAATAATTTTATTAAAAATACTACTAATTTTAAAAATAATAATTTTAAAAAATTTTTAATTTTATGGGGGCGCTTAAGCGCTTCAAGCATTACCTATTATAAGCTAATTATTTTATAAAGTATTAGCTAGTGGGTTTTATTTTTATTAAAAGTTTTTTTACTAAGTATAGTATTAAAAGTTTAGGTTTATACGTTAAATTAAAGCATGCTAGGGTTAAGTTTAATTACTATAAAAATATTATTTAATATATTTATAAAAAGTTTATACTAGTTAATATACACGTGGCTAAAACTTATTAAATTAATTTATTTGCTTTTTTTATAAAATACCTATAAATTTTAAAATTATTATATTATCCTCCTCCAAGGGCTTGTTAATAATATTTTTTAAGAAAATATTTAGGTTTTGCCAAGCTCTTAAAATTAAAAAAAAATTTCTAGTTAAATTTTTTATATTACTTTACTAACACCATTATATTAAATATATAAGTAATAGGTAAATATTTAGCCTGGATATTAATTACCGTGTAATATAAATTATTTAGCCTGGATTTTACCTTACTAGCTAGTAGTTTAAACTTTTTTTTAAGCTATTTATACTAATTCTTAATATTATTAAATATAGTTAAACCTTTATATTAAACTTAATTAAGCTTTAAATTATATTACCATGCAGCTTTACCTTGTAAATATATTTTTAAGTTTTAATATATTTTAAAAATATTTTTAGTTTTTAAAGCACTATAAATTTAAGTTATAAAAATATAAATATTATAAAAATAAGGCTTATTATCTTGCTTTACTTTTATCCCAAAGCCCTAATTAAGTAGCATATTTAGGTAAAAAAATTTAATATTAACTACCTTTTAATAAAAAAATCCTGTATTAGTTTTTATTTCCTACTACTTATTATTTATAGTATTTTTATTAGGATTAGCATTTATTACTACCTATGTTATTAAAGTGGCTAATATTATTAGCTATTATTAAAAAAAACCAGTAAAACCAGATTTTTTTGCACTGCTATTTTTAGTTACCCTGTTTTTTGCTATATTATTATTAACCTGCTTAAAAGATTTTAATAAGCCTAAAGAACGTGTCTTGTTATTTTTAGTAAATATATTTTTATTTTTTTATAGTCTTAAAATGCGTGAGAAAGATTCAAGAAATCTAAAATAGTTAATAATATTAGTAGTCTTTCTTTTAATAATTTTTTAAAGCCTGGTATCTAAAAAATATTAGATAAAAAAAATGTAATATTCATGCCTGCACTAACTATAGTTAATTTTATTATAAAAATAAAAAACGCAAATATAGTAAATATAGGGTATAAAAGTATTAAAAATTTTAATTTATTATATTTAAACGCTAAGGGCACACCGTTTTCCTTTTTAAAAAAAAATAGTAAAATCTAAATAAAAGTTAATTATAACTATGGATTATAATTATTTACAAGCTACTATTAAACCTTAAAATTAGTAAATCTAGTTATTTAAAAATTCCTTTATAATTATATATTTAGACTAATTTTTACTAATAGCAGGTTTCTTATTTAAACAGGATAAAAAAATAAATTTTACTTAAGTTAAATACTTAAGTAAGATTTTACTAGTATATTTATACTAGAAATAATAATAAAAATTATATATATTTATGGTAATTTTATGTAAATTATTAAAAAAAGATAGTGGCATAAGCAAGGGAGGTTCTAATAATTTAGCAGTAAGTTTAAAGGTATTAGTATAGTAAAGGTAGTGAGTTTAAAGGTATTTAAGGTGGCAAGTTTAAAAAAGTAAAATTAAAGCTTAAGTTTAATAACTAAAAAAAACTTTTAAGAGTTTATAATATTATAATTTATATTAGTAGGCCGTTAGGCCACCTGGTTAGCGGGGTTTAAGGCAAACATGGTAAGGTAATAGGCAAACTTAGGGAATTAAAGTATATATAAAAAGTTTTAAAAAGTTAAGGAGTTAAATAAAAAAAAATAGTAAAGGCTTAATAAATATTAAAGGTTTAACACTATAATAAAAGCTTGGTAATAAAATATTGTAAAAGCTCTTTGCTAAAAAGACTTGCTAACTTTAAAACTTTTTAAAATTAAAAAGTTAAAAATTTTGCCTTAGATTATAATTAAAAACATGCTATTATTATTATAATAGCGGCCAGGTAACACCTAAGAAGAAAGTCCTATAACTAAAAAAAAATATTAATAATTAACTATAAATGGCTGTAAGGCTAACTATTTACATAGTGAATAACTTATGTATGAGTTAGCAATATCTGCAGGATCCAACCACAACATAGTGTGTAATCACAGCTATATATTTTTAGTTTTTTTTTATAAGTATTTATTAGTAAAAAAAATAAAAAGTATTTACTACTATAATATAAAAATAGTTAATAATTATTATAATAATTTTTTTTAAGTAGGCACGGGTAAAAATTAGGTTAAATATAGCTATTTAAATTTTTTAAATTAACTATTAAATATTTCTTAAGCTTTTAAATACTATTATTAAAAACTTATTTATATATAGTAAATACTAGTCTTGCTAAAAGAGTATGGCCTGTATACTATAATATTTTCTTTAAATATATAATAAGTTAAATAGCTTATTAATTACTTTTTATGTATTTAGTTTTAAAAAATATATTTTAAGTTTTAGAAAATAATTTTTTTAGCTATTCTTTATTATTAAATATATTTATTAATTTTTTAATATATTAATAACTCCTGTAAACTCCTATTATAAGTATATAAATTTATATATAAAAGCTTTAAATACTACTATAGCATGGGAAAATTTAATATATATACTAATATTATTTAAAAGCTTTTTAATTAGGTGTTATTTATAAATAATTAAAATTTTTTAAGTGTCCTTTACCGTGGGAGAATAAAAAAAATTAAGAATATTTTTAAAAAGTTTTTTATATTATTTAGCAGCTAGTTCTTTAGGATTTTAAAGTTTAAAAGTAAGTAAAAAAAACTAATACTCCTAAAAAAATAACTAATACCTTTAAAAAAATTAGGTATTTGCTTTATTAATAATAAAATACTTTATATTAAATATATGCCTAATATAGTATTTTTTTAAAATTATAATAAAATAATTTATTATATTTACTACTTTAATATATATAAAATTATAATTAATTAAATAAGTATATAGCAGCTCTTTATGTGCTTTATAAGGTTTAAAAATAAAATTTTAGTTAAAAAAATCCACCTTTACCTTTATTAGTATAGCTATAAATAAATACAGGGGTATAATAATATATTATATAATATATATAAAAATTAAGATAATATAATATTACTTCGCGTGTACTTATAATAAAAACTTTAAGTACTTATAAAATTATAGTATATTTATATAGTTATTAAGGTTTAATATAATATATTTTTAAGCTAAGGTGTTTATGCTAATTAGTATTTTAATTTTAAGGTTTTTAATTAAATATATTTAACCTATAATTTTACTATAAGCTTTTTAATTATTACTATAATTAAAAAAGTATAGTAAAATATTTAAAAAATAAGTAGTAATATATTTAGATTTAATACTTAAAATAATAATAAGCTTTACCTTTTATAAAAAAGTATTTAGCAAGAGCTTCTTAATAAAAAACTTATTTACTATAATAATAAAACTACCTATATTTAGGTAAATATTTTTAAAGGCTTAAAAAGTCCTACTCACGTGAACTTTTATTATAATATATTTTTATAAATATAATTTAATATTTTTTAATTCCGGTAGCTGTTTTAATTTTATAATATTAATTATTAAATTAAAGTTTTTAGTATTTAAAGCTTTTAAAAAATTCTTAAAATATTTTTTTAAGTATTACTATAGCATATATTTCTTTAAGTATTACTATAGCTTATTAAATAACTTAAATAATATAGGGTAAAACAGGCATGTAAGCATGGGAAAGTTCTTTATAATATTTATATTTTTAATTATAATATTAAAAAAGTACTTGTTATTATTATATTTATTATTATAATATTAATTATATAAATTTTTTATAAGTTTAAAAAAATTATAATAAGCTTTTTTAGCCGCTTGCTGCGGTTAATAGTCTTTTAAAATTAAAAAGTTAATATAATTAGCTATTTTATTAAAAATTCCTGCATTTACTTTACTTATAATAATATAAAAAGCTTTTTATATATACTACTAATTTTATACCTGTTAATTACTATTATTATTTATTTTAAAAAATTTTATAACTTACTATTATTACTACGGTGCCAAAAAGTTATATAGTTTATTAATTATTTATAGTTAACTAGGTTAAAAAAAGCTAAAATTTTTATTTTATTACTAGTAAGAAATTTAGCCTTATATAAGTTTTTAAAAGTTCCCTTAATTTAACCCGTGGTTATTTTATTATTATAACCAAGAATTATTTTACTATAATTAGGGGTTAATTTATTTTTGTAAATAAATAGGTATTAAAATATAAATAAGTTGCCTAAAGTTATTAAAAATATTTTAATTATTTAAGTAATATATACTTTAATTAGGGCTATTACTTTAGCAGGAAATAAGTTATGTTTTACTAAAGGGGCGTTAATTTTTAGTATATTAAAATACTAAATCCTGCTAGGTAATAAATTTTAATTTAATTAAGTTAATAAACTAGCTTAAAATTATATTCTTATTTAATTTAAAATTTTTTTATATAGTAATAGCTTAAAAGCACACTAGGTAATTATTATTTAAAAATAAAATTATTTATTTTTATAGCTTTACAAGCGCGTATTATTTTTTAAATAAACTTTTTAGGGGTTATTTTAAAGTAAAGATTATTAAAGCTATAGTAAAAAAAATTAACTTTAAATCTTGCTTTAAAAATGCGGGAATAAAACCTTTATATTATTTAAGTAAACTAGCTATTTTTTAGGTTTAGTTTTTTTAAAGTATTTTTTAAAAAAATTATTAGCTTAAAAGTAAACTAATCTAGTGCTAATTTTTAAAGCATGTGTAAGGCGCTTTTATATACTGTGCTGAGATTAAGAGAACGTGAATTACCGCAATAGGAAAGCGTTATGTATTTATAGTAGGAACTAATTACTAATTCTTTAAGTTAAAGTTTTAAGTTAAACTTAATATTTTATATATTATATAACTAACCACTACCTTGGCGCGTGGTTAAATTAGCGCTAAAGTTTTTTTATTAAGTAGCCTTAAGCCACTAAATTATATTATTATAATATTATATAGTTATAATACTATAATAATAATAATAATACTTTTTTTTTAAGTAATCGCGCCCTCGCGATCCATAAATTTATATTTTTTTTATAAAAAATAATTTAAATTATAAATCTTGTTAAGCGCTATAAAATAAGCTATTTTTAAGTTTATAAAATATTATAATTCGCGTGTAATTCACGTTTAAAGTTAAAAATAAAAAAATTAATTTAATTACCTTACTTTATTACTAGGTTTAAATATAGCGTTACTACCTATAATAATTAAATATAATATTTTAGTTTTAATACTAAAGCACCCTCGCGATCTCTCTCTTTTTTTTAAAAAATTTTTTTTTAATACCTAAAGTAAAATGGCTCCTGTAAGTATATGCCTTTTTTATTATATTTTTATTACTTTTTAATTATTTAATTATATTTTTAAAGTTAAAATACCTTATATTTACCTTTTTTTTATGCTTTTTAAGCACGGTATTATTTATTTTAATAATATTAGCTATGTGTTAATATTATTAGGCCTGTATATTTTATTTTATTTTATACTTAATTATTATAATATAACTTTAAGCTTTAAATAACTAAATTTCCTTATTTTTACACTTTTTTTAATACTTTTAATAGTTATTTATAATATGTGGTTATTTTATTTTAATTATTAATATATTATTATATTAGCTTTTTATTTTTTTTGTGCCTTATTATATACTTACCTTTTAATTTAATTAATAAGCTTCTTGCGTTTAATTCTTCTTATTTTTATATTTTTAAAATTATTTTTAATAATTAAATTAAATATAGTTTACCTTTATTATAGCCTTTATTTTATCACGTGTTTTTAACCTTATTTTATTTTTTAAGGTTTTTTACGCTTGCTTTTTACTTTATATTTTTTTTATTTTAATACTTAATATAGTCTTATATTACGCTTTAAATATTATTATTAATAATTATTTAGCTTATTATAGTATTTTATTTTATATTTTTTTTATTATAGTAATTAAGCCTTAGTTTTAGCCTTTACTTTTTATTTTATTTTTAATATATAAAAACTATATTCCCCTGCCCATGCTTTATAATATTAATTATTAATATATTTTTTAAAATTACTTACTTTTATTATACTTATGTTACTGCCCCCGCTGCCCCTGTTATTAACTTTATTATTATTATTTTTTTTATATTTTTAGCATAACTTTTAGCCCTAGCCCTAGCTTTTTTAATACCTACCCTAGCCCCCCTTGCTTTACTACCCCTTAATTTATTTTAGGCTTATTATTTTTAGTATATACTTTTTATTATTTAAAAAATTAATTATTATTTTTATATATAGGTAGTAATTTAGTATTTTAAATATATTAAGCCCGCGGGTAAAAAATATAATTATTATAAAAATAATTATAGGACCCTAGTAAAATATATTATATTTAATATAATTATAATTTAATTAAAACTACTCCAGGTCCTAGGCCTATATAATATTATATATATTAATAATAATAATTTATAAAAAAAAATATAAATATTATAATATTAAAAAAAGCTTATAATACTTTTTTTATAATTATTTAGGCTACTATAACTACAAGCGTAGTTACCCTTTTTATTAATTTAGTTATATTAATATTTAATTTAAAATTTTTTTTAACTAGTGCCCGTGCGGTTTATAATAATATTATTACTTATAAGTTATGATTATACTTTACTAATATTATTTATATTAATATTATATATAATTTTTATTTGTACCTATGGGCCCTTTGCTATTATTATTTTAATAATTATTTTTATCTTTTATATTAGCGTGGCTTTAGCTACTAACTATATATTTATATATTTAATTTATTTTATATTATATTACTAACCCTATTATAAATCTATATTTTTTTTTAATTTAGTATTTATTATACTATAACACTATTTAAGGTTATTATTTAATTAGCTTTTATATTAAGGGTTGGTGTTGGTGCCCTACTAAGTATTATTTTTATATTAAGTATTTAGAGTTTTATGCACCGCGCCGCCTAGGTACTTATTTAAATTTTATTTTTTATTTTATTTTATTTTTTATTTTATTTTATTTTATTTTTTTTTTGTTAAAGGCCCTGCGGGCGCCGCTAATTAGTAAAAATAAAATATACTTTTTTTTTATAATTACTTATAGCTTATAAAAAGTAAACTTTTAAGTACGCCTTTTTTTTACCCTTTATAGTTTATTTTTATAAAATTACTTAAACTTATTAAATATTATAATTTTAATAATATAAGCCTTTAACTTTTATATATTATTTTTTATATTATCCTAACCCCGCCACTTTATAAAATATTATATTTTATTTTTATATTTATAAATATTAAAAATTTTTTTAATAAAATATTTTTTTTTACTATTTACTAGTATAAAACTAATATTTAGTGCTTAGGATGGGTTACCTTAATAAGGTTTTAAAAATATAATATAAAAAATATTATATAACTAGCATATATTTAATAAAAGTAATAACTTATATAACTACCTTTCCTATTTTATAATTATTAAAAATAAGCTAATAAATATTTTACTTAGTTTATAATTTAGCCTCGCGGACTTAATATTTTTTATATAAAATATAATATAATTATTAATTTTAAAGCTTATTTTTTTATACTTTTTATTATATTATATAGCTATTACTTTTTTTAATTTTTATAATTACTTTTTTAGCTTTGCGCGAATTTTTTTAAATTTTATAATTTTTTAAAATTTAATATTTAACACGTGCTTAGGTCCCTTAATATTAATATATATAATAATTTTTAGGTTTATAAGGGCCTTAGTAAGTATATAACTTATAAATTATTTATATATATTATTATTTATAAATTATATTATTTTAATTTAGCATGGCTAATTATTTTAGTACTAATTAATATAAATATAAAAATAATACTTAAAAACTTAGTTTTATTACTTAGTTTAGCTATTTATTTATAGGTAATATATAATAAATAATTTTTATTTTACACCTAGGTAGTGGCTTAGTATAGCCTAAAATATACTAGTAAAAAAACCTTTATAATTATTAACTATATTTTTTAATATATTAATAAAATAAAAAATATTATTTATAAGGGTATTTACAAGTTATTTTATATTAATACTTTTTAAGCAAAAAATATATTATATAAATTTAATATATATTTTAATTATTACTAAAATAGTATTATACACGCGCTTATTATACTTTATAAGTAGTAATTTAATAATAAAATTTATACTAATTTATTTTATAAGCACTTTTAATAAATTTAATAATTTTAAAAGTTTATATAGCTTATGTTTATAAACCGCGATTTATTAATATTTATTATATTTTTTAATATACTTTTTAATATATTTAGTTATATTTAGTTAATAATACCTTTATAAAATATTTATAATAATAATATTAATACCTTAGTATCCGCCTTAGGGTTTATTATAATTTATTTTTATAATTTTTTTATATAATACCACTAACTTTAGTATATAAACTTAGTTTTTAAAATATAATAAATTATTATTTATTATTTTTTAATACTTAAAATTTTTTACATGTTTTAAATTTATAAAATTACTTTTTATTTTTTTAAACTTTTTATTATAGTCTTAGGCTATTTATAGTAGTTTTTTAATACTTAGTTATAATTTATTTATATACTAGTTTTTATTAACTATAGCTACTTATATATTAATTTATAACTTAAATTTAAAATATAATAGTATTTAATTATTTAATTACTTTTATAATTTATAAAAAACTATCCCGCCTGCGGCTTTTTTCTTTTTTTTTTAAAAAATATAATTTACTTTTTTACTTAAAGCATCCGCTGGGTTTTTTATATTTAAATAATATTTAATAATAAAGTTAAAAATTATAAGTTTTTTAGCTTATTATGCTTGCCTTTTTATTAAGTCCTTAATTATTATAAATTATTATAAATTATTATAGTTTATAAGCACCTTAATAAGAAACTTATTACCTTTAAAATAATATTTTTAAACTTAAAAGTATTTTATAATTGCAAGCATTTTAAAGTTATAAGTTTCATAATAAGTTTTTATATTTTTTAATTTATAAAACTAAAAAGTAACTAAATATTACTATATATTTTTTATTAATTAAAATAATACTTTAATAATAATATACCCTAAGGTGTTAGTTTATAACTATATATATAATTTTAAATTAAAGTATTTTAATAAGGGCTACTTTATAAACCTAATGCATAGTATATTAAATACTTTTAATACTTTTTTTTAATAAATATTTTATAATTATATTAATTTTTATAAAATTAAATAGTGCTACCGTAACTTAGCTATAATTTTTAATAAATTTTTAGTAAAAGTTATAAAATTCTAAAAAATACTACTTTTTTTATATTTTTTAGTATTAGTTACTTTATAATAGTTTAAACCCTTTTTAATTTTATTTTAATTTTATTAGTGGTTATAATAAAGCCCAAGAAGTTAATTTTTTAATATAAAATAAATATTTATTAACTTTTATATATAGCTTAAAATTATATAGTTTTTTAAAAACTATTTACACATGTTATTTATATTTCTTCTTATTTTTTAAAAAAATAATAATATTATTTAAATAAATAATATAAATTATATTAATTAACCTAGCTAGGGTATAATTTATATAAAATTAAAATATTATTAATATATTTACTAGTTTAAAGGGTATAACTTAATATTTATAAAGCCTAAAGCGCGTTTTAAACATTATTTTTTACTTATTTTTTTTTATAAATTTAAAGCTTATAATATATATTACGTAAATTAAGTTATATAAAATTTTTTTTATTTTTAAATAATTAAAAGTTACTTTAAGTAATAGTAAAGGGTATATATTTTTAATTATAATAATATTTAGGCCTTAGTAGTTAATATAAAAATATAGGTTATTATTTTTTTTAATATAAATAATATTAAAGCTCCCGCAGGGTTTTTTAATAAATATATTTAATTTTTTTAAGGCTTTTTTAATATATTTATGTAAAACCTTAAGCTTTTTTAAAAATAGTAAATAAATATACTTACTTAAAAGCTTAGTATTAAGTTATAACTTAATTATATAATTATATAAATAATAAAATATAAAAATATTTACCTTTATTTTAAAAAATATATTTATATATTTACGGTATTATTTAAGTAGCAAGATTTTTTTAATTTTTGCCTTATTAAGGTATATTATAATATAATTTTTTTATTTAAAAATTTATACTAAAAGCACTTTAACTTTTATAATAATTTTTATAGTATATTTTTATGTTATTATTATATATTATAAGTATTTAAAATTATACTTTACTTTTTAATTATATATTTAATTACTAGTATATTAATTTAAAATAAGTATTATAGCTAAAAGCCACGGGAACTTTAAAATTATATTATAATTATTAATATTAATAACTTTAAAGTTTTACTAATAATATTATATATTATACTTAAAATTTTTAGTATAAATTATAAGTATATATTTTTTATAAAATATTACTATATGGTTATTAATTACATGTACTTTATAGGCTAATTTTTTATTTTATATAAAATAAGACTTTGCCTAGCGCTGGTTTATAAAATTTACTTTTATTTTAAAGTTAATAAAAACTTTTATATATTATTATTTTTTTTTTTACCTAAATTACCTAGGCCCGCGGCGCACTTTTTTATTTTATATAAATTTTTAAAGCTTATATTATATAAAGCTTTAGGGTTTTATATTTTTTATATTATTAAATTTACTTAAAAATTATTATTATAAAAGTGCTTTTTTTTCCTAACCCCCGCCCGGTAACTAATAATATTATTTAAAATATTTAATATAGCTATAGTTTAAATATTTACCTAGGTATAATTTTTTTATAAATAAGTAATTACTTAAATTACTAGGCTATTTTATGCCGGTGTTTACTTTTACACCTTTTTTTAAAATAAATAGCACTTTAACTTTTATTACTAATAATTTAGCATGTGTTTAGCTTAGGAATTCTTATTTTTTTTTATAATAATTTTTTTTTATCCAGGTATATTATTTTTAATATTAGTTAAGTATAACATGTAGTTTTTATAATATTTTAGTTCTTAGTATTTATAAATAAAAATTTTTTTTTATATATTTTTTAAAATTTTTTAATATAGGTGCCCTTTATACTAGTTATTTTTATATTTATAAAATAAATATTTTTTAATTTAATTTAGTAATTACATAAATTACCTAATAATTTATTATAATTACTATTTTATATTACCTTATTTAATAAGCAAATTATTAACAAGCACTATTTTATTATTAATTATTTTAATTAATATATTAAATTTTTTTTTTAAATAAACGCAGGTTTTACCTTATAAATATTAAACTATTTATATTAATAGTTTTTTACTAAAAATTTAATAAATTAAAATATTTTACAAGTATTATTAAGGTAATAAATTAAAAAGGTCTTAAAATATGTTTTTATATTTAATTTTTAATTATTAAATTTTTTAATATTATTTGCCTGGTATAGTTTTATAAATAATAATTTTTTTAAAAAAAAAATTTTAGGGCGCGTAGTTATTATTATAATTAATTTTTTAATAATTTTTTTAAGGTTTATAAGGGTGTTAAAGTTTATTTAACAGGAAATTATTAATTACTTAATAAATTAAATAGGGGTATTATATATTTATTAATTAGCTTTAGTTATTATAATTTATTAATATACCTTTTTAATTTAAGTATAAATTTATTAATATTTTTTTTTATAATATTCTTATATTTATAATTTTTTTTTACTAAAATTATATTTAATATTGCTTATAGCTTTTTAATAGTTTTTTTATTACTTTTATTTTTATATTTTTAAGTAAGTGCTTCGTGCTTTAATATTTCTTATATAATTTAATTTTTATTTATAAGGGTGCCCTTAGGTTTTTTTAATTAAAAATTTATAAATTTTTTTTTAAGTATATTAATTAGTTATTAAGTTAAGATTTATAATTACTTTTTTAAAATATTATTTACTAGCCCCTAGGATTAAGTTTACTACTTAGCTATTATATAAAATATGTTTTTTTTTAAAAAAAAGTAATTAAAACTATAAGGCGCTTTTATATACTATACTAAAATTAAAAAAATATAAATTACTATAATAAAAAAGCGTTATATATTTATAGTAAAAATTAATTACTAATTTTTTAAATTAAAGTTTTAAGTTAAACTTAATATTTTATATATTATATAATTAATTACTGCCTTAGCGCGCGGTTAAATTAGCGCTAAAGTTCCTTTGTTAAGCAGCCTTAGGCCGCTGGATTATGTTATTATAATATTACGCAGTTGCAATACCATAGTGGTGATAACAGCATGGCTTAAATATTTACTTTTATTATTAGTTTTCCCTTGTAATTAATAATATCCTTAAATTAATTTATAAAAATATTAATATTTTTATAATAAACCTTTTTACTAAAGTGCTTAATAGAAACATTTTTTAAAATATTAGGGTTAAAATATCCTATCTTATTAATTTACTAACTATTATTATTATTAATAGCGGGGTAATTTTATTTATTTATTTATTAAATATTCCTGCGTTATTAATATTTATTTTAAGGTTTAAACTTATTAGGGTTATTATTATTATTATTATTATTATTATTATTTAGATTATTATTAGGGTTCCCCCTAATACCGTTTTAATTTGGTTTTTTTTGTTATTTAAAATGTTTATAAGGCCGGGGCTTAAGATATTTTTATTATAAGTTATTAGAATAATTTGCTTTTATATTTTTATTTACTTTAATATTAGTATTAGCATTAGCACTAGCATTAGCTATTACTTTTTTTTTTAATTTATAAGCTCTTGGAAGTTTCTTGCAATATTTTTTACTATTTTTATTTAATTATTTATTTATTATTAGTTAAGTAGGATTTAAGCTATTATGTTTACTATTAATAATTAGTTTTTAAAATTTAGCCTTTTTTATTTTTTTAAATTATTGCGGCCTGAACCTTTATTATAGTAAAAAGATTTATTAATGCTAGTTATTCCAGATATATTAGTTTTTAAAAAAAAAATAAGGTGGCTTATATTTTTATATAGTATAAAATATAGTATAAGTTATTTTTTTTATTAGGGTTACTAAGTTTACTAAACTTTTTACCTTTTTAGCATAGGATTTTCCTGCTTTATTATTTGTATTTTTATTTTTTATTAATAAGTTAAAAACTAATAATATTTTTGGGCTTATAGAAAAAAAGCCAGGTATTTTTATATTTATTAAAAAAAATTATATAAAAACTTTTAATTATACTATAGTGTTAAAAGCTTTAACCACGTGAGGAATTACTTTTATAACTTATTTTATTAATTATTATAATACTCCCGATATAGCTTTAGCTAAAAAAAATAAGATATTAAAAAAATAATTAGCTAAAAATATTTTTAATAATATTACTACTTTTATTTAACAGGGCGCTTGTTATATAGTATTAAGGCTAGGTAAATATATAAAAATATGTTTTAATATTTAATTTAAAAAAAAAAGTAACTAGCTTTGTATCTTTTTTAAAAATAAAAAAAATAAGTAATACCATGTTAATAGGGTCCTGTATGGTAGATTTTATAACTTAAAATATAAAAAATATAAAAAATGTTAATATAAAAAATGCTAACTAGAATCTTAATCTTAAGCGTGATTTTAAATAACCTAGTGGTTTTTTTGGCATGTTAATTAGTAATATTATAAATTAAAAATATTTAAGATTTTTTGTAATTTTATATTATTTATATAGGCGTAAAAACTTTTTAATAACTAAATATAAAATACTTTTATTTATATTTTAATTTAGCAGGAACTAGTGTAATCGTGTTAAAAAAAAGTTTTTTTTTATTTTAAAAAGACAGCCAGGCGTGCGGTTTCTGCGTTAATCTTATATATAAAATTAAAATTTAAAAATTAATAAAAGCAAGCTAATTAATATCCTAACTTTAAAGTTTAGGAAAAATAAGCTAATATTAGTCTAGGAAAACTCCTTAGTAAATATTAAAATATATTTTATAAAGCAAGGTATTTTATATAGGTAAAAAAATGCTAACTATTAATATTTACTATGGTTAATTATTTTAACTTTAGAGGCTTTAAAAGTTAAGTAAATATTTTTAAAAGGCTTTTAAATTATATTAAAAGACATGCTACCACTTGTTAAACTTTAAGGGGTAATATAATAAAATAATAAAAAGTTAATTTTTTTAAGTGCTATCTTAGAAGTAATATAAATACATAATAACTAAACTATAACTAAGAAAGAACCAAGCAAGAGACAAGCAAAGAGACGTGGCAGTATGACAACTATATTATTTAATTAAGTTTATTTTAATTTAATTTTTATAAAAAAAGTAATAAATAAAAAAGTAAGTAATTTATTTTTATAATAAAAATACTAAGTTTTACTAGGCCTATGTTTATTAAAAAAAGTAAATATAAAAATATTATTAAATAATATATTAAGCTTATTTAAACCTAGTTTAATATTACTTTTAAAATTTTTTTAATAATTATAAACCTATACTTAATAATAATATTCTTAACTTTATTATATTTTAAGGTATATTTTAAAACTAGTTTACTTTTTATACTTTTTTTAAAATAATATAGCTAAGTACTTTAGTGGTATATTAATTAAAAAAGTAAAAATAATAACTTTTTATAAAAAATTTTCTAATACATGGCCCTGGGTTATAAAAGCCATAACCTATATTAATAATTAAATTTTTATTAAGCTACTAAAATAAAAAATATTATAAAAAGCTTTTACTAGTAAAAAACCCTATATTTTTAATATTAAAATACTAGGTTATTTTACCTGGGTAAAACAAGCCTAAAAAAATTATAAAATAAAATTAAAAATTTTATTAAAATACTTACTAGGCTATATTACCTTTAATATTTAATAAATTTAATTTTTTTAAAAGTAGCTTGTATGTGCCTGTAAAAATATTATTTTTTTTTTAATTTAAATTATATAATTTAAAAAACCTTTTTTTATTATTAATATTAAAATTAAGTTACTAGAGCCTTTAGCCTAAGTTTTTAATTTTTTTTAAAAACTATAAATTTAAAAAAATAACCTTAACCTTAACTTTAGTAATTTTTTTAAATAAAAAAAATAAAAAATATTTTAAATAAGAATAGGCCACGGGTAATAAAAATCTTAAAAAAAATATTAATAATAATAGTAAGTATAAAGTAAGAAATAAGGCTTAAAATATTACTAGTAAAATTAAAAATATTATTAGTAAAAAAAGGCCTTTAATTAATTAAATAGGTTTTTATACTTACTAACTTTAAAGCTAACTTTTAAACCTTACTATTATAAAAGGCTTATATAAAACTTAGCCTTATAAATAACTTTAAAAGCTTATTTAAAAAATTCTTAATAATAAATTTTAGTTTTTTAAGCATTTTAATATTCCCTAATTAATTTAGCTAGTAAGTAATTACTTAAAAAAAATAAATAAGCACGCCTAGCTTTTTTTTAGCCTTTAAGCTTAGCGCGCTTAAAAAATAAAAAAACTTTAATAACTTTTTTTAAGTTATTAATAACCAGGCGCGGGCTTAAACAACATAATATTAATAATTATATATATAATTTAAATTTAAATAAAGCTCCCTTAAATAATTTAAATAACCTTAATTATATTTAATTTACCTTTTTTATTTTTTTATTAAAACCTTATAAAAAATGCTTTTATTAAAATAATTTATTTTTTTTAAGTGCTAAAGTAATTTTACAAATTATTTACTTTATAATAAGTTTTTAAAGGCTTTAAATTTTAAACTAGAAGCTTTTTATAAAATAAAAATATAACAAGTAATAAAAAAATAAAAAGTAAAAATAAATAAACTAATTTTTTATTATAGGTTTATATTTATAAATTTAATATTAATAAATATTTTATTAAGGTTAAAGCCTAAATTTATATATATAAAGATTTAAAACTAAAATTCTTTTAAAAAAATTAAGTAATAACTATTTTAGTAAGGGTTTTTAAAGCTTTTATAATACTTATAGTTATTTTTAACCTTAATTTTAATTAAAAAAATATTATTAATATATTTTTTAATACTGCGCTTTAAAAAAATATTATATTTTTATTTTTTAAATAACTATAAGTAATAGGGTAAGTTACTAAAAGCCCTTAAAATTATTTATAAATTTTAAAAGTTTTTATACTTTTAGTAGCTTAATTTAGTTATAATACTATAAAAATTTAAATTTATTATAGTTTTTTTTAAAAAAAGTGCTTTTATATTAATAAGTTTATAATTTTTTTTATTTATATAAATAATATTATTATTATAAATTTTTTTATTAAAAAAGGCCAAGCTGCTATAATTACTTTTAAAAAAAATTAATAACAAAGTATAAGCTTTAGCATTTTAATAAAGTAAAATAGTTTTTAAAAGTTTAAATTTTTTAAAATAGGGAAAAGTATAAGGTTTAGTTATATTAAAACTTTTATATTTAAATAATTATAAATTAATTTTACCTAAATATAATAATTTAATTTTTAATAACACCTTTTTTTAGTAAGCTTTATTTAAATTTTAGTACTATTATACCTTAATAAATTAAAAAATAAGGTTTAAAGTTAACTTAGTTAAATATATAAGTACTTTTACTTATTTAAATATTTTTTATACTATTAATTAATTATTAAAACACCTGATTAACCTAGCAAATTATTATTAATATATAATAAATTAACTTATTTTTTATTTTTATAATACACGCTTTTTAGCCCTTAAATACTCTAATTTAAATAGTCTTAAAAATAAGCYTATTTTAAAAATATATAATTTTTATAAGGCCTATTTTAATATAGCCTTTATTAATTAATTTAATTACTTTTTTAATATAGGCTATATTTACAAGCTATATAATAATTTAATTAAATAAAAAGTTAAAAAGTAATATTTAATTATAACTTTAATAATTAAGGTAAAATTACTAGCTTTATTTAAGGCCTTTAAAATAACTTATTAGTAATACTAGGTTTTTAATTTAATATAATTTAATTTTTAATACTATTTTTTAATTTAATATAATAATAAATAAATTATTAATATTTTTACTAGTTTTAATATTTAGCTATAATTAAAACTCTAGCATATTAATATTTATAATTTATAGCTTTAATAAAAAGTTTAATATAAGAATTTTAAAATTAAATAAATTTTTATTAATTAAATAATTATAAATAATTTACTAAGGTTTTTATTAAATAATAATATTATAAATTTATTAAAATACTTGGTTTAGTAAATATTTTTAGCTTTATTTTAGGTACTTAGTAGGTATTAAGGGGGTGTGTTAGCTAAAAGTAAAGTTTAATAAAGTTTTTATTTATTAATACCTTTATATACCATATTAGTATAAAAATATTATGTTTACTTTATTTTTATGGTTCTTTCTTTTCTTGCTTGGTTATTTTTTTTCTTTTTACTTAATTAATTATTAGTTAGCATGTACCTAACTAAAGCTTTTAAAATAGTATTAATAGTATTAACTTACTATTTTATTATATTTACCCCCCTTTAGGTTAGTAAATAGTAACATGTCTTAATATAATTTAAAAGTGTTTTAATTAATGTCAAGCCAGAGGAAGGCAATGTGACGAGATAGTAAGTTGATTCTCCTAATCTGACTATCTCGGAAGCGATAGATACATGCTGATGACTAAGTGCTGATGTAAGCAAAAGGAGTAGAGGAATAACATAATAAATCCCCCTGTTAAAAAGATAGCGCCGTCCTTGGTGCTTTATTTCTTTTAATTTTTCTACTTAATTTTGTTAAGTGCAAAACCCAGATTTCCTATAAAGCTTTTATAACGGGAATATTATTAGTAGTGTTATTTATAAACTACAGGAAAGGAATATTAGGATTCTTTTATTATACTTATTACTTTAAGTACTTTATAAATTATTTGCATGAGTGCTTTAATATAAAATACTTAAAAATATTAAAATTATTTAAGAATACTACATAAAAGTGTTTTATTTTACCCTTATTATATTTTTTTTTAAAAAACTTAATTACCTTGGTAGCTTTTATTTATACTTTAATATTATTTATAAGATTCTTGGACTTTTCCTGTATAAAAGCTATGTTAATAATAATAGGGGCGTGTATTATATTAAAAATAATTTTATTTATAGTAATAATAAGTTTTTTAAAGCCTAGGGTAGTAACTTTTTTTATAAATATGCCTTTAGGCCAGCGGGTAAGGGGGTTTTTATAAAGTTTAGTAATTAATTTAAATTTTTAAAGTTTTCTTACTTATATTTATTTATGGTTAATTAATTTAAAGGTAGTAAAAAAAAATAAGTATTTTTTATTATACCTTAGGCAAGTATTATTAACTAGCTTTTAAAACTTTTTATAATAAGCCTTATTATTAAATTATATAAAACTAAGATACCACTTAATATTTTTTTTTAAAATAAGGGTTTAATTATTACTAAATATAATATACTAAATAATATTTTTTTTTTAGCTAGGGTATAATAAGCTTTAAAACATAACTTTTACTAGCTTAAAAATTAGTTTTTATTACTTTATATATAGGCGGGGTGTAATTGCTAAGAATACCTACTAAAACCTTAATAATTTTATTAATATTTAGTGTGCTAAGAATAGGCCTAACTAAAGCGGGATTAATTAGTATTTCTATATTTTTATTAATAAATATATAATAGTATAAGTAAATAAACATAAAAAATTATTTAAACTATAAAATATTATTTAACTAGTCACGAAAGTAATTATTATTTATTTAAATTAATATTTTTAGTTAGTATACTTGCTTTTTTAAATTAGTCTTAACCATAGGTTCTTCCTAGGAAATCTTAATTTAAGTAAAGAGTTTACCCCTAAAAATATTTTTATAGTTATTATTACTTGCCTGGTTTAGCCAGAGTAAATTATTTGCTATTTTTTTTAACTAGGTAATAATATTATTATTATTTATTATTTTAAGCTATTTAATATAGGCCTTAAAATAATTTATAATTTTTTTTTAGTTTATGGTAAAAAGGGCTTTATTATTTTTAAAAAACTTAATTTATTATTTAAGCTCTTGAATAGTTTTTTAAGTTTTTATTTTTTTTTATTTAAAAAGGTATTATTTAAATTAAATAAACCCGTGTTAAATAAACCCGCGGTGGAACTTTTATTTACCATGTTAATTTTAATAAAAAGAATACTAAACAGGCATGAAGAATAGGAGATATTATAAATAAAAAGCCTTGTAAAAAATAGCAAGTAAAGGATCTTGCTTAAAGCGCTTAAAAAAAATATAAGAAAGAAAAAAAAAAAAGGTAGAAACATAAAAAAAATAAAAAGGTAAAAGTATAAAAAAGAATAAAAAGAATTAAAAAAAAAGTTTAAATAGTTAATAAAGGGGTATTATATTATACTATAAGCAGGGTAAATTTCTTATTACAGGCAGAATTATGGCAGTGCTTAAATATAAAATAATAATAAAACTTAAGGGGCGGGGTAGTAGGGAATAAGAATAAGAAATTAAAATAAAAAATTAATAAAGATTTTTTGCTTTAACTTCCGCCTGCTACCTAAATTTAAATTTATATATTAGGTTCTTGGCGCTATTAAGGTGCTTGCAGGGTTTTTATTAATTATTACTAGCTTTATAGCCTTTTTATTTTACTAGGTATTATATTATAAAAGTTTTATAACAGCCTCGCGGTATAATATACTTTACTAAAAAATTTTTTACCTTTTAATAATTAAGCTTATTACAAAATCTTTTATTTAGTACTACGGGGGGATAATAGTATTTTTTACTAAAAAAATTAGGATTTATTAGTTTTAGCTAAGTAATAAATATAACTAAATAAATCTTTTATAAAAAAAAAAATTTATTAGGTAAAATAGTTAGCCCACGCGCTTAATAACTTAAAAAGGGCTAGTAAATTAAAAAAAAAATTTTATAAAATATTCCTATAGGCAGGTAACTAATAAACTATACTTTTTATATAAGTAAAGGTATATAAGGTTACCTTTTTAAAGTTTTAATAGTATATAATACTTATTATAATAAGATTTTATAAACATGGTAGTGTATTTTAAGGCCTTTTTAGTATTAAATTACGCGTTAAAATCCTGGGGCTAAATGCGCTTAAAAAGGTTTTAAAGGTACCTAAAATTTAGGCTAAATAATAATTTTTAGGGCGTGTGCTAAGTAATAGTAAAAATAGTTTTATTAATAGTAGCTATAATTAGGGGAAGTATATTAATTTAGTTTATATTTAAAAAAGTGGTTATTATATAGCATAGTATAATCTTAACTATTTAAATAATTTATTTAGTCTAACCATTTATTTATGGGTAAAAGGTAGTTAAATATAACTAATAAGTATTAATAGCTTTTAATATACCTTTTTAAAATTTGCTTATAAACCTAGAATTTTTATTTAAAATAAAGATTTTTGGGATAGACTAGTTATATTTTTAAAAGTATTAAACTAGTTTATATTTTTATTTATTAAATTTTTAGGTGGAGATTCCTGGTAGTAAACTAATATATTTTATATATTTATTATATATAATAAGGAGTTAATTATTATTTTTTACCAGTAAAAGGTGTATAATAAAATTAATTATAATAATATAAAATAAAATAAAAAGTAGTATAATAGGCTGTAAGTTCCCTAGTAGGCAATGGTAATAGGGCTTATTTTTTAAATAAGTTAGGTAATATATAATATACTTTTTAAAAAGGCTTTTGCCTTTATAAGTAGTAAAATCATGCATAGCTTTTAAGTATTTATATAAGCCTTAGTAATTATTATAATTATAAATTAACTTAAAAAATTATAATAATATAAATTATAATAGGTAAAGCTAGTACTCCCCTTATTTATTAAAAGTTCCTGCGGGAGTTTCTTAATTAGGTAGGTTAAGATATAAAAATTAGGTATATAAAATTATTTTTTACTTTAATATATATAATAGGCTATTTTTTTTTTTATAAGGTAGCACTGCTAGTAAAAAAAATTTTTAAAATTATATAGTACTTTTAGGATAAGACCTGCTTTAGTATTATTAATATAAGTATTTTTAATTTACTATTTAAATTCTTGTAAGATTTTAAAAAAAGATATTATATAAGTGTACTTTTGGTTTATTTATAAATAATTTAAATTAAACTTGTTAGGCTGTAAAGGCGGTTTTTTTATATAAAATAAAGCATTAATAATAGTATTAATTTTACTAGGGTGGTAAAAAATTTATAAATAAAACTACTGCGCGTATTAAAATGCATGTATAAGGTATTAATTTATTTTTTTAGGTACTATTATTATTATTAACTTTTAGCATATAATATTAATTATTAAACTATAATTTATATATATTATTACTAAAAGATTTACAGCCTTAATAATATACTTAATTTTTTTTAGTACCTATACTAGGCATAATATCTTTAGTTTAGTAAGCTAGTAATTATGTTTAGTAGTAATTAGGGATTAGTTTAAAAAAAGTATAAGGTATATTAAAGTACATAAAGGGGTTTTTAAAATATTTGCATGCTTATAATTATTTTTTAAATAATATAATATTACACCATGCCCTTAAAATAATAAGTTAAGGTTAATATATAGTTATTGCTATTATTAAAAGTGTGCTAAAAATATAGGTGCTTAAAAAAAGCCTTTAAAATATTAAAAGGCGTTAAGGTTAATAAGGGACTTTTTTATAGTTATAGCTAATAATTAAGCCTTTTATATAAGGCCTTTTAGTAGGCCGCCTTAAAAAAAAGCTATTTTTATATTTTAAAAAAATAAAGTAATTTTACTATAATTTTTTATATAATTTTTAAACTAGTTAGTAACTCCCAGGAATGTCTTTAATTTATTTAAAGTTTTAAAAAAGGTAAAAGCCTTAATTACTATAAGCTTGTTCTTTATAATAAATATTTTAAGTATATTAATATATTAGCCTAAAAGCTATACTAAAAGAAATTTTATAAAAGATTTTACTAGTTTAAGGCGGATATTTATATTACTAAGCTTTTTAAAAAGCATGTAAAGGTATTAAAAATATTTTTTTAATATATTAAAAGTAATAACTAGGTTATTAATATATACCTAGTAAAATTTTTTAAGTTTTTTTAAGCTTAGGTTTATTATTTACTAAATATATAAAATACTATTTATAAATTTTATAATAATAATATAAAATTATTTTTAATCTTAATAAGTAATAATAGTTATGTGTTTGCAAGCGTTACATGCTAATATTTACTAATAAAAAAATTTAAATATATTAACTATTATAATATAAAAATAGCCAGCTATTATAGCAATAATTTCTTTTTATATTAATACCAGGTATAAATCTAGCTATATATAACTATTTAGGTTTTGCAGGTTAACTATTAAATATTTCTTAATTTTTTAGGAATTTATTGCAGTGTTAAAAACTTTTTTATATGTAATAAACACTGGTCGTGCGGATGGGGTATATCCTATATACTAAAATATTTTATTTTATATATATAAAAAATTAAAAAGCTTATTAATAGCTTTTTTAGCTTCCGGGCTAAAAAAATATACTTTTAGTTTTAGTAAATAGTATTTTTAGCTATTTTTTATAATAACTTATATTTATTAATTTTTGGGAATGTTAATAACTCCAAAGGATTTTTTTTATAAGTAGGTAAATTTATATATTAACATTTTAAAAGCAAGTACTTAATAGCTATTAAATAATCTATAAATGCTAATACTATTAGGCAGCTTTTTAATTAAACCTTTTATAGTATTAATATTAATCTTAGGTTTTTAATTATTATTTTAAACTAGTTATTTAAATAATAAAACACTAAAAAAGTCCTGCTTATTAATAGTAAAGTAAGTTTTTTAATCCTAAAAATATTATATATTTACTTAATTAGTAACTAGGTAGTTAATATTTAATATAAGGCCTAAATAATATTTTTTTAGTATAATAATAGCATAATTTATAGCGTTTATAGCTTTAATATAAAAAAAATATTAGCTTATAAAATATATATATAGTAAATTTTTATAAGCCTGTTAGGGTTTAAATATAAAATTTTTATTAAAAAGGTCTGCTTTAACTTTTATAAGGATTATAATAAAAAAGTGTGGTAGTATAGTAATATATTATATTATATACACTAAAATAAAAGTAACTTAATAATATTTAGCATGTACTTATAGGGGAAATTTTAGGTATTTATAAAATTATAAAGTGCTTGTATAGTTACCCAGGTCTAGGGTAATTTTTTTTTATTAATATATTTATATTAATTAAAACTTTAATTTTTAAGTTTTTAATAAGGTATATATAGGCAATAACTTTACCGTAAACTTTTAGGTTATTTACTAGACTAAAAAAGTATAATAAAATATTTATAAAGTATATGGTAATATATTTTAATTTAATACCTAATATAATAATTAGCTTTACCTTTTAAAAAGGGGCGTCCGGTAGGATGCTTTTAATAAAAAATTTATTTATTATTATAACTAAACTACTAGTGTTTAAACATAAGTTTTTCGCGTGAAAAGTTTTTTTTATATAAACCTTTACTATAGCGTATTTTTATAAATATAAGCTAATATTTTTTAATATAGGTATTTTTTTTAAAAATATAACTTTAATAGCTTTATTAAACTTTACCTTATTTTTTAATTTAATTAATACTCCTGGGTGTTTTTTAATATAATACTTAAGTTTATTTAATAAGCTAAATTACTCTAGATAATTTAAATAAGTTAGTATAAAAATATTAATACTATTATTAGGTTTAATAGTAGCATTAAAAAAATAAGCTTTATTATTATTATTATACTTAAAACTATAATATATGTTATATAAATTTTTTAAAAAATTAAAAAATTTATAATATACTTTTTTAAAATCTTATTATTAAATATTTAACTTTATTACCCCTTTAGTATAATTAGTAACTTTACTAAAAAAATTTACTTTTATTTTTTTAATTTTATTTATAGCTGTATAAAAAGCTTGTTAGGCTTGTTGCTAATTTTATAGTTATTAGTTAATATTATTAATACCTATCTTAAAAAATCCAGCTACTTATTATGGTTAAGCCTGCGGAGTAAGTAAATTATAAGGTTTATTAATTATTTAAAGCTAACTAGGTTAAGAAGCGCTAGGCTCTTTATTTTATTATTAATAAGGTAATTAAATTTACCCTTAAGCTAAAAATAACTAATAAAAGTTTTTTTATTATTATTATTATTAAGCTGCTTAAGGGTTTTACTACGGCCAGGGGTTTTATTATTATAACCAAGGGTTTTATTATTATAGCCAGGGGTTTTATTACCTAGGGTAAATAAGAATTAAAATATAAATAAATTACCTAGTATTATTAGGGAAGTTCCTGTAAAAAATAGTATTTTTAGGTTTATTATTTTTTTAGGGGTGTTAAGCTTTACCTAAATTTATAAAGTAATAATTTTATATATACTAGGCCGCTAAATCCTACTAGGTAATAATTTTAAATTTAATTTTTTTTATAAACTAGCCTAAGGTTATATCCTTATTTAGTTTAAAAAAATCCCTTTTTAATAAAGGCTTAAAGGCACACCATGCAGTTATTATTTAAAAATATATATTATTTATTTTTATAGCTTTGCATGCGTGTATAGCTTTTTAAATAAATTTTTTAAGGATTATTTTATTATATAAATTACTAAAGCTATAATAAAAAAAATTAACTTTAAACCTTACTTTAAAAATTTAAAAATAAAATTTTTATATAATTTAAATAAACTAGCTATTTTTTAAATTTAGTTTTTTTAATATATTTTTTTTAAAAACTATTAACTTAAAAGTAAACTAATTTAGGGCTAATTTTTAAAGCATTACTTAAATATTTGCTTTTACTATTAGTTCCCCCTTATAATTAATAATATTTTTAAGCCGGTTTACAAAAATATTAATATTTTTATAATAAATTTTTTTATTAAAATATTTAATAAAGATATTCTCTAGGATATTAAAATTAAAGTACCTAATTTTATTAGTTTGCCAAGGGCTACCACTATTATTATTAACAGAATAATTTTATTTATTCTTTTATTAAATATTCCTGTGTTACCAACGCCTGTTTTAGGGTTAAAAGCTATTATTATTATTACTATTATTATTATTATTTAAATTATTATTTAAATTACCTTTAGTTACACCGTTCTAGTTCCTGTTTAACCTTTTTTTTATTAATTAGGGTGTTTATAAGGCCGTTTTTTAAAACATTTATTTACTAGCTAGTTATTTTATTATATATTATTAGAACACTCTATATTTATATTTTTATTTACTTTAATATTAATATTAATATTAGCTACTATATTTACCTTTTTTTAATTTATAAGCTCTTGGAAGTTCCTTGTAATATTTTTTACTAATTTTATTTAATTATTTATTTATTATTAATTTAGCAAAATTTAAGTAACTATATTAGCTATTAATAGCTAGTTTTTAGGCGGGTTTAGTAACCTTTTTAAGTTATTATAGCCTTATCCTAGGCCCTTATTATAGTAGGAAGATCTACTAATGCTAGTTATTTTAAACATGTTATTTTTAAATAAAAAACAAGGTGGCTTTAGCTTATATTTTTATTTAGTATAAAATATAGTATAAATTAGTTTTAGGGTTACTAAGCTTTTTAACTTTTTAGCATAAAATCTTCCTATTTTATTATTAGCAGGCATAAGTAATATATTTTTATTTCTTTGCTTTACTAAAAAATTAAAAGCAAGCTATGTTTCCGGGCTTATAAAAAAAAAACCTAGTATTTTTATATTTATTAAAAAAAATTATACTAAAACTTTTAATTATACTATGGTGTTAAGAGCTTTAACCACGTGAGAAACTACTTTTATAACTTGTTTTACTAATTATTATAATACTTTTAATATAGCTCTAGCTAGGGATAATAAGGTATTAAAAAAATAATTAACTAAAAATATTTTTAATAATATTACTACCTTTATTTAACAGGGCGCCTATTATATAGTATTAAGGCTAGGTAATAGTATAAAAAAGCGCTCTAGTATTTAATTTAAAAAAAAAAAGCAAATAGCTCTGGACCTAAAGAACCTAAAAAATCTTTTTAAAAAAAAAAAAAATAAGTAGTATTATGTTAGTAGGCTTTTATATAGTAAATTTTATAGCAAATATAAAAAATATAAAAAATATTAAATAAAATTTTAAGCATAATTTTAAGTAGCCTAGTAGTCTTTTTAGCGCGTTAATTAATAATACTATAGTTTAAAGGTATTTAAAATTTTTTATAATCTTATAGCATTTATATAAGCATAAAAATTTTTTTATAATTAAATATAAAACACTTTAATTTATACTTTAGTCCAGTGGAAATTAATATAATTATATAAAAAAGGGTGGTTCCTTTTTTTTTTTTATAAACCATGCTAGGCGTATAGTTTTTATATTAAAATTATAAATAAAATTAAATTTTAAAATACAGGAGAAGCAAGCTATTTAATATCTTAACTTTAAAATTTAAAAAAAATAGGCTAATATTAGTCCAGGAAACTTTTTAATAAATATTAAAAGTTATTATAACGCGTGAATAAAAAGAACATGTTTTATAAAGCGGGGTATAAAAAAAAGGGTAATTATTAGTATTTACTATTATTATTTATTTTAACTCCTAAAATTCTTTAGTTATTAATTAAATGTTTTCTAGAAGGCTTTTAAATTAAAAAAAACATGCTACCACTTATTAAGCCAGAGGAAGGTAATATAACAAGATAGTAAGTTAATTCTCCTAATTTAACTATCTTGGAAGCAATAGATACATGCTGATGACTAAGTGCTGATGTAAGCAAAAGGAGTAGAGGAACAACATGACAATTAAACCTTACTTAATTATTAAAAAATTCCAGGAGTTAAAAATTAATAACCACGGTAAATATTAGTAATTAATATTTTTTTATAACTTTATAACCCTGCTTTTTATTTACACCCTTAATAAACTTTAATATTTACTAAGAAGCTTTTTTAAACTAATATTATTATACTTTTTTTTAAATATTAAAGCTGGCATATTAAATAGCTTGCTTTTGCTAAAATTTAAACTTTAATTTTATATATAAACTTAATATAAAAACTATACGCCTAGCTACCTTTCTAAAAGCTAAAAAAAATTTATTTATATATTTATACTAGTTCCTGCTAAATTAAAATATAAATTAAAGTGTTTTATATTTAGCTATTAAAAAAATTTTATGCTTATATAAATAATATAAAGTTATAAAAGACCCTGGATACCTTTAGTTTATATTTATAGTATTATTAATCAATGTACTAAATAAACTATTAGGCTGTTTAAAATTATGCTTAAGATTAAAATTAAAATTTTAGTTAATATCTTTTATATTTTTATATTACAGGCTATAAAATTAATAACCTAGGAGCTTGTTAACATGGTACTACTAGTTTTTTTTTTATAAAAAAAGATTTAAAGCTATTAACTTTTTTTTTAATTAAATATTAAAATATATTTTTATACTTTTACCTAGCCCTAATATTATATAATAAACACCCTATTAAATAAAAGCAGGATTATTTTTAGCTAATTATTTTTTAATATATTATTATTACTAGCTAAGGCTATATTTGGAGTACTATAATAATTTATAAAATAAGTTATAAAAGTAGTGCCTCACGTGGTTAAAGCTTTTAATATTATAATATAATTAAAAGTTCCTGTGCTAAAGTATTTTTTACTAAATTTAAAAATATTAAGATTATTTTTTACAAGCCTAAAAATATTATTTATTTTTAACTTTTTAATAAAGTAAATAAATAAGGATATATTCTCCCTGCTTAAAAATAATAAAATATAAAAATTTTATATTAAAAAGAACTTAGTAACCCTAATAAAAAAATAACTTACTATATTATATTTTATATTATATAAAGATATAAGCTACCTTATTTTTTTTAAAAAATAACAAGAATAATATATTTAAAATAATAAGTATTAATAAATTTTTTTATTATAACAAGGGCCCAGGACAAGGCTGTAATAACTTAAAAAGGCTAGACCTATTTAAAAACTAACTATTAATAACTAATATAATAGCTTAAATCCTACTTAATTAATAATAAATAAATAATTGCATAAGGGCGGTAAGAAATATTATAATAAATTTTTAAAAGCTTATAAATTAAAAAAAATAGTAGCTAATGCTAGTGCTAATACTAAAGTAAATAAAAATATAAATTATTTTAATAATATATAATAAAATAATTAGCTAGCCGGCGGACGCCCTAATAAATATTTTAAGGGGTATAAATATTTTAAATAATAAAAAAAAGGCTAAATAAAAATTAAAACAGTGTAGCTGGAGGAAACCTAAATAATAATTTAAATAATAATAATAATAATAATAATAATAATAATAATAATAATAATAATAATAATAATAATAATAACCCTAATAGATTTAGACCTTAAAATAAACATTAGCAACGCAGGAATATTTAATAAAAAAATAAATAAAATTACCCCGCTAATAGTAATAGTAGTGGTTAGTGCACTAATAAAATAGGATATTTTAACCTTAATATTTTAAAAAATATTTTAATTAAATACTTTAGCAAAAAGGTTTATTATAAAAATATTAATATTTTTATAAATTATTTTAAAAATATTATAAACTATAAAAAAGAACTAATAATTAAAATAAATATTTAAGTTATATTTTATAGGTTAGCTTTAGACTAGTTTATATTAAAATTTACACCCTTTAAAAAAATATTTTAAAAAGGTTAAATTTTAAAAATAAATAGTTTATATAAATAATATAAAAGTTTTATTCGCGTATTTTTAAAGTAACGTTTAAAGTTAACTCCCTTTACTATAAGTTTAATAATTTATATATTAAAATAACCCTTAAAAAGTTTATTTAAAAGATAGTACGCGCGTGTAAAGCTATAAAAATAAATAATATATATTTATAAATAATAATTATATGGTGTGCCTTTAAACCCTTATTATAAAAGATTTTTTAAAATAACTTTAGGTTAGTTTATTAACTTAATTAAATTTAAATTTATTACCTAATAAAATTTAGTATTTTAATATACTAGGAACTAAAAATATTTTATTAAAAAAGTATAACCTATTTTTTATTAAAGTAATAATTTTAATTAAAATACATACTACTTAAATAACTAAAATATTTTTAATAACTTTAAATAACCTATTTATATTTTAGTACTTATTTATTTATAAAAATAAAATAACCCCTAGCTATAATAATAAAATTTCTAGCTATATTAAAAAAACTTTTAAAATTAAAAAAAAAAATTTAAAGGCCCGCGCAAGCTTAAATTTTTTATTAATAATAAAATAAAAACCCTAGTACTTTATAACCTAGTTAGCTTTAAATAATAAATAAACCTTATAATTTTCTTGCTTTGCAAGCATAATTATAATAATAAGTTATTAAATTTTTAAAGCGGATAATAATAGTAATTAATAGGTTTAAAATTAATAACAAGCATAACAAGTGTATTATATTACTATAAGTAAAATAAATAATACTAGAACTTTTAATACACTAATAATTAATAAAACTACTAATTATATATTATATAATTTATTAATTTTAAATAATTAATAATTATAGCAATTATAGTAAATAAATAAAAAAGCTTATTATAGTTTTTTTAAACCTATAAAAAATTTATATAATATATATTATAATAGCAAGTATAATAATAATAAATACTTTTTTAATATAGTAGTTAAAAATATAAATATTAAAAATACTTTTACCCTTACATGCCCGCTTTGCCCTGCTTTATTTAATTTATTAAATAAGCTAAACTAGCACTTAAAAAATATTTAAAAAATTTTTTATAAACTTTTAAAAATACTAAACTAAAAATAACTTTAAATTTTAATTTTTTATAAATAGTATAAAATTAGAAGAGCTGCTAAAGCTAAAAAATATTAAATTATATTTATAAAAATATACTATAGCAAAGGTTTACATGGTAAAAACTTTTTAATATTTTAAAAATATTTACCTAAATATAAGTAGCTTTATTATTATAATAAATAAATTTTTTATTAAAAAGCTTTTATTAAATACTATACTGCAAAAGGCAAAGCCTATAATAATCTTAAATATAAAATTTAAGCATGTGGTTACATACTTTTTAAATATTTTATTATACTTTTTTAATTATAATAAAAAATAAAAAGCTTATAAAAAGGTTACGACATAAATATATCTAGTTAAAAATCTTAAAATTAAGGTATTAATTAATATAAATACCTTAGCTAAAAAGATTATGCTAGACCTTGGTAAGTATATAAATATTTTATAATTTTATAAAAACTTAAAGTTTTTATTATAGGTGCACGTAAAATAATATTATATTATTTTAATTTTAGTATATATATTATAATATATTATTATACCTATATATTTTTATACCTATACTAGCTAAAATAAAAATAAATTTTTTTAACTAAAACTTTATTTTTAAACCATGCAAGGCTTATAAAAAATTATTATATATATACCTAGTTAATTATAATTTTACTTATATTAAAGTAGTAAATATAATAAATTATTTTATTATTATTTTAAAAAAAATACTAAATTAGGCATATATTTAATATTAAGTATTTTATAATAAATAAAGTAAATATTTAAATTTTTTTATAAATATTAGTTCTTTTTATTTACTTATAAACCTTAAAATTTTAAAAAAATAAATCTTAAGGAAGGAGTCCCCAAAAAACTTTTTAAAAATATTTTTAATTTTTTTTTATTTTTTTATAATAAAAAATATATTAAAAATCTTAATGGCTTATAAATAGCACTTAATTAAAAAGTTTTTAAATAATATTAATATATACACTAAATTATTTTAGGCTATTATAACTTTTAAAGCTTTTATATATAAATTTATATATTTATAGTAGGAGTCCACAGGAGTTATTAATATATTAAAAAATTAATAAATATATTTAATAATTAAAAATAACTAAAAAAATTATTTACTAAAGCTTAAAGTATATTTTTTAAAACTAAATACTTAAAAAATAATTAATAAGTTATTTAACTTATTACATGCTTAAAAAAATATTATAATATATAGGCTATACCCCCTTTATAAAACTAGTATTTATTATATATAAATAAGTTTTTAATAATAAAGTATAAAAGCTTAAAAAGCATCCTATAGTTAATTTAAAAAAATTAAATAATTAAATTTAACTTAATTTTTATTTTATACTTACTTAAAAAAAATTATTATAATAATTATTAATTATTTTTATATTATTATAATAAATACTTTTTATTTTTTTACTAGTAAATACTTATAAAAAAAACTAGAAATATATAGCTATTATTATATATTAAAAATAAAAATAATTTTATATTATTATAATAAAATTTATAAATAATATTTTTTATATTTAGTGTATAATAAACTTAAGTTTTAAAAAACTTTATAAATTTTATAAAATATATATTAATAACCTTATTATTATATATTAAAAAAATATATTTAATACTTTTAAATACTTTTTACTAAGCTAAATAATTTAAATATTTATTTAAAATTAATAAAGTTATTTATTAATTTTTTTTATTTAATTACTTAAATAAAAAGTTAATATATTAAAAATATTTATACTTAAAAAAATTAGCTATAATAAAGGCTTTTATTTTTTTAAGTTTTTTTTTTAAACTTAAAATATTTTTTAAAGTTATAAAATAATTTTATAATTATATTAAAAATTATAGTAAAATTATAACTTTTTTTAAGTTATTAAAATTATATTACTTTAAAAAGGTTTTTTTAAAAATCTAGTAAGAAAAATATATTTTATAAAAATATTAATAAAATAATTTAATAATAATATAAAGGCTTTTTATATACTTAAAAAAGCTTTTAAATTTTTTAAATTTTTAGCTTATTTTAAAAAGCACTAGTAACTTTATATAAATCTTAATTTTTTAAAAAATAATTATAATATTATAGTTTACTACCTTTATAATAATTATATTTATAAAAATATATTTAAATTATTACTAAAAATTGTGGTATATTTTATATTATTTTTAAGTAAATTATTTATAAATATAAAAAGTAATTACTAGCCTATAAAAATAAAAGTTTTATATTTTATTTAGGTAATATATAAAATACACTATATAATTAAATTTATAAAAGTTTTTATAATAATATATATAAATTATAGTTTAACTTTTAATATTATATTTTAAAAATTTATAGTAATTAGTTATTACACTCACGGGTGCCAAGCCCCGATAAGATAAGGAAATTAATAAAATAAAAGTTATAGTAATATTAACCCACCACGCAGTAATAATATTATTATTATTTTAATAATATATTTAAGGCTAACACCCTAGTAAAAAATAATTAGCTAAAAGTTAGTTTTTATATATCCTAGGCCTTAAAATTTAATATTAATTTTTTATTAAATAGCCCTTTTAATACTTTGTTTTATACCTAGTTAGCCTACTTAAGGTTTTTATAGTTTTAACTTTTTTACCTATTAACTACTTATAAAATATATACTATGCCACTAGTATACTCACGCCTTATTTTTAAATAAGACTATTTTAATAATCCTAAAAAAGGACCCTTTAATACTTAATAATTTTTTATTATTAAAACTATTAAAAGTATTATTATAAAAAATTATTAAAATACTTGTAAAACGCTAGTAACCTAATAATTATAAAATATAAAAA
>NW_020797898.1:0-1195 GCF_003369625.1 Aspergillus mulundensis
AAGCTAAATATTAATATTTTTTAATTTTATTTAAAAAATATTAAATTTAACTAAATTCCCTATATAATAAAAAAAGAATTACTAAATTTAGCCTAATAATAAAAAAGTTAGGGGGGGGTCTAAAATTTTTTTGGACCCCCCCCCCCTAGGGTTTTAAATTTTAGCGCTGGAGGGGGGGGGGATCCAGCTACATAATATAGTTAGTGTTAAATATTAAATAAGCTATTAATAATAATATTTTTAATAATTTAATTAAAATAAACTTTATTATATATATTACTTTTAGTATTAAAGTATTTGTTCTAAAAATAATAAAACTTATATAAAAAAAAACCTAAAGCTTAAATAAATAAAGTAATTATAAAATTATAAAATTAGCTAAATAAAAACTAATAAAAAATTATTAATAAATATATAAAAATTAACTCTAATATCAAAGCCTGAAATATATAAAGAATATATATATATATATAATAAGAATTTAACTATATACTTATATAAATATTAATATATATAATTATTATTATATATTTGAGATAAATATATAAAATTATAGAATTATAATATATAATATATAGGGTTAATACTAATAAATATATATAATTTTTAAAAGTTAAAATAAAAAGATATAAAAAGTTTTTTTTTATTTATTTATATTTATTTATTTTTAGTAAATTATATTATTAAAAAATTAAGTTTTATAATATAAACTTAATTTAAATAGCCTATTATAAGCTTATTTACTAAAAAATGAAAAAAACTTTATTAAAACTTTAAAACTTAATAAAACTCTAAGTTTTTAAGATAACTTTTTTATTTTAAAAAACTAGATATAAAATAAAATTCCTTATTTAATAAGCCTATTATAAATAAGTTTTATTTAATATTTAAATAATAAAATTTAATTTAAATTAACCCTAAATTTTCCTAACTTTTAACTTTTTAAAAATTAAAAATATTTAAAATAAAATTAGGTGCCTTAGGTGCCTTAGGTATCTATAATTACCTAAGCAACCTAGGGTCTTTGGTGGTGGCCTAAAAGGGTATAGTTTTCCTATTTTTAGTGTGCCAAGGCTTACCCCAACAAAAATTTTTATTAAAACTTTAAATAATATTAGCTAAGCCAAATATTAATATTTTCTAATTTTTTTTAAAAAATATTAAATTTAACTAAATTCCCTATATAATAAAAAAA
>NW_020797898.1:2461-142729 GCF_003369625.1 Aspergillus mulundensis
AAAAAAATTAATTATTATATATTATAACCTTATGCCCGGCCCTACCTTTTTATTTAGTTTTTTAAATTATTACTTAAAAATTTTATAATTATTTACCCTAACTATTTAACTCCAGGGGCTGGGGGCTATTAGTAATATTTTAGTAAAATATTATAAATAAGATTTAGCTAAGGTGGTAAATAAAATAAAGTTAGTATTTAACTTAAATATATTTATTAGGCGTAACTTTTTTAAATTTTTAAAAAAAAGGTTATTTTTATTATTATAAAGGCATACATGCGGTTTTAAAAGCTAAAATAAAAATATTTTAATAACTTTAGCTATAATTATTATAATATAATACTGCCTCCTGCCCTTGTTTTTACCCATGTGGCCATGGCTATTAAAAAAGCGTTAAATAAAGCTAAGCTACTTATTAACTATTATTAATACTTTTTACCCTAGTAAAATTAATAAACTTTAAAATATATTTATTAAATTACCTAATTATTACCTATACACGATATTAATAAAAAAAAAAGGGGAAACTAAAAAAAAAGGCTTAGTAAAGGCTAGCTAAGTAAAGTATAGCTAGCTATTATACTTTAGGATACTACCTTAAAAAAAAATAAAAAATATAAGTAAAAAAAAGTCTTGCCTATTAATAAGTTTTAGCCCCCTTTTAAAAAAATATAATAAGGTTATACCTTAATATTAATTTTTATAATATTTATAGCCTTGCTACCGGCCTTTTATACCTAGTTTATTATTTATTTTAATATATATATATATTTTTTTTTACTATTACTTTTACTTATATTACATACTATCTAGTCCTAGGTTACCGCCACTATTTAGCTCCTCCGGCTCCCATGCTCTAGTACTGCCCCTCCACATTACTTTTAATATTTATAAAATATTATTATTTTACGCTTTTTTTTTTAAGTAGGCTTAATATTAAAGCTTTTATTTAATTTTTTTTTATAACTTTTTTTATAAACAAGCTATTTACTTTTTATAAGTATACCCTTTTATTAGCCCTTTTTATCCCTTTTATTATACGGATATATTTTGCAAGTTTTTTTTTTTTACTAGCTTATTAATTTAAATAGCTTATAAGATTTTTTAATATTTTAAGTAATATAATACCTATTTATATATTTTAAATTTTTTACTTTTACTTACTTCCTGCTAGGTACTTTATATATTTTATATATTTTTTTTACTAGTATTTACTTATTTAACTATTATACTTTATAAAAAGGTCTTGCAAACTTTTAAGCTTTAAAAAATATATTTTATAAGCTTTAAATTCTTATAAAAATAAAGTCTTGCCTTTACCTTTTTATAAACTTTTGTTTTTATTTACTTATAAGCTTTTTATTTTACTTATTTATAAGCCTTAACTACTTATTTACAAGCTTTTAACTTTACTCCCAAGCTTTTTACTTTATTTTATAAGATTTTAACTTTATTTTTATAAACTTTATTCCGTAAGTATAACTAACTTATATATAATTAATTAAAAATAAATTTTTTTTTACTTTTGCAAATAATATTTTATAAAATAATTTTTATTTTTATTTTTAGCTTAATTACTATCCTGCCTTTTACTGCTAGCATATACCTTAATATTTAGTTTAGTTTTAATTAATATAAGTAAGTTTTACTTAATACCTAGCTACCCTTTTTTACTAGTTTTTTTTTTCTTGTATAATATATATTTATAATGTTAATATATAATTTACTAGGGTTATTATATTATTATAGTATTTAATAAGTGTTTTTACCTTTTTACTTATAAGCTTTTTACTTATTAATATATATAAAGTTTTTTTTTTGCTTTTTGCCCACGTATATTTTTATTTATAAAATTTTTATTTATAAAATTTTTATTAATTTACTTATAGTTACTAGGTATTTTTTTTATTATTACGCCCTGCCTTACTAGGGGGCTACTTATTAGGATAGTATAAAATATTTTACCTTTAAGTAAGGTAAGTATTATAAATTAAGTATAAGCCTGGTTTATAGTACTTCCCGGGAATATAATAAATAATTTAAAAAATTTTTTTATAATTACTAATTTATTAGTTTTACTAAAATTACTACCTTATAATAGTACTAAACTATTATTTAATTATAAACTATATTAAATTTTCGCGCTAGTGCAAAGGTATATATATTAATATAACTTTATTAATATAGCCTGGATTACTACACGTGTATAAACTTATAAGGCTATTTTTATAATATATATTAGGTAAAAACCTTTACAAGGCTATAAGTATATAAAATATACTAATATTTTTTTTAAAAAATTATTTAGTTATCTTGCTTTTATAAAATATATTTTTAGGGGTATTAATTAAAAATATAGTAATTATTTATACTACTTATGTCCCTGCTTTTTTACATAAAACCTAAACTAGTATTAAATAATTATTAGCTTAAAAATTATAAATAATTACTTAATATTATTTTTAAAGCTTTTTATGCTTATAAAATATTTAATTTTACTTTTTATGCACAAGAAGACACACGCGTTTAATTAGTAATTTATAAAAAATATTAATAGTTATAAAAAGGGGTTAGTAATCTTGGTTAGTTTATAAATAGTAATATTATTAATTATTAATTAGTTTTTTTTTAAGCCTGCGAAAGTTAGTCTTTATTTTTTTTTATTTTTAAAAATTAGGTTTTATTTTTTTTATTATATACTTTTTATATACTTATAAGTGCCTTAGCCCGCGGACTAGTTTTTTTATTACCTTATTATATTTTAATTATTTTATATAAAGCTACTTAGGGTTTTTTATTCCTAGCCTTAATATTATTTTTATATAATACTTAACCTAATTTTTATTCGCGAACCTTGCTTTATATTACTTATAAGTATTTATTTTTTTTATTTTTTTATATTCGCGAAGTATAAATATATAAAAAATATTATATATATAAAAACCTAGTAGTAAAGCCATGTAATAAGTATTTTACCTTATTTACTTAATTACCTTATATAAACTAGCTTGTAGCTAGTCTAGCTTTTAATTTGATTTTATTTATAATTAATTAATATTACTAACTTAAATATAATTACCCTTTATAAAAGTTTTTTTTACCTTTTTTTTATTAAAGTATTTTGCCTGCGCTGCTTGGGTATTTTTAATATTTTTTTATATAATATTTTAAATTTTTTATAAATGCTTTGCCTAATTTAATACCTTATAAAATACCTTATTTTTTAGTTTTAAGTTAAGTATTATAACTTTAGGATTTATTTTATATACTATATAAAATAGTATATTACAGGTAAATACTTATTATAAATTATTATAAGTAAACTTTGTAAAAGGTAGATAATTAACCTAATTATTTTATAAAAAGTTAATATATTCTTGTAAAAACTATTTTAAAATACTATTTAAGTATTTTATTTAGCTATTTATTTATAGGTGGTATATAGTACTTATTAAGTACTTAACTAAAATATTATATATAGAGTTTAATTAAAACCCCTTTATAAACATACTTTTATAATTTATTATAATATTTACAGGCACTTTATGCAAGTAAAATATCTTATAAATTATTAGGTAAGCTAGCTTATAACCCTTAATTAACTTTTTAATTAAAATAAAGTAAGCTATTTTATTTATTTTATTTATAATTATTAATATAGTATTATATGCCTCCCGCGAGCTATTTAAGTTCTTAGTTTTAATATTTATAAGTAAATTTATAATAAAGTTTATATTAATTTACTTTTAAGGCTTTATAAGTACTAGTAAAGGCTAAAATAAGCTTTATTACTTATTATATAATACCTATAATTTTTAATAAATTTTACATGCCTTATAGTATTTTTTTATAAAATCCTGTATTTTTAGCTAAAAAACTATTATTAAACTAATTTTAATATTTTTTTTTTATAAAATACCTTATAAATAGGTTATTATATAGCTTTGCTAAAATTTTTATTTATAATTAATAATAATTAGGGATATATAACCATAAGAGGTTATATAAAAAATTATTATTTATATATTATTACCTTTATAACTATAAAGTACTTTTTTATATACCTAAATTTTTTAGCTTAAATTTATACTCGTGAATAATATTTATAACTTTTTTTATAAAAAAAATCCTATTTTAGGAGCGCTAGTAGGCTTTTTATAATTTTTTATATAAAATTTATATAAAATAAACCTTTTTTTTATAAAGCTTTTTTACCATTTTATAAGGCACCTTTATTTTAAATAAAGTATTATAATTTATAACCATAATAGCCATAAGCCATGCGTGGCTTAATTATTTATTACTTACTTTAACTTAGTAACTTTTTTTTATCCCTTTATTTTTAATAATACTAATAATAAATCCTTTACTTATAGTTTTAAGTAATAAATTTTTAATTAGGTTTTTTTATGCAGCCTGCACGCTAGTACTTTTTATACTTATAAATTTATTATTATAAATACCTTGCGTATTTATAATACTTAATTATTAAAGTAACTTTTTTTACTTACTTTATATAACCTTTTTAATTTTTTATATTAATTATTTTATATATAATTAATTTTTTATAAAGGTTTATTTACAGGGTTTAATTTACCCGCATAATAAGTAATTTAAAACTAAAACCTAGCTAAAAACTAGGCCTAATAAATTTATATTTATAAAAGTACTTTTATAAGTAACTAGAATACTACTAGCGCCTTATAATTTATAATTATTTTAACCTTTTATAATATACCTTAAAATAGTGTTTTTATTTATAAAAGGATTTTATAATAGCTAGAAGCTTTTACTTACTAATAATATAATTATACTTTACTAGGGTAAGCTTTTATAAAAAAAAAAAGCCACAAGCTTTTATATTTTTTTAAAATATAACTAAGTTAATATATTATAAAAATTATTTTTAAAGGTATTTATTTTTACCCGCGTGGCTAACTTTTTTATAAAATAGTTTAAATATATTATTTTTTTAAACTTTTTTTTTAAAAAGTTTATTACTTTATAAGTTTTTAGTATTATAACTAATACTTTATTCTTGGCTGTTCTCGCGGGATTATTTTTTAATTTTTTAAAAAAAATTTATAAAAATTATTATTACTACCGTGTAGGTATAAATAAACCTATAATATTAATTAATAAAGCTTAAAAATATAACAATATCATGTATTATTTTTAATATTAATTACTTTTAAATTATAGCCACATGTAAGTTTTTTATTTTAACTTTATTAAGTATAATAATATACCCTAAAAAATTAATTTTTTATATTATAAATATATACTTGCTTTGCTTATAATACAGGCCTGCCTTATAAAGCCTTTTTAATACTTTATAAATATATTTTTATAGCTTTTTATATTTTACAAGAATATAATAATATTATTAATATATATATTATAATCATAATATTTAGTAAATTATAAAATATTTAATTTATAAAGCCCTAAAATATCGCGGGTATATTAATAAGTTTAAATAATATTACTAAGTACTTAAATAGCCTGTACTTTATATAAAATATTATTTTTTATTTATTTTTAGCCATAATATAAATATAATTATATATATTATAAAAATTTAATTATATATAAATTTAATTATATATAAATTTTAGTACTGCTTAGCCTTGTAATTATCTTATTAATTAAAAATAGGGAATATTAATTTTTTATAAATATAATATTTAGCCCGCGGAAGTTTATATATATATAAATTTTACTATTTTTTTAAGTATATATAGTAAGGGCGCCCCCGCGAAGGACTTTAATAATTAAATCTAGCTTTTTATAAGTATTATTTATATATACTTATAAATAGCTACTATTTCCTGCGGGGAGTAGTGGTATAAAGGTTTAAATAATAATTTTTTATTATTTTTAACCTTAATTTTTAAGTTAACCCTTTTATAATAAGGTGGGAGCTATTATAACTTTTTTTTTAAAAATACCTTTATAAAATCCTAGTACTAGTCAGGTAACTTATTACCTAATATTATTTATTTAACTTTTATTATATTAATTTAAAAAGTCTTAACCTACTTTTTATACACACCCTTAGTAAACTTTTTTATAAAAACCCTTTTTATATAATACTCTTATTTTATAAAGGTTAATTTTTTTATAACTTAAACTATTTATAAATTATAAATTTTTAGTTATAGCATGCTTAATATTACTTGTTTTATATTTAGTAATATTACTATAAGTACCTAAAACTTTTTTTAAGTTTTATATAAATTTTAAAGGTATATATTTATTTTTATAATACCTTTATTTTACACGCGCTTATTATTAATAGCTTGTATAAAAATCTAGCATGGTAGGATTTTTTATTTTACTTATTTTATAAAAAGTAAAAAAACTATATTTATAATACTTTTATAATTTATAAGGGCCTTATAATTTATAATTACTTTATTAAGTAATATAATTTTTATAAATAAAAATAATTATTTTATAATAACCTAATTTATATTTAATTAAAATTATTTACTAGTAATAGCTATTACTATTATAAGGTTTTTATATTATTTTTTATTTTTTACTTTTTTTACTTTTTTTATAAGCTTTAAGTATTTTAGCTTAATATACCTAATCTTTTTATAATAATAATATTAAGGCTTTTTTTTTTTTTTTTTTTTTTATTTTTTTTTTTTTATTTTTTTTTTTTTTGCAAAGTAAATTTATATTATTTTATAGTTGCTTATAGTTTATAAAGACCCCTTATGCTTATTTTATAAAAAATTAATTTTTATAAACTTTAAATTAGTACTTAGTGCACCTTATAAAAAAAGGTTTAATTAAAGTTTAATAATTAAAAAACTAGTTTCGCAAGTGTTTTTAAAAAATATAATTATTTATAAATTTTTTACTTTATTATAAATAAGTAAGATTTAAAAAAATATTTATAAAAAAATTATATTTATTTTACCCCCTTAATTACTTAGTTTTAATTATTACTTTTTTTATTATTATAAGTATATATAGTTTAACTTGCCTTTATTAAAAATTATATATAACACCTTGCTTTATGCTATATATAACTAGTTTATAAAATTTTTTAATTATTTAAAAAAAAATTATAAAGGGTATTTTAGGTTAAATATCCTAGGATTTTTACCTTTATAATTTATTATTTTTATAAAACTAAATTTAAATAAAGTATTATAAACTTTAATACCTTTTTTTATAAAAAGTTATTTACTTTTTTAAATATATTTACCTTTTTTATAAAGGCGTAGTAGTTACTATAAGTAATAATTTTATATTACTTTTTTTTATTAAGCAGCCGCAAGATAAGCAGTTTTTTTTAAAAAAAAAATAAAATTAATTATAAAACTTATTAATAAATTACTTTTTTAAAAGCTTTTTATAAATTTTATAAATAAGTTATTTTACTTTTTTAATTTTTTTAATTTATATAGCTTGCAGGCGTAGCTTATTTAAGCTAAGTTTTTTAAATAAATAAGTATTTTTTTAGTTACCCGTGGATAATTTTAACTATTATTTTTTTTTATAAAAATATATTAAAATTTGAATTATTATTTTTTAATTTTTTTTTATAATTATAAATAAGTTTACTTGTAAGGGGTAAACAAGCTTTTTTTAAATAATTTTATAAAAAGTTACTTTTAATTACCGCAAGAATGCTTAAGTAACTTATAATATAAGTATAAATTACCCCTAATAAATTAAATATATTAATAAATATTAAAATTATAAGATTCTTAGCCTTAGGGATTTATAAATAATATAATAAAATATAATATATTTAAAAAAAAGGTTTATAAATAGTAATTTTAAAAAAAATAAAAATATTAAAATTAATACTAAGGTTTAAATTTCTAGCCTTGCAAAGGCTAGATATTTTTAATATATATTAAGTTAGTACTTAAAGGCTAACTTAGCTATCCGCGAGCAAAGCTATCCACGGATATCTCTAAGTCTTATAAAAGGGCTATATATAGTATAATAGGCCTTACACGTTGCTATAAGTATTTATACTTATTTTAAGTATAATAAACTATTTTACCTTATTAAATTCTAATCCCATGCCTAACTTAATAACTTTATAATTATTTTATACCCTAACCTATATAGTAATTACTTTAAAACTTTTTTAAATTAAATTTAATTATTAACTTTATTTACTATTAAAAATTTAAAGAAAATTTATGCGTATTTACTCTTATAATAAGCATTTTATACTTTATTTAATTTAAAACACTTATTACTATAAGTATTTATACTTATTTTAAATATAAATTTTAATCCCATACCTAACCTAATAACTTTATTATTATTTTTTACCTTAACTTATATAATAAGCGCTTTAAAACTTTTATAAACTAAATTTTAATATTAATTTTATTTAACTTTTAAATTTAAAAAAAATCCATGCGTATCCACCCTTATAATAAGTATTTTATTTAATTTAAAACACCTATTGCTACAAGTATTTATATAAATTTTAAATATAATAAATTATTTTACTTTATTAAATCCTAATTTTATACCTAACTTAATAACTTTATAATTATTTCACACCCTAATCTATATAATAATTGCTTTAAAACTTTTATAAATTAAATTTAAATATTAGCTTTATTTAACTTTTAAATTTAAAAAAAATTTATATGTATTTACCCTTATAATAAGTAATTTATTTAGTTTAAAATACCTATTACTACAAGTACTTTATATTTATACTTATTTTAAATATAATAAATTATTTTACCTTATTAAATTTTACTTTTATATTTAACTTAATAATTTTATAACTATTTTACTCCCTAACCTATATAGTAATTACTTTAAAATTTTTTAAATTAAATTTAATTATTAACTTTATTTATTATTTAAATTTAAAAAAAATTATATGTATTTACCCTTATAATAAGTATTTTATAATTTATTTAGTTTATAATATTTATTATCATAAGTATTTATATAACCTCTTACTATTATTAGCTATTTTACCTTATTAAATTTTAATTTTATACTTAACCTAATAATTTTATAATTATTTTACACCCTAACTTATATTATAAGTACTTTAAAATTTTTATAAATTAAATTTAATTAGTAACTTTATTTACCTAAATAATTTATAGTTTTTAATTTTGAAGGTTTATAATTAAAATTTTTAAAATTTAACTAATTAACAATTGGCCGCTAATACAATTACACTGTAAACCCGCACCACCTGTGGGTTAGAGGACGATATCTACGCACTTCCACAGCCAAGCGTGTTTAGGAATGCAATAATGACGCGGTTTCTAGGTGCAGTTGCTGCGTTGACGAGACCTTTGCAGGAGTTGGCCTTCCGGGACATGCAGAATGTCAATCCCACCGACACACAGACTGTGGCGGATCTCATGAAGGTGCTTGGTAACCTGCGGTCTCCTAGGCTCAATGTCACAAATTATAGTCCCAGTGAGACCTCTGACATTAATGTAAGTCCAGCTGGGTCCTTTTCTGACACAGGCACCAAAAACGCAGCGATTCTACAGCAGATTGCCCTGATTTTGGCTCAAACCCACAATGTCCAATCTGCAACACTTGACGGTGTACTCTCGCCACCCCGTCGGCTTTTCGCCCAGGGTAGACCTGCGCGGCCTCCATTTCTCCCAACTGAAAACCCTTGCATTAGGCAACTATACCTTCATGTATGACTCCCAGCTCGAGTGGATCATATCGCACGGCCAAACCCTCAGCGAGCTATACATGGACGAGTGCATGATTTTTCATAAGGCAGCGCTATACTACAAGGTCGTTGGGGACACCCCCCTCAAGGAGACCGTCCTCTCCCTACAGGAGTTTCGCCCGCACCCCGACCTTCCGGACAATCAAGTCTACGCCTCGTACAGCAGACGCTGGGCCGATTACTTTCTAGCCTTCCAGCACGGCCTCCCTCATCTGCGCCATTTCCGCTTTGGTTCCTCGCCGGACTGGTGGACAGACGGGACCACGCCGTTTGATCGAGAAACAGAGGTTAAGATTGGATTCCATAGAGAGTGCTACATGACCTTCTGTGACGGAACCCTGCCGACCGCGTACCACCGTAAAATGATAAGTGGATGGGAAGAGAACGGACAGCGAAGACGCAGGGTTGAGAAGGCTTTGCTGTCGTCGCAGGAAGACCGCAGGGCTTTGGTGGTGTTGTGCGAGAAGATCGGGCAATCGGTTGTATTGCACAAACGGGACTTTTTAAAGCCAGCATAATGTCCTAGCATTTGACTACCTGAGATGAACATAAACCTTGGTCAAAGCCTGCGCCACATGTGGGAAGGGCCGAACTGTCCTGCCATTCTCCTCTTTCTCATACTCATTCACTCTGACCTTTGCAACCAAGTCCGCCTTGAATGGCGGCGGGGGACGCGTCCATATATGGTTTACAGCATCATGATAACACTCGATGTTGATCCCTCTGAATCCTTTCTCGGCAGCATCCCACATCAGCCAATGCGCCATGGACTTGGTTATGCCAGAATCCATGTAATCCGCCCTTGTGGCCGTGCCCATCCGCTTTAGCACTTCGCCGGGTCCCTTGGCTTCCCAATGGGCGGGATCTCTCGTATCCCTTGCATCGAGGAAAGGGGCAAAGACAGGAAAGTGAGGCAGGGCCTTGAACAGCGGTGCCACTCGCTGCATGTCGATCGGATCAGCGGCGTCAAATGCCAGCGCAATCGAAGCCAGTGGAAAGTCCATGCGTGCCAGGATGTCATCGCCAGTAAAGCTGGGGTTCCACTCATCTTCCCAGTACATGGCCCCTCCCTTTGCTGCTGACTCGGGCCGCTTGAACTGGTACTCGGTGTCGAACACCCCGTAGGATAGGCCGGAGTCGATTTGATGCTGGACTAGATACGTGGCGCCATTGAACGTCGCCCGGAATCGTTCAGCCTGGTTTTCTGGATACAGCTTGGCCCACACAGGGGAGTGGAAGACATTGCTGTGGCTGATGATCGCTTTGGCCCATTCCAGGTGCTGGGGCTCCAGCTTGCGGATCTCGAATCGAGGAGCAATATTGATCGGGTTCGGCATAATGAAGATCAGCAGGATGGGAAGAGAAGAAAAAGAAATAATGCAGTGGGATGGCGAGTTTTAAATCCATCTTCAGCTCATTGATCTCACATCAGCACTAAGGGCTGACTCCATCTAACCCGGCTTTGCCCTAGGATGCACAGGCCCTCAATTCCTGCTCCGGATGGATTTCGCGGAAGATCATCAATTGGTTGAAATGAAAGCGCTTCCAGGTGATCCCTGGTGCTTTCTGCCAGACTGCACATTGTGCTGCTACCCTGGGCCCCATTGCCTCAAGGCCCATCATATCTAGATACAAGCAGCCGATCTTGGACAATCAGTTAGGCCTAACAATGCGCCGACTGAACGGTCATGTTTTCAATGCCTTGTAGACATGGTTGGTTTCATCGGGCCAGATGACCCAATGGCTGGCCATCATCACACACCATGAAATACGCAAGTGAACGCCGTATATGAGGTTCGACCTGATGCAAATGGTTCACGCAAGTCATTCCAGTCCAGTTCAAGATCATCTCCTTTGTACTGCAAAGCATCACTCAGCTGACACCGGGGCCCGGACCTTCTCTACGTCTTTCCCTCTCGGCAGACGCCGCCAAAGCAGCATTCCATACCCTCAGGCATGAAGCATAAATACTAAGGATTGATCCGCTGAGTCTGAAACTCTTCCCAACTACCGTCCGATTCAACCACATTTGACCTTTCCTACACTTGTCAATCCTCGTCTTCCTTTACCAACTTAAACCATGGCCACGATCCCTCCAGAGGCTATCTCGCCCCTCTCCGAAGCCGTTCCTGGCGGCTACCGCTGGATCATCACTCCCGAGGAACGAGCACACATTGGCTCGCTGCTTGACTGCGATGGTAATTCACTACCCTCATCTCTAAGATGCGTTGCCCTAACCCACAATATCAGGCTCCGACATCTCGCGTCAAGCTACGCTCATGGTGCAAGACCGCCAAGTATGCACTGGCTGTGGAAAACACTCTGGTCTCGACGACTTGATCCAGAACGCTCTTTCACTGGGCATCCATTCGGCCGCGTTTATGTTGGAGGTGCTCCAGAATGGGCCCAAGCAGGATAGCCCGGCTCATGAACTCCTCTGCTCCAGGTGTGGAGTGAAGCATTCCGAAATGTTCCTTTGGATTCCTTCGTTGCCTTGGTAAAGGATGAAGAGGGAGATTCGTCTGGATTGTTTGATGCATGACGGGTTGACTTCTGCTTTTAATGCAGCGTATGGGACATTGGCTTCTTTTTGTACTGGTTACAGTGACGTTGGACGGGGATGATTGCACAACTTGGTGGGCAGATAGTAGTCTCGGGAAATGCATGGTATTCACAGACCTTTTGCAACTGATGTGAAGGCCCAAGCGTACTAGATCCTTGCCCAGAAGCTAAAGGTAATCACGTAAGATGCCAAGGGTGGCGCAGTGTTGCGTTTCTATTTCTTTGTTGTTGGTGATCTCTTCCCCAACCCCCATGGAACCTCGACAATGACTTCCCTCGCTGCATTGCCCAACGAGATTCTGCTTACCATTGTCGGATACCTGTCTCACCAGAACGATATCTTCTCGCTGGTCAAGTCCAATCGAAAGCTGTACCACCTCCTCCAGCCCTACCTGGTTCGCCATAATGTCCGCCACCACGGCGGCTCAGCCCTTGTGGGGGCCGCAAAGTACGGTCGCACTGACTTTGTGAAAGAGCTGCAGGGTCTGGGTGCGTATATTGCATTGTTCGAGCCCGAGAAGCCATGGAAAATGGACGATCCTACCCTTGAGAAGGTCAAGAACCCGCTTTTATTGGCAGTCCGTGGAAACCACCTGGAGACACTCAGAGCCTTGCTTTTACAACCGCCCCCGCCGACGTTGATGCATGCTGCTTTCCACTGTGCCATCCGCGAGTGCCGTACTGAGTTTGTGGATCTCATGTTGCACCCTCATGCTCCGCTAGGTCGGCGAGCTCTTCCGATCCCCATGCGGGCATCTTCTGCCCTCGTCGCCGCCGTGCAGTCCAATTCCGTCGCCATGGTGGAGCGGTTGCTCAGGCACGGGGCGCGCTCAGATCCCAAAGATCGACCACACGCGTTCGAAGCAGCGTTAGACGCAGGTCAAGGCCACGGCCTCCAGCTGGAGCTCTGGGGCCTTCTACTTGCCAATGGTGAACGCCTCGAGACAGACTGGGCTCTGCGCAAAGCGGCTGCCAACAACGACAAAACGGCGATCGAGCTGCTTGTCAAGCATGGACTTGACATATCGGTTTACGGCCACTACGACTTATTCAATGCAGTTATGAACGGCCACGTCGAAACAGCTGCATTTCTGATCGAGATGGGCGCGAACCCGCATTTGCGCGTGTACTGCACAACACATCAAGCATACGGTAGCACGAAAAGCGCGATCTGGTACGCAGTCCATGCGCGGCACTTGGACATGATAGCGTTGCTGGTCTCGAAAGATGTCCGTCCTGACCCCGAGGATATTGTCCACGCACAAAGGATCGGGTTCCAGGAAGCTGCTGTCGTTCTTTTGGGTGTCCCTTCTGAACCTAGATTTGCTGAATCAAGAGTTTATCGGGAGGAGATTCGAGAACATGTTGAACTCGCTGAAGGACTAGCCTGGGAAAAGAATAGAGCGTTTAAACGGATGGGGTACTGCCACCCTGATCTTTATCCTCTCCCTTACCCCGAAGATTGCCCTGACGTAAGGGACACTGTATATTCATTTTTCAAGATTTCCCGGGCATAACCCAGATTAACTTCATTATTGGCGTACGTCACATTACCAGCAAGACTCATGTACTCAAGTAGGATAGTTCATTCAGCGTCATGGTTGTTGGGCGCGATAAGGTCGAGCTCGGCCATGTTTCTCCAGCAGGATTAAGCCGTAATGGCTTCAGCTTTGAATCGGCTATGGTCAGAACCGGTGTTCGAACAATGACGAAGTGGTAGCTCTGTTTCCATGATGCTGCGTAGCAGAAAACCGAAACACTTGATGCTCGGGGAGAAAGCTTGAGACAAGCCTCCTGGGCCAGCTCAGATCGAGACTCCTTTTGCGAGAACGAGTGGAACGCGGGCATTGACAAGGTCCCCCGGGACTTTGCCCAATGGGACCAGGGCTGGATCAGAAGGAACAGCAGCAATCTCGCCGGCATCACGGCACGTCGCCCTGAACGAGAAGGGCAAGGATCAACCGGGTTGAATGAATCATGTCTCCTGACTCTCATCAAACACCAGAAGGAGGGAAGCAGGCTAATCCACTTGATCCCGCTGCAAGCTATGCCATCAACCATCGCATCCGGAACCTTATACGCAGAGTTCGATGTCCACGCCATGAGACAGAGCGCTGCGAGTCCGCTTCACTGATAAAACGAAGTTTGCGACCGTCTAATTGCGTATGAGGTGCCGGCTGAGCCGGAAGGGGGCATGGAGACGAGCTGTCTGGATGAAACACCGATTCCAGCCAAGAGATACGAACTCCACCGCAGATTCGTCAGCTCTGCTCGGAGATACGAGATGCGAAACCAAGAGCTGTCTGGATGAAACAGGAGCAAACTCCACCGGAGACACGCTCGGGCCCAGCTGCACTCAACCGGCCAGGAACAAGAAAGGCGAAGCTTTCTGGGCATTGACAGGGCTGACTCGAACTCCACCGGCTTCTAGGTAGCAATGTTACATGCGCTGCAGAACGGTCTCCATTGGAGGAAAATAGATGAGGGAACCACGCAGGATACGGCGTCTCCTCAGGAGCAGCCCTCCTCGCCTATATAAGGGCTGTTGTCCAGCCGTCGAGATAGCTTCCCATCCACCATCACTCTCTCTCTCTCTCTCTCTTTTCATTCACATTCTCTGTCATTCTTTAACCGTCTTTCGCTGGTCGAAATGTACTACGCTCTGGGATCCCTTGCCCTTGTCGCCTTTGCGACCGAGGTGCTGGCCACGCCTCACCCCATGATCACGGCCTCCCCGACTCTGGCCAAGCGTGACTCCTGCACCTTCTCGGGCTCAGACGGTGCGGCCTCTGCCAGCAAGTCCCAGGCCGACTGTGCCACCATCACCCTGTCCGACATCACCGTCCCCTCGGGCACCACCCTTGACCTGAGCGACCTTGAGGACGACACCACTGTAAGAGGCCTCCAATCACTTACCAGTCAAGGCTAACCACCACCTGCCTTCAGGTCGTCTTCGAAGGCACCACCTCATGGGAATACGAGGAGTGGGACGGACCTCTGCTCCAGATCAAGGGCACTGGCATCACCATCAAGGGTGCCGATGGAGCCAAGCTGAACCCGGATGGTTCTCGCTGGTGGGACGGCGAGGGCTCCAACGGCGGCGTCACCAAGCCCAAGTTCTTCTACGCCCACTCGCTCAAGGACTCGACCATCGAGAACCTCTACATCGAGAACACCCCCGTCCAGGCCGTCTCCATCAACAGCTGCGATGGCCTCACCATCACCGACATGACCATCGACAACTCGGCCGGTGACGACGCCGGTGGCCACAACACCGATGGCTTCGACATTGGCGAGAGCAACAACGTTGTCATCACCGGCGCCAAGGTCTACAACCAGGACGACTGCGTTGCCGTCAACTCCGGTACCGAGATCACCTTCAGCGGCGGTACTTGCTCTGGTGGCCACGGTCTGTCCATCGGCAGCGTTGGTGGCCGCGACGACAACACCGTCGACACGGTCACCTTCAAGGACTCAACCGTCTCCAACTCGGTCAACGGTATCCGCATCAAGGCCAAGTCCGACGAGACCGGTGAGATCAAGGGCGTCACCTACTCGGGCATCACCCTTGACTCCATCTCCAAGTAAGCCATCCTCTTCCAACCAAATACACCCGTGGACACATCTGACAACTTCCAGGTACGGCATCCTGATCGAGCAGAACTACGACGGCGGTGATCTGCACGGCGACCCCACCTCCGGCATCCCCATCACCGACCTGACCATCGAGGACATCTCCGGCTCCGGCGCCGTCGACTCGGACGGCTACAACATCGTCGTCGTCTGCGGTGATGATGGCTGCTCCGACTGGACCTGGTCCGGCGTTGAGGTCAGCGGTGGTGAGGACTACTCTGACTGCGAGAACGTCCCCAGCGTTGCTTCCTGCAGCACTTAAGCGTTCTTGCGGTGGTAGCTCGGGTGTAGTGCCTTGACGGGTTCCTTCTTTTCGTGTATACTATTTACTATTCTCAATATAATGCGACCGGTCGCGGTGGAGAACTTGTTTCTTCATACCTGTTCGGTCCCAAATTATCTGTACATCCGTCTTCTCTTTGTATGAGCTGCGCCTAGTACTTAGAGGTAAGATTAAGACGCTGTATAAACACTATAATGCATTTATATGTTTTACCATGAGAGCTCGAGCCTAATCATGTCTCCCCCAGCGGCTCTGGTACATCATCATCGTGACTGGACTGCGGGTCCAGGCTGGACAAATATATAATTGACACGGTCCACAATTTGGAGTTGACGGACTTTCGCATTATAAAATGGGTCGAGTCTCTGGCCTCGAGGTCGATTCTTCACGGACCCCGAAGAACGCAAGGTGATCGATGCCCACGATTGATCCATGAGATAGAATTCAAATAATAAGTAATCCATCTACTTGTGGGTATAATACTGCACGTCAAAGTTCTGCACAACATTAATCCCCGAAGGCTCTTGTGCATGTTCTCTCAGACGCTGCTGGTCCGAGTCTCGAGACTCCTCGTCTATACTTTGCAACGTTGTTGTGGCATAGCTCCCCTTGAATCGGGCACCTCCGGTGGAAGTCGGTACCAGCTGATCACGGCTGACCTGGCCAAGAGAGTATCCTCGTTCGTCAAGTCGCTCAAATGCTTGCGGATCAGAGACCCCATAGCTCTTCTGGCGCGTGGAGCTGAAGAATCTGGGCAACATGCGCGAGAGAATTGGTTTCAAGACCGGCATATTCGCACAGATGATGGCGAGCTCGGGCTCAAGCACTGTCCAGAGCACGCCCATCGGCAGGGAGTAGGTGACGTCGTCGAAGTCAATAGCCATTAACGCAGACAGCCGGACGATGCTGATGATGGACACCCTGCTTCCTGTTAGCTCAAGAAGGGAGTAGCACACTGTGACGTACAGGAGACCCATGCAGAAAACCGAAGTCAGCGCCAGCTTCTTAGCCATATTGAGCTTCAGCTTCCAGAGATGAGGAAGCGGCAAGACCATGACCATCAGATCCGTAACCAGGTTCAGCGTTCCAGCCACGACATAGGTTGCATTCCGTGCGCCGCATTTCCCATCAAGTTTGGTGTCCCAGTTGAACGCGAGTGGCCGGCAGAGCAGAAGAGTTTCAAGGACAACGCTGATGGCCCACAGCCAGACAATGGTCATGACGATCATGACGCTGATCTTGAAGGACTGCTTGGTGCCGAAGATGTTGTAGTAAAAGAGCATGATCGAGCTTTTAACGAGCGACATGACGATTCCGTACAAGGCCTCGAGGGGGAGGATTGTCTAGGAAATCAGTAAAGTCTCAACCAGTTCGTCCTCAACAGCATACCTTGAGCGTGACAATAACCGACAACGGGTCAACTGTCCCAGCATGTCTGCCACAGCCGCCGGCGATGGACACTGCGCTTGTTAGACGACTTCAAGCAATACGCGGGTGGCACTGACGGATGTATTGAATGGCGATAAAGATGTAAACTATCGTCTGCATTGGTTTAGCCATGAAGCTCCCTCCATTTCTCTGTTATCGTACCAAGGCGCCCACGATCATGAACTCTGGAGCCCCAGGCTTGACTTGTCGCATCCGCAGGGAGATGAACCGCATGATTGTTGTCAACGTAGCGACGACCCCAAACACGGTGACTGTGATCACCGGGTCCCGTGCCAGTGGCACATCGAGGGCGTAGGTCTTCATCGTAGGTCCCTTGACGAAGGAGCTGTCAGAGCATCGATGGCAGCGGCAAGAAATCAAAAACATAGAAAGGAAAGGCAGACTGTTAACATCGCCTTGCAGGATCAAAGTGGACGAATACGATAGCCCGTGGGGTCTGCAGCCATGTGCCAGCGCCACTGGTGAACTACTCGATCCCCATCGACGCTGAGTGGCTGCACAGCCTGACCCACGGCCTGGTTCTGGGTCCTGCATGGCGCTATCCAGCTGCTCAATCTCCCCGTCCCGTCTCGCCTGTTAGGGCTTGACGCAGCTTGTCGAAGCTTGACAGCTTGGCTCACGATAACCACGTACTTACTACAAGACTCGACTGGCACTCTTGTTTCTGCATGCCCAAGCAATCGATACTCAGTTACAGGCCGAAGAGATGTTCATCGACAGGCTGGTTGTCGGTCCGGCCCCCAAGGCCCGAACGGTAGAGACCCCCACCCCCCACTGCCTGCCACTACTCACCACCGACTAGACACTGGACACTAGACACTAGACACTAGACACTAGACACACTAGACCGACGGAGAGACACCGAGCACACCCCGAAGCCGATGAGAACTTCGCATCTCGTCAAGCGCACCGAGAACATCCACGTGGCTCCTCGATTGATTTCCCTGCTTCGTCTCCGCTGGGTCCTCTCATCAATATCGTCTTTGGTTCCTCAACCCTTTCCCGTGCAGCTCGTCATGGCTTCGGCAGCAGAAACTTCATCCGTCGATGGCTTGGATTCGCAATCCTTCGACTTCATTGTCGTCGGGGGAGGCACAGCGGGTCTTGTCATCGCCAACCGCCTGACAGAGGACCCGAAGGTGACAGTGCTGGTCCTCGAGGCAGGAAGCAATCGCGTCAACGATCCTCGCATTGCCATCCCCGGTCTCGCAGCCAGCACCTATTTCGATCCGGAGTTTGACTGGTGCATCACCAGTCCGCCCCAGGTGCGACCCAATCCGAAATGCATCGATGGCCAGTTTTATATTAACACTGCTCTTCTTCACAGAATGGCCTGAATGGCCGCCAGATCGCGGAGCCTCGCGGTCGGACTCTGGGAGGCTCATCGGCCATCAACCTCGGGATGGTCATCTATCCCAGCAAGAAGGACATCGACTCGTGGGAGGAACTGGGCAACCCCGGCTGGAACTGGGCCTCTCTCTCCGATTACCTGCGCAAGTCCGAAACGTATACGCCGCCAATTCCTGCGATCCGCGACGAGCTATCACTCGGCTACATTGATGAGACCCTCCAAGGCGGCAACGGGCCTGTCCAGATCTCCTTTGGCGAGGGCCCCTATCCCGCCTTCAGCGCCGCATGGCCCAAGGTCTTTGAGAACCTCAACCATCAGCTTACTGGCGACCCCATCTCTGGTGTCGCGAAGGGGGCTTTTTGCAACCCGGCAACCATCAACCCAAAGGACAAGAGCCGGAGCCATGCCGGTGTCGCCTACTACAACGAAGAGATCGCCAAGCGGCCCAATCTGCGGGTTGTGACTGAGGCCTTGGTAGAAAAGATTTTGCTGAAGGAGGCTGACGGGTCTGTCATTGCGACCGGTGTCCAATTCACTCCTAAAGACGGAGTCCGACGAACAGTGTCGGCTGCGACCGAAGTTGTGCTCTCGGCTGGAGCTGTCAAGAGCCCTCAACTGCTCGAACTGTCCGGTATCGGCGGCGTAGAGCTTCTCTCCAAACACAACATTGAAGTCCTGGTTGACAACCCGAACGTCGGCGAGAACCTGCAGGAGCACGGGTTTGTGCCGTTCAGCTGGGAGGTCGCAGACGGGCAACAGACGGCAGAGGCCCTGCGTGATCCAGCAGTGGCCAAGATGGCCATGGACGCCTGGCAGCAGCACTCCGGTGCCGGTCCGCTCGGTCTGTGTCCTCTTTCGTCCGCCTACATGACGCTTCCCTCGCTGCAGGACGGAGAGCTAGACGGGCTTCTGAAGAAATACCTCGAGGACTATCAGTACCCCAGCCGCCCCGGTCGGGAATCGCAGTATCGCATCCTGCGCCAGATTCTAGAGGACGACAGCGAGCCCAGCGCACAGTACACTCTCGCCCCGTTCCAGATCACCCCTGAGAAGGGCCCGAGTCCCAAGGGGATCTTTGGAATGACCGAGCCGGGATCTTTCGTCAGTATCGTTTCTGTCCTGAACCGGCCCTTCTCTCGCGGCCATGTTCATTTGACCTCCAACGACCCCTATGCGCCTCCTCTGTTCGATCCCAAGTTCTTCTCCCATCCGCTTGACCTGGAACTTCATGCCCGACACACTCAATGGCTTGAGACCCTGGCAGCGACGGAACCCATGGCCTCTCTGATCAAGAAGGATGGCCGCCGTCTGCACAGCGATAAACGCGTAGATGACCTGGACACTACGCGACAACTGACCCGAGATCGCATTGTGGCACATTACCACGTCACAGGAACGACAGCCATGGCGCCTCGAGAGAGCGGCGGCGTGGTGGACAGCCGACTGAGGGTGTATGGCACGAGGAAGCTGCGGGTGGTGGACGCGGGCATCATGCCCTTGATCCCCAGGGGCAACATCCAGGCCATCGTCTTTGCGCTGGCCGAGAAGGCGGCGGATCTGATCAAGGAGGACCTGCTGCATCGTTGTTAATGCATGAATTAGATAATGACATCATTTTAAGTGTCCTTGCCCCGCTCTGCTCCACGCGCTTCCGAAGACTTCCAGGCCAGAATCTGTCAACATCCCAAAAGTCCATCCCCAGCATCTGTCATCCCCAACAGTCCATCCCTCGCCATGTCCGTTCCATCCAGCTTCAAAGCCGCTCTGTTCGAGGAGAAGAACCCCCGGCACACCGTTGCCGACCGCTCCTTGACTCCCCTGGGCACCGATGAGGTCGCCATCAAGATCACGGCCACCGCCATCAACCCCGTCGACTGGAAGATCCGCGACTACCGCTTCTTCGTGTCTTCCTACCCTGCAGTGCTCGGCAGTGACGCCGCCGGCGAGATCGTCTCGGTAGGCAGCAAGGTGCAGAATTTGGCCGTCGGCGACCGGGTCTTCTTCCAGGGCATCATCGGCAACTACGACGCCAGCACCTTCCAGCAATACTGCAAGATGCCCGCCGAGCTCGTCGCAAAGACTCCCAAGTCCATCACCGACGACCAGGCGGCCGGTATCAGTCTTGCCACGGTTGCCGGCATCACTGGCCTCTACGACAAGACCGGCCGTGGCCTTACCCCTGCCCCCTGGGATGAGGGCGGCGATCGCGCCGGCAATGGAAAAGCCCTGGTGGTCCTGGGCGGCAGCTCCTCGGTCGGCCAATACGTGATCCAACTCGCGCGCCTCTCTGGCTACGAGCGCATCATCACAAACTCAAGCCTCACCCACGCCGAGCACCTTAAGAAGCTCGGCGCCCACGTCGTACTGGACCGCAAGCAGGCCGGCCCCAAGGACTTCATCTCCGCTCTAAACGGCCTACCACTAGACTTCATCTTCGATGCCATCTCAACCCCCGATACGCAAGCGCTCGGCGTCGAAGTCCTCGCCGCCGCGGGCGTCTCAAGCCAAGTCGTCGTCGTGCAGGGCGTCAACGCCGAAGCGAAGGACCTCGGTGCGTCTAAGACGCCCAAGGTCGACGTGCGCCAGGTGCTCGGTCTTGGCAGCAGCCCTAATCTGCGGTACTTGAGTGTTCCGCTTATGAAGAGCCTTGGTAGTGAGGATGGGTGGCTTGCGACTGGCAAGTTTGTGCCGAACCGGCCTGTTGTTGTGGAGGGTGGGCTGGAGAAGCTGGATGAGGCGCTGGATAAGAATCGGGCTGGGGTTTCGGGGGAGAAGGTTGTCATTCGTCCTGTAGCATGAAGGTGATGTAAAGAAATAGCAGTGTATGGTCTAGTGCCTGTAGAAATTGATACAGTTGCTTCTGTCTAGTTGTTGGTATTATCTTTTGTAGCTCAAAATGGTTGTCTTAGTGCGTTGGTTCGAGCGAGATCTCAATGCTTTTGTAAGGCATTGCCTGATGTTGGGATATATATCCGTGAGGGATGCTTTGTGCGGGAATGCCTGAAAAGAGAAATTTATATATCGAGTTGACAGCAAAAAGGAAAAACGCCGATACCAGTCTATAATCTATTTGCGTCGGGCCAGCGAGCGTACCCCCAACCCAATGCAAGAAGACCGGCCGAACTACCGATCGTTGAACGTTCCAGGCATGGTGGGATAGCTGATTCCGTGCAACCGTCGCTCCAGATCTGGCCGAGGATGGCGTAGGCTTCATGGGCGGGCAAAGCATATGCCCAACGATAGAACCCTGCGCTTAACTCAAAGGGCGCGATGGTGCTGGATACATTGGCGATCATCCAGGCGAGCATGCAAAAGGGCATAAACTGCATCGGGATAAATGTCGTCATGATGTCGAAGAGCAAGAAGTCAATGTGCATGTACAGCCAGATTGTTATCCAACTAAGCACAAACTGGGCACCATTCACATCCCAGTCCTCCCTAAAGGCCCAAATATACCCAATCATGCAAAGCGCGCTGATAAAGGTGTACACCACCGAGGCGCACATCCGAATAAAGCCGTTCGTCACCCAGCTCAGACTTGTGAAGAGGTTAAACTGAGCGGAGATGCCGTTGAGCGCCATCATGAAGAAAAACTGCATGATAATGGTCATGATCATTGAGACGGTGTTGTAGAGCATCCTCGTCCCTTGGTTGGCTGCCTTGATGTTGATTTCCTGGGCTTGGATGGGATCGAGGAAGACGTTGAGGGCGGAGACATTCGAGACCAACGCGCTGGAAGCATTGTTGGCGTAGTAGGCCGATCGTGGCCTGGATCAGGATCATTATGTTGGCGTAAACGGCACTCTGAGCGTAAGCTGCGTAACGAGCTCCATTCCAGATGTAGGCCAGGGTCGTCGGGGCGGAGGTGCTGCTGCCATTGACCAGGGCTTCCGCGAGATTGTCCGAGGCATCGGGAAGCGCATAGACGGCGCCCCAGTGGACTCCAGAGCAGACAGCACTGCGGACAGCGCTCGGGGCAGCGAAATTGTCGGACAGTTGTTGCTGGATGGTTGGGAAGGTGTTGCCTTGAGCACGGATTGGCCAACCACGCCGCCGTCGTAGTCCACATACAGCAGCTTGAGGTTATGAGTGTGCTCTGATTCCTTGAACTGAGTCCCGTAGAGATAGGAGAGATTTCCAGAAACAGGACCTGGAGCATCAGAAAACAGATGCCGATTGCCACGAAGAAGCCTGGTTTGATCGTGGTGAATGCCATCGTAAGGTAGTTTCGAAAGACAGGAGGGATTGTCGGATGAAAAACAAGAGCCATGCTAGGCAGCCGGTTGGATTTAAGCTGAAAACTGAGGCGAAGTATTTTCCAAAGGCCCATATTCTACTGATTCCGACAGAGATGGAACCATATACCCAACAAGCCTTACGGCCGCGCATTCCGCTTGGCAGGGGGATCGGCGGAGAGAGACTGGGAAAAGCCCAAGAGCAGTTATTGCATTGATTTCGAGATGGCAATGTGCGCAAGACGTTCTATCTCGCTTCCCAGACCTTTCACGTACTCCACTTGGGTCCGAAATGCCGCAGGAGCGTCTGGCCACAGCTGCGACACCATGCGGACCGGCACTTCGATGATGAGTTCCAAGTCACTCTGACTCCTCTCTTCCTCCGGGTACAGAAGAATGTTGCAGAAGAGATGAATCATGGCTCCTGTGAGGTAGGGAAGGTAGAACATAGGGCCTGTCAGTCTGGCTTCCAGGTCCTTTGTCGATGTTCGTCGACTCACAACAGGTTATACTGATGGAACTGCAGCTCAAGCTCTGAGAATTTGCCCAGCAGCGACCGACTTGCCGCGACACTGATGGCCAGGCTGGACCCCTGTGCCCGCGTGTTCTGCTTGTCCGTCCAAGATTGGCACCGGCCACTAGCTTGGTGAATCGTAGCCATGGAGTAGTGGTATTCCAGCTGAAACGCCGACGAAAGCATGCTCTCTGCGTCAGTCGGTCGGCTCGTGAATGTAGGTCTGGAGTCGGTAGGGATTGACTGTTTCCATTCCTCCAACAGTCCATCGAGCTCACGAATGGTACAGAGAAGCTCGGCATCGGTCTGGGTCAACGCCGAGGCGGAGTAGATTCGACGATATATCTGGGACTGAATGATGGCCAACCGGATAAAAGCTATAAACACTGGTGAGAATTGTTGAGCTGCCGGCAAGGTAAGGTCACAATTGGCGTCGTTGAGAGCCGGTGGCAGTCCGGTGCGCATTGTTGAGTTGTGTGGGCCCTGTATCAACTTTCGAAGGATGGGTATTCCCTCGCAGATGAAAGACAAAGCGAGTTGCCAACGATAGCAGTAGCTCCATTCCGAGAAGATCTCCTGCAACCGCCTCGCTGTAGGAAACCTGCCAGGCAAGGTCAGCTCTTCTGTCATCTTATTGAGTAGAAGAATACATACTAGCATGAAGACCGCCTGCAACCCTTCAGGGTGGTCGAATCACCAAAGAATCCCGGCAGCAGCTGGTACGCCTGGGCAGCATAGTCATCCACGTTCGAGAGCCGTTGGTCATTCAGCTCATCTGACACAAGAGACGCCATTGACATGAAGGCAAAGACACAGGCTCGGGCCGTGGCCACTGTGCCCTGCGCGGAGTTCTGTCCACACTCTGTTCGAAGAGCGACCGCTGGATGAACGGAAACATTTGAGCAAAGTGGGACGAGAGGTACAGATCTAGGTGCTGGTAAAGCACCTCTTTGGCGGGCAAAGAGATCACAGCCCGGAAAGAACTGGGATTCAACATCCGGGTACGTCTTGGAGGCGTATAGTGGACCAGGTTGACGTCCTGCCCGGTGCGCGATCGAATCCAGTCTCGGCCGCCGGGCGAGAAGAAGGGCATGCCATTAAACGCGTAGATATTGCCAAGAAGGAGGTGAGATCCCGTACTCTCGGATGAGGACGGCTGCTGATCGCCATCTTCGCCATCTCCTGCTTGGAATGGCTTGGTTGTCGCAGCCTTCGAGCTGGGTTTTGACGCGGAGGGCCATTTGGTTGCTATACTTGGCTTGCTTACACGCGACCCAGAGTCAATAGAAAGCCGTTTCCCATCACAAGAGACGTACCCGATGCGGTTCAGCTCCTGATTCCGAGTAAAGGTGCACTCCAGATCATGGTGGTAACACCAGTTGCACTTGGGGGTGGCCAAGTCACATGCGATCTAGAAACAGGTTAGGTTTCCGGAGCAGCTTGACCAGAAGGAAAGCCTGCCTTCTTGCGGTAGCATGAGTCACAGGCCTTGCACTTGCGACGACGACGGCGACGGCGGACGACGGGCGTCACGGTCGGTTGTTGGTTGTTGGTTGTGGGAAGACGAAGCGCAGGGAAGAACTCAGCGGATTAAGCGAGGAGTATACAACATCTGGATTACTGAGGATAGGAGACACATTCTACTTACTGCGCAAGAGCTTCAGAAGAAACGGGCACACCGTCCATCATATGGCCAAGACCCAAGCGCCCTTTGTTGTGTAAACAGGCTGCATGGGCTGCACATGTCGAACTTGACCCTAGCATGCACCCTACTTCAGGCAGGCCGCCCAATATATATTTTCTGCGTAGAGTTACGGGAGAACCCGGGGATTGTCTCTGTTGGCAATTCTACTTGTTCTTGTCTTTCCAGCAGCAATTTCGACAAAGAGCGAAACATATATACTAGGGCGTATGGTGAGTTCGTAGTGACCCGTAGAAGAACCAAATCCCATCGCACTCTTGGTATCTTCGATTATTGGCATCATAATACGAGGGTATTCCCGATGCCTCGGGGAAAGAATACCTATACGTTGCCTCGGGACAATCCTGGCTGGGAATATTCACATCCGATTAACCCCCCAGCTTCGGAAAGCCTAGACCCTAGGAACGAGAGACTTCCTCCGGTTTTCTAACAGTAACAGGAATGCAGAATACGGCATGATTGGCGATCCTCACGCCTTACGGGCTGATGCAGGGTTGAACTGTCTTGGTGTATCGTATGTAGATATCCGAGAGACGACCGAACTCCGCCAAATGGTCTTGGTCGTTTTGAACCCCCTTCCAGAGAGGAAAGAATCACTGGGCACTTCTTCAACACACCGAAGAATCCTGTTCATAGCTGCGTACATGAGATCAGTGATCACGCGGTGAAATTGGTGGAGCCTACGGGTCTCGTAAAGGGGGACAAGAGCAGTGATCTACTACATTGTCTTGACCCAATTCCATGACCTGCGATCGTCCGTCAACTGCTCATCATACCACTCGCCGTAGCCTTGTCATGCAGCAGTTCCATTACGACACCTCTAGACAGGACGCATTTACAGCGGCGAGCACCAGGGTCATTTGGCCGATTCGACAGCATTTCGGTCGCAACAACCAAGACGACAGCAGTATAGGCCAGACCCAGGCATCCCTTGTCGTTCCTGCCAACCCCTCTGCCTTTCGATAGCCCTTTGTTGACCGTCTGCAGTGGTCGATGCAGGATACCATAGTACCAACGCCCGTAGTACCAACGCGAGTTTCCATTAGCTAATTGACATAGTCGCTAGTATGGGATGAATGTGCGTCATAGAGAGTGATTAAGGAGAAACTTCAGAGGTGCTACCCTCTTTCCCTTCTTGTCATCACTTCCGTAGTTGTTGGAGGCTTTGGTTGCGGTCATCGAGCGTTTCTTCAGCACCGGGCTAGACTAGAAGTCAATATAGATGCAAAACACGCCAATAACCCTGTGGCTTGAGCCGTTGAAATGACAGCGCCATGCCGTTAATAACTTAAACGCCAAGCACCCTTTGCAGTGTAAATAGTCGGGATAGGCCGGCGCATCTCTCAGGGTCTACCAAACGACCTGAAGCTCCATCATATGTCAGTGATAGACTTGATCCTCGTCGTCGACAACGCAGCACAGGACTCGCAGTCGCACCGGCAATGGAATCATCATGGGAGACATGCTGCTGCTGCCTGCGCCTAGCCTTGGACGGTGGCCAAGTCGCTGGGTGTCTCAGCAGGTAAGACATCGCTTGAGCGCAGTTGCATCACTCAGGGGAACCCTCTGGAAGGTGTGGGCCAGGGACTTGTATTTTTAGAAGACTTTACTCTATCTGGGGCTCTCTTTCTCAACCCGGTTAATCACTTTCCGACCACAGTTAGTCCTCCGATCTAAATCATCCTGATTTAATGACGCTGTGGGGGCCCTCCGCCTCATCCGAGACATTCTGTGGAGAAAATGAGGTCAACAGCCGAGGTTTTAACGATCAGGCGCAGATCAATCCTTGGAATGAGCGAATGGAGGCAAATCACGCCCTGAAGGCCATCTTGATGTATCTGGGGGTGGGAGATTCCGCATATAAATACCAGGTCCTATCCCGCCGTCTTCATCCCATCATCACTCAGACTACTACCAAGCAAACAAACAACCTTTTCAATTCCATCTTCAACATCTCCAACCATCACAATGAAGTTCACCTCCGTCGCCGCTGTTGCCTCTCTGGCCGCTGCCGCCTCTGCTGCCCCCAGCACCCCCGAGACCTTTGGCCTCGTCGCCATCCGCTCCGGTGACGCCGTCCAGTACTCTGGCTTCAACGCGGCCAAGGGCAGTCTCTTCGCCGGTCTCCCCAAGCAGAACGCCACCTGCGAGGGCACCGACGACGGCTTCGCCACCTTCTACATCAAGGACGGCGGTCTCTACCTCTACGGCACCGACGAGACCCAGCAGTTCTACGTCGACCGCTCCGGCATGGGTACGATCTACATCCCTTCCCACATCAACATCAAAGCTAACAGTCCAACAGGCCAGGGCAAGATCGGCTACACCACCGGCGACTCCTCCAGCGCTCCCCGCAACGGCGAGCTGACCGGCTGGTCCATCGACAAGAACAACCACCTCGTCTTCGACGGCAGCAGCCCCATTGCCTGCCCCAACAGCATCGACGGCGCCTACAGCATCTGGGCCTCCGCTGGCGTTGCCAACCCCGCTGGTAACTCGGACTGTGTTGGCATTGCTGCCCGCGTCGAGAAGTCCGACAGCCCCGTTGCTTGCACCTACTCTTCCTAAGCGTGTTTGATATTTGTATATAGTCTCTATACCTGTACATTACTGAATAGATCGCATCTAAGATCGTCCTCATGCTCACTTCGAGTATTTCGCTCGGCTTTTTTGCTCATGAGCATCGTGACGTCTGATATAGGAAGGATCCCACTGACAGTGTTTTAAATGGCACAACCCAAGCTCAGCTCAGCCATTAGCAAATCGTCTATCTTGTCCAAAAGACAGGGATGGCCCTACTTCTGGACCAATGCCTTGTGCAGTTCGTTCCGGGCGCCAACCTCACCAATCACAACCCCTGCCATCAGTTCCGATCGAAATGGTTCGCCCAGTCGAAAGCCAACGAGGCTGGGCTGGACTGAGCTGGGCTGGACTGAGCTGAGCTGAGCTGACCTCCTGCATGAGTGAGGGGCATCTTGCTCTTTGGACAACCTTCTGGATGCCCAGCGCCCAAGTGGGCCAAATTCACAGAGCAACTTGAACGACGTCCTCCTGAAGAGCATCTCGATCATGAAGGAGAAAGATCCACCTGTGGCTCCTGCCCGGGCAGTCACAATCTACACCAACACGGGCTCTGGTCAAGTCACGAAAGGCCCGCTGTTCGAAGGTCAGCGCTTCTCGCAAGCTCAAGCCGCCACGGTTGGAGATCACTTGCGCGCAAGGCTTCGAGATTGCACGTTAAAAAATCGAGCTTTGGTCATGTGGGTTTTGTGAACAAGCTTCATGTCGCGGTTGTTACTTACCTCTGCACAGTGTCTTCTGCGGCAGTCCCACTGAACCATGGCTCCTCGACACGCTTGATGCCGAACTGAAGGGATTCCCACGCGACTTGGTCAACTATCTCAGCTCAGGAAAGGGCCAGGGGCCAAGTACGGCCGTAAGACCATCGTATGACGACGAGAAGGAAGGTGAGCAGCTTTGTTCCAGGTCTTCATCCCAGCTAACCTGAACAGAATTCAGCTTCCTGCTCAACTACCTCTTGGCCAGCCAAAGGCGTACAGAGCAGAATGCCCCAACCATGAACTTTGAAGACGGAATGGTGACTGTCCACGGAGTCGCAGCACTGGTCCTGTCAGCCTCTCGACTAGACCACAGCAAACACGCGGAGGAGCCGATGATCATCCTCTGGCTCGCGAGCTTGATGCTGCTTCCCTTGCTGGACAAGCACCTCGGGGGCCCCGACAACAGTTGGCGCATGAACCGGCTCCTCCACTGCCCGCTCTGGATCTACATGGACCTCTTCCAAGCCTGCGGCGACTGGCCAGGCGTATGGGACATTGCCCGCCGTGATCTGGCCCGCCGTGACGCCCAAGCGTACGAAGATTCAATGCGTCCCTCAACGCTGCACTTGACCCGGAGGCTCCATCGGGCGACGTCCAATGTCATCACCCTGCGTGAAGACCTGCGGCTACACATGGCCTCTTTCAAGCGCATTCAAGAGCATATCTCGAAAGGCACCTTGGGTCCCTGGCCCTCAGGACCCCCATTCAAGGGAACCCTGACCGAGCGGTTGGCCGATCTGAAGGATGACTTGAACCACCACTGGGAGACATCGGAGGTCATCCTGCAGCAGTATAACAGCGTCCTGAGCTTGGTGAGTATTTGCATTCTCTCCTTTAGTTGATACCTATGTTGATAGAACGTCACTTGGAGGTTTTCAACACCGAGACCGTCTCCCAGGGCCTCGCAGTGGCGCGTCTGAACATTCTGGCATTCGCATTCCTGCCCCTGTCCTTCGTCGCTGTAAGCATAGCAGTAGGAGTCTTTGAGGGTTATTTCGATACTTACTCCATCACCAGGGCATATTTGGAATGACGACCTTCTCCACGTCCGCAGTCTGGTACCCCCTTTGGGCCTTTGTCGCCCTCGTCGCGGCGGTCACCGTGGCATACATTGTGGGAAAGCTATCCGGAGAGTCTTCAACAGGTCCATACTCGTTCGTTCGTCAATACTTCACCGGCCGGCACAAGAACCAACCAAACCAGCCATCTCCAATCGACGATCCATTCAGTGGAATAGCAACGGTGCCGGTAGCTGCTCCTATGACAACCGAAGAGCCGCCAATTCGACCAGGCCCACCACCTGGACGCTGGGATAGCGTGCGAAACAGAAAGCCCAGTCAACGCGTCAGGAGGATGGCCGAGCGCGAGGAGCGGCTCCGGCAGAGTGCACCGCATATCCCTATCCCGCACCCACCAGCCCCGACACACCCACAGCCCTCGGCGCCTCTACAGGCCCCGACTCCCTTAGAGGCTCCAGCTCCGTTAGAGGCTCCAGCTCCCTTTGTTGTTCCAACTCCCTTAGACGCTCCAACTCCCTTACAGGCTCCAACTCCCTTACAGGCTCCAACTCCCTTAGAGGCGCCTGTTTCAGATCCACGCCAAACAGCCTCCGATCAAGCTACCGCCGAAGAGTCCACGAGCCGATCCAACTACTCCCGAACTTCCGACAGTGATAGCGAGCCATCCGTTGACCGGCATACGCAGGGCCTCTATAACCTGGGAAGGGAGAGGGTTGTGCCGCCACACGGGCAGGCTCTTCGGGGAGGAGGGTTGTTCAGAGGGGTGTGACGCTTCTCTTTGATGGGCAGGGTGATCGTTATTTTTAATGGCTAGAACCCTAAGATGGAAAATAGACCCTTCCAGCATAATGAGATATGTGAAGGTATCCACTGTTCTGTTATTATATGCCACTGGAGAAGTAGCCAAGCAGTTGGGGTCAGTCTAGTCTCATAATCCCTGTCCTGCCAATGCATTCGTTGCCATTGATTTCTTCTGCTGCCAATGCATTCACTTTGATATGTTTCATCTACGGCAATGCGTTCGTTTCCATTGGTTCCATCTGCCGCTGCCACCTTTGCTGACGTGTCAAGCGTTAATCCTGCATGTTCGACTGGAATAAAGATCCCAGGTCACTCTCATGGATTGCAAAACGGCCCTCTCTTGCATTGCAGAACTGCACTACCATCATGGGACTCATTCTGGACAGCGTCGAGGTACTTGCGTCATTGGCTGTAGCCCTGCTCGCAGTCATCATTGCAGCGCTTGCTCCGTATACCTGGGCCAGCTTGCGACCAAGGAACTTCCCTCCAGGACCGAGAGCACTGCCACTGGTCGGAAACTTGCATCTGATTCCCAAGTCCAAAGCTTTTGTACTGTCAGTGCATTGTTCTTCAATCGAGACTTTGACTAACCCGTACAGCTTCCACCAATGGACCAAGAAATACGGCCCTATAATCGGACTCAAGTTTGGGCCAACAAACGTGGTGATCCTAGACGACTGGAGAGACGTTGAACAGTGAGTTTGTAGACCAGTACCCTTGATCATCACTATCGCTCAAACCATCCAGGCTCCTCGAGAAGCGAGGCCACCTCTACTCCTCGCGACCGTCCAACTACATCGCCAACCAGCTCATCTGCCCAGACGATACACACATCCTATTTGCCCCATATGGAAATACCTGGAAAGCACAGCGCAAGGCTGCCCAAGGCCTCCTGACGCCCCGTGAGCTCGCCGGCATCGTCCCCATCCAACAGGCAGAGGCCGTCCAGACAGCATACGATATGGTCCGCGACCCAGGCCGATGCTACGAGCACATCGAGCGCTACACTACGGCCGTCATTCTCGCCTCGGTATTTGGTCAACGCGGTGAAAGCTTCGACTCTCCCAACATCCAAGCCTTGTACGACGTCCAGAACCGGTTCACTGCTCTTCTCGAGCCAGGCGCTGCACCTCCAGTCGATGGTATTACGTTCCTACGGCATATTCCTGAGTTCCTGGCCCCATGGAAGCGAAAGGCAAAGCAGATACGACGAGATCAGAGCGCATTGTACTCGAGGCTCTACAACGAAACCAAAGCGCGAATGCAACGAGGCGTCCGGACAGGCTGTTTCATGGAGAAACTTATCGACGAGCAGGTTCAAAACAAGCTAGACGACGAGCACACAATCTACCTAGGCGGGATCCTCATGGAGGCCGGCTCAGACACAACATCGTCGACCCTCAACTCGTTTCTTCTCGGTATGCTCGAGAATCCAGGCGCGCTGAAGAGCGCCCAAGACGAAGTTGATCGCGTGTGTGGCACCGAGCGATCCCCAACAATGGCCGACCTGGACCATCTCCCATACATCGAAGCATGCATGCACGAGGTCCTCCGCTGGCGACCCGTGGCCGCCGGTGGAATCCCACACATGCTCATGCAGACCGACACATACAAGGGCTACGTCTTCCCCGCAGGCACGATCTTCTTCGCCAACACGTGGGCCATCCACAACAACGAGAGCGAGTACGATGACCCAGCATGTTTCAGGCCAGAGCGGTGGCTCGGGGGTAACAAGTACGGCACGAAAGCCGATATCCAGCTCGCGCCAGGCGAGCAGCGGAAGAGCTCGTATGGCTGGGGCGTCGGACGACGGATCTGCTCTGGGCAGAAGATGGCCGAGGCATCGATCAAGATCAACATCGCTAAGATTGTGTGGGGGTTTGACCTGGAGGAGGTCCCTGGACATCCTCCTGATGTCTCGATTGAGACGGGGTATGCGGGCGGCTTTGTGATTCATCCCAAGAAGTTCCCTATCAGGATGACCCCGCGGAGTGAGCAGAGGGCGGATGTGCTGCAGAGGGAGTTTGAGGCGTTGAGGGGCTTTTATGAGGGTCTGTCTGCTTAGCAGTTGGACTTTGGTAGAGACTCTCTACTACCATAGAAACGTACGCGGCCGCTTACTTGTCCCTGGACACATGAGGACACTCCTATCCTGATCTTCTTTGTAGTCCTTGGCCTTTGTGTCTTCGCTCTTTCTTCTTTATCTCCCGTTCTCTCTGCTTTGGGCCTCAGTATTTTACGTACAATTGGTCTGTAGAATAAAGAATCCTTTGCTACGACGCCCTTCGCCCAGTATTCATCCCCGAATGCTTTTCATTGACTGCGTCTGTCCTACACCATGGTTCTGACTCCAAAGACGGTGGCATCGGGATATATAAACCCTGATCTTTCCGGTCTCTGTGCTGTTCTACCACCACAATCGTCCATCTCATTCCTCTTTTAACAAGAGCCCAGAAGCTTAGCACGAGGTATACCCAGTCTACATACGTCCCACTACACTAGCAAAATGGGGAGACTTTCACAGAAACTCTCGGACATCGCCTCCTCCATGACGAGCGGCAGCAGCTCCGTGGTGAGAGAGACACACTCCTCCCGCGTCGATCATGACGAACATGACTCCCGAGTCAGCCACAGCTCCCGGCAATCGAGGAGGAGCTCTGCAGCGGGAGGGACACGCTCTTCTCGCGTCGATCATGATGGCCGTGACTCGCGAGTCAGCCACAGCTCCAGGCGATCAAGGAGGAGCTCCGTGGCCGGAGAACAACACTCCTCCCGCGTTGACTCCAACACCAGCAATGTCTCCAGGGCCGAAGGCGATCACGACTCGAGTATCAGGCGGAAGTCGAGGAGGAGCTCAGTGGCAGGAGACAGCCACGCCTCCCGCGTTGATTACAACGGCCGTGACTCCCAAGTTACCCACAGTTCCAGACGATCTCGTACCTCCCGCGTTGATGATGGCGGCCGCGACTCCCGAGTGAGCCACAGCTCCAGGCAATCTCGATCTGGCGATGGCGGACATTCTCATACCTCGCAAGCGCAAGATATAGACGACTGGGTTTCCACCGCTAAGGCCACCCCCACGACATTCACGTCGATCCTGGGTCGTGAAAGCTTTCTGTCCCCAGCAGATGAACGGCGACCTGGGTCTTCAAGGGCCAACCGCTCAAGCCGCAACGCCCAGCTCGCTCCCCGCGACCCGGTCGTCGACGGCATGACGCAGGACTTTGACAACATATCAGTCGGCAGCACACGGCACGGGGGCAGCAGGGCCAGCACGGTCTACCCTGAAGATTCAGCAAGCCAGGTACGGGCTTCTCCCTCGACAATCAGCTCAAGGACGGTTGGTCGCTCTAGCCGAGCTTCAGCAGTAAGTGAACAGCGCCATGGGTCTTCACGAGCCAACCGCTCAAGCCGCACGAATCAGTCCAGTCTGCGAGACCTTGACAACATGTCAGTCAGCAGCACCAGGCACGGGGGAAGCAGGGTGAGCACAATCTACCCCGAAGATTCCGCAAGCCAGGTTAGGGTATCCGCACGGCACCCAACGGAGAACTGGAGTTCACGGGGCTCGGTGGCGTCGTCTGCCACTGTCAGGCCTCAAGCTCCCATGCGGATCCCCCCGGTTGATCACAATTCCTCCTCTGGCCGTAGCCGTATAGACTCTGTCAGGATGTCATCCAGCGCAAAGGGGAGCATGCCGCGAGTCGATCACAGTTCTTCAGGTGGCCGTAGCCGTACGGGCTCTACCAGAGTATCATCAGATGCAATGAAGAGTACGTCCATGGCGGGAACTTCCACCTCCTCGTCTCGACGGCGATCCAACGAGCGACGGCCCTCACACGAGCATTGCTCTGCACACGATGTCAATCCGAATTGCCCTGGCCACGACGTCAACCCGAATTGTCCTGTACATGGCGTCAACCCGAATTGTCCTGAACACGACGTTAATCCAAATTGTCCTGTGCACGGCGTCTTCGAGCAGCGCGGCAACCACGCCTCAACACACCGGCAATCTGGCCCCGGGTGTAGGGGAATGCATGTTCACACTGCGTCTGCGGAGCGGCGGGTTGGGCATGGGTACTGTGAGGAGCACTATCAGTACACCAGCTATTCGCAGTACGAGCAGGATCACTGTTGTCATCATGAACACTGTTATCAGGATGACCACTGCTGTTAGATCTCGCGGTTGAACCATTTAACGTTGCAAAAACACACACAAGGTGAAATAACAAAACGAGGGTAAAGTCTCTGATTATGCAGACTCGGACATATAAACTAACAAAAAAAGGAGGAATAAGAAAAGTGGAAAAAAGAACTAGATATAGACTGAATAGAATATCATCAGTTCGAAGTCAACCTTCAAAGTCAAGTGTCTTGTACAGTAGTCCCATGGAAAGTAGGGCTATTCCCATGGAAAGTAGGGTTGGGCCCGTGGAAAGTAGGGCTAGGCCCATGATTCGTAGACGGTCTTGCATCATTCTGATGCCGACTCCAGCATCACTCAAGGGCTGCAGAGCATCCCAGAGTCCAACTCCGCGTCTATCTCACTCTGCAAAATGGTATACATGCACTACATCGCCTCGCGGCCCGCCAACTCGGGCACCAACGCACCGCACTTTGTCTGGATCGTGCTCTCCCCAGACCGCAACACAGCCGACACGCTCTTCCGCATCCTCCAAGACAACGAAGGCAAGTCGCTGAACGTGCCGAGCATCGGTGTGACAACGACAACCCTCACACCGATCGGAATCGAGCGGCTCGCCCCAAAGCTCTGGGTACTGCAAATTAAAGAAAGTCCGGAAAACATCGCATCACTTGGAATGGCAATCTGCCCACACGTCTCACACGATGTAGACCCTGTCTTTGATCCTGTCGCCGGCAAAATGTTCCTATACAGCATGGGAAACTACCCAGACCTCGGCGCGAAGCTGCTCCCGGCCGCCAGCGACTTCGACCACGACTATCTCTCGGGATATAGCTATTTCATCCGGCGCCGCGGATACCCGAGCACGTACTGGTACTGCTGCGGGAACCTGATCTGCCTGTCGACGACGAAGCGGTCGCGGTTCATGGTGACGATCGCAGATGAGGGCGGGGATGGCGATGCCACCAAACGGCCGATGATTAACCAGGACCGCGTGTCGATTGAATGGATTGAGAAGGACGGGAGGAAGAAGCTTGGGCTTGAGGGCGAGTGGTTGAGCGTTAAGGCGAGGACGGCCAAGTCGTTCCGGTTCTCGGACTTCCAGGGCCGGTTCTATCTGGGGAATGAGGGCACCTTGGATAACCCCGACCCGGCGAGGCTGGGGACGACGCTGGATGTTGTCTGCTGGTCGGACGAGGTCTTCCAGGATAGCTTTGAGCTTTGCTATGGGATTTCCCCGTGTGCTGATTTTTAGTATCTATTCAAGCTTAGCAATGCATAGCATAAAAGAATTTCTCTAGAGACTACTCAAATTCTATCAAGCTAGTATGCTTGCCATCTACTGGCCAGCAACGTCGATGGAGACCTTGCCAATATGCGAACCTGAGGCGAGATAGTCAAACCTTCGCCTTGATAGCCTCCTCAGCAGAGAAGCCGAAGTCCTTCTCCACCGGCAAACGGAGACCCTTACGGCCAACAAAGCGGACAACCTCCTTGAGGAGCTGCGTCGAGCCAACAGTAATACCACGAACAACCGCCCCCTTGGCCAGTGCGAGGCTAGCAACATCAGGCATCTCCTTCGCCTGGGACAAGAAGCCAATCACGCTAACATTGCCGCCCATCTTGACCGAGTTGATGCTCTCGGCGATTGTTCCAGAGCCGCTATTCTCGAGAGTGTAGTCGACGCCCTCGCCGCCGGTCAGACGGAGGACTTCCTTCGACCATTTCGGGTGCGTCTTGTAGTTGACGCCGTAGTCGAAGCCAAACTCGGACTTGACGAGCTCAAGTTTCTCGTCGCTGGAGGAGGTCACGATTGTAGTGGCGCCTGCGGCTTTGGCAAGGAGTAGTCCAGTGATTGAAACGCCACCGGTGCCTATGTGAAGGGTTAACCTGACAGCCGAGAAGTGAAGGCACAGGGACAGCCAAACGGCTTCTCATTTGTGTCTGAGAGATCACAATTCAGTCAAGTTGCCACGGCGGCTATGAGGATGGAAGAGGACGAACGGCGTCTTATGTGGCGTTGCAAGTGCTCCAGCTTGCGGAAGACCCTCTGGAGTCTGGCAGTGGGTGTAGCAGAACTCCTTCCTGCCCTTTTCAGGCGTAGTCGACATTGCGGGAGCTCTCTCGCATCAAAGGGCAACTCGGCATATTGCACTAGATACTGTCGCCCATAAGCCCGATCCAAGTTGCCGGTAAACGTGGGAGTTGCTCATGGATGATGGAGATGGATGATGGATGCAGGAGGAGAGGGAAGTCTTCTCCACTGAACTCCCATGACTGACCTGGACGTATCCAATACGTTTCACACCGGTGATTCTGAAGAGACCCTGCTATGCGCTACGCTCGATCTGACAAGACACTACATCTGTCTCTCCTTATGCACTGTGGACAAGATCAAGTCGCCGACCATCCTCCCAGCTATGGGTTTGCCAGCAAAACTCGATAATTATCCTGAATCATGACAGCTCCAAGCGATATAGGCTTATCCTTCTGCCTAGCTCATTCTGGTCAATCAGGCGAGAGTGGTTTGAAATTTCTTCTCGCTAGTTCCACCTCTCACCCCCAGGGTCCTCGTACTTCATCTCGCTGACTCGGGAGTCGGCCAGTCGTCGCACTTTCTTGGCTGTGAGAGACAAGCCTGGACAAGCTTCTAGTGGCTCTAGGCACTGTGATGGAGCCCCGAGTAAGCATGTCATGTCATCGTGGAGGGCAGCGTCTCCACCACCGGCAAGCAGCTGTCAGGGAACGACGGCAAAAGCGCTCGGGGATGCCGAGCCTGATATCCTACTGGCAGAGTGTATGGATCCATATCAACCAGTCGATATGATGTTTGCTTCTCGGATGACCAGAAATGCTTTCTCTAGCATATCAACGCCTCTTGGCTGTCGCTGAAAGAGGCTATGAGTCCGAATGCCGTGACTGTTGGAATGACTTTTCCACTCCCAGGGTCCCCAAAGCCACCCATGGAGCTTCATCCTTCAGACTCCGCTGGTCCTCGAACCTTCACGACCTCTTCTATAAGTAACACCAACTCCATCGGCCTCACTTGAGGAATACCTTCTCCCAACCTCGACAAGTCTTCCATTGGTTTCATTGCCAGCCATCCGCCGCCATGTCTGAGTCGTTCAACCCCAACTCCGTAGACTTGGACTCCGCGGACCCCAGGGACATCGTCTGCTACATGAACGCTGGTCAGAATGACTACGACGGCCGCCTCGGTGCTCGTGTCTCGTCCATCTTTGTCATCTTCATCGTGTCGACCGCCGTGACCTTCTTCCCCATGCTCGCCAAACGCTTCCCCCGCATGCACATCCCTCACTACGTCTACCTCTTCGCTCGCTACTTCGGCGCCGGAGTCATCGTCGCCACCGCGTTCATCCATCTGCTCGACCCTGCCTACGATGAGATCGGCCCTGCCAGCTGCGTCGGCATGACCGGCCACTGGGCGGACTACTCCTGGTGTCCCGCCATCGTTCTTGCCTCGGTCATGGGCATTTTCCTCATGGACTTTGGCGCCGAGCGCTACGTGGAAGTCAAATACGGAGTGTGCCGCGAGGACCCGGAGACATTCATGACCAGCACGACCAACAACGAGGAGGCCGTTTCCAGACAAGTCGGCTCCCCCAGCGCGGACAACAAAGCCGACGACACCCTCGAATGCCAGTCCATCAATTCCAGCTTCACGGAACGCTCCTTCAAGCAGCAAATCGCAGCCTTCCTGATCCTCGAGTTCGGAATCATCTTCCACTCCGTCATCATCGGGCTCAACCTCGGAACCACCGGCGAAGAGTTCCCAACCCTGTACCCCGTCCTCGTCTTCCACCAATCCTTTGAAGGTCTTGGTATCGGTGCCCGAATGTCGGCCATTCCCTTCCGCAAGGGCAGCTGGCTCCCCTGGGTTCTGTGTCTGCTTTATGGCCTGACGACCCCCATCGCCATCGCCATCGGTCTTGGTGTCCGCACAACCTACAACGCCGGCTCCTACACTGCGAACGTTGTATCCGGAGTCTTCGACGCTATTTCGGCAGGTATCCTTATCTACACCGGTCTCGTTGAGCTCCTTGCTCGTGACTTCCTGTTCGACCCCCACCGCACCCAGGACAACAAGCGCCTTGCTTTTATGATCATCTCTCTGCTCTGGGGTGCCGGTATCATGGCCCTTCTCGGAAAGTGGGCTTAAGCAGACACTCCCAAGTGCTAGATTCCCTAGCTGGCGATACCCAACTCTTGCGCTCACCCGCTCATCCCCTGGATCGAGCCGATACCCTAATGCACAATGATTGTGCCTAGTCAGCGTGCTTTTCTTCTTCTCTTCTTTTTATTCCAGAATAGTTCCGTTATGTAATGGTCTGTCAAATTCATTTGTCCTAGTTTACCTCACCATCCAGCTTCTCTATCAGATTTTTCCTAGATTCGGAATTTCGAAAAGCCCCTTGGAAATCACCTTCTCGGTCATGTCTTACTGCCAAACCTCTTCGGTCTCCACTCCCTGTGTCGTTCCGCACAGGGCTCTTGTTAATGCGTTCTCGGGTGTAGACGCGAAGAACCGCCGATGCCAGAGACAGTCCAGTTGGGCCAGTTTGATATACAGCCAGCGGCAGAGGTTGCCAATTTGCGATGCACCAGGCAGGTCTGTCTGATGTCCAGCGCTAAAGACGCCGTTGACCGGTTTAGGGCAGACTAGATCGCAGCAGCCAATAATCCTCGATAGAATAGCAATATGACAGTGTCCTTGTCCACGCCATTGCTGCACCTTAATCCTTCTTGCTTGGCTATCATATTAAGCGATCCTGTCCCCATTTCCCCTCATTCTCCAAACAGTTGCCTGCCCTACCGAGCAGGGGAACGAAGATGAGCTTCATCACCGCTCTCACAGCCCTCTTTGGCCCTGATCCTTTGCAAACAGCGGTCACCTTCTTCGTGCTTGGGTTAGCTTTTCACCAGTGCATCCGACATTGCGAGATTGACAACCGGCTCCGGCCTTTGGGGACACTTTACCTGTCGACCTCTCTCGGCTTGTATGGTACCTATGCCTACTTTTTTTCGCTCAGTTGGCTCCGCGCCCTTACGAACACAATCCTAGCATCATGCTCGTTCAATCTCGGACTGACAATCAGCATCGTCGTGTACCGCGCCTTCTTCCACCGACTCCGCCACTTCCCAGGACCACGGATGGCATCAGTAACCAGAATATCGGCCGCCATTCACGCAACCAAGCGAACGCAGTACCATCTCGATCTCAAAGAGATGCATCGGAAATACGGCGACTTCGTCCGTACGGGCCCTCGAGAAATCTCAATCAATCGACCATCGGCAGTCCACCTCACAGCGGGTCCTCAATCTGCGTGCACAAAGCCAACATGGTACAGCCATGTCTCTGACAACGTAACCCAGGTTTCGCTCAACTCAACCCGTAGCCCTGATGCACACCGTCGGCGACGGAGGGCTTGGGACCGTGGATTCAGCATGAAGGGTGCGTACTCGCCGTCTAATAACCACCTTCACTGACGCGTCGTAGCCCTGCCAATCTACGAGCCCCGACTCCAGCACAAAGTGGACGTTCTTGTCTCCCAGATCCGGTCGCGTCTCGGCCAGCCGCTGAATATCACCCAGTGGACTATGTACCTGGCCTTTGATGTGATGGGTCTTGTCGGCTTCTCGAAGGACTTCCGGCAACTCGAAGACGCGGCCGAACACGCAGCTATCAAAGAGCTCCACGAACAGATGCTGGTTCTTGGGATCTTGAAGCCTGTTCCCTGGGTTCTGACGATTCTAGGTGGAATTCAGGGCCTAGTCGGTAACTATGGGCAGTTTATGACATACTGCGCTGATCGAATAGCGGAGAAGAAGGCCGTGAGTACTCTTCTGATGTAAGGTGGATCATCTCTGATATCCGCAGGAATGGGAAGCATCCGGCAGCAAAGTCCCCCAAGATATTATTTCCTGGCTGTTTAAAGCAATCGACGAGAAGGATCAGTCTGCTCCTCCAGGAGAGCAGGCACTCAACGAAGACGGCCGACTCCTCATCATCACAGGCAGGCAAGTCCAGTTCTTGTCCTCCGTGCTGAATCAATTGAATCTAACATAAGGCAGCGACACTACGGGGGTAGCTTTAGCAAACGCGTTCTACTTCCTAACCAAGCATCCAGCCGTCTACAAGAAGCTTCAAGCGGAGCTCGACGCCGCCTTCGCAGAAGGGAGTGAGACGTCGAACATAAACAACGAAGCTCTTCGAAAACTTCCATACCTCGAAGCCATCATCAACGAGACCCTCCGTCTCAAACCAGCCGTCCCCAGCGGCCAGCCGCGACAGACACCACCGGAAGGCCTGCAGATCGACGAAGTCTGGATCCCAGGCGACACCATCGTGGTCGTCCCGCAATATGTCGTCCAGCGAGATGACCGGTATTTCCCAGCAGGAGACGAATTCATACCCGAGCGCTGGCTGGATCAAAAGGATAAGTTGGTCAAGCATGAAGGGGCGTTCTTTCCCTTTCAGCTCGGTCCGTCTTCCCTTCTCAAACCGGCGTCGAACACGAGCTAACATTTAATTGTCTATGGAGGTCGATACGGCTGCGTCGGGAAGCAGCTCGCTCTCATGGAGATGCGCCTTGTCATTGCACGTATAGCTCGAGAGTTCGATATTGGTTTTGCACCCGGGCAGACGGGCGAGGCGTTTGATCGGGATGCGAAAGATACGTTTACGTTTACTGTTGGGCCGTTGATGCTGGACTTTAAGGGACGGAGTAAGTAGGCATTAAAGATCTTTCGATCGCGAATAGCAGTGGAGAAGCTTCGGATTCCTGCGTTGCCGAATGGATATAACCAGTTGCGCCTGGATCCTGGCAAAACGAAGCCTTGGTCGTCAATCATGCCCTTGGAGCAAAGTAGCTTGGGGACACTGCTCGGATCGTCTGCCTGGCCAGTTTGATTCTGTCAAGGCTTTCGCTACTTCTACCCAGGCTCGGATCCTCTTCGTCTACTCATTTGAAATGTGTGGCAGCAGATCATGAATAGTATTTAGTTATACAGCTGCTGTTCGTGGTATCGATATGGTACAGATTGATCAGCTTATTTCGCCTCCTCCTTGGCCTCGTCCGCCAGCTTCTCCAGCTGCTCCTTGCGCTTCTTCAGGACCTCCTGCAGTTCACTGGCCGTGTCCTTCAGCACACTCTCCGCATCCTTGCCCTTCTTCTCGCCGACCGTCTGCAGATCCTTCAGCTGACTGAGGACCTCCGAGCCACCAGGCACAAAACCAGACCACTTGTCGAGGTCGATGTTGAAACCGCTCTTCTCAGCCGTGTTCTTCGCCTGCCCGACCTTATCCTTGACATACTTCTCGACGTCCTCGGTCTTTCCACTCGAAGCACTGTCCTTCACAAGACCCCACAGCTCAGAGAAGTTCCCCTTCTTCAGCTTATCGGCATTGTTCTCCACCAGCTCCTTAACCTTGGGGTTCTTGTCAAGGTACTGCTTCGACTCCTCCATGCCCTTGTTCCACGCCTCATCGCCCAGCTTCTGCAGCTTCTCGCGCTTCTCCTGGACAAGCTTGCGGATCTCATTCGCGGCGTCAAGGCTAGCGCCCTTCTTCATAATCCCACTGATCTGCTCCCACGTCTTGTTGACCTCCTCCTTCGCCTGCGGTCCATACGCATCACCAAGCTCCTTCAGCTGATCGATACTCCCACCAACCTTCTCCTTCAACTGCGGGTGGTTGTTCAAGATATCCTCCGCAGCATCGCCCCCAAGATCCAGCAAGCGGTTCAGGTGCTTCTGAAGGATACTCATCGCCTGGAAGGCAGTATCAGCATTGGCGCCACCCTTCCGACTAAGGTCCTTCATCTCCTTATACGCGTCTTTCATGATAGCATCAAACTCCTCGCCATGCTTCCCCCTAATCGTCTCAAGGTCATCAAAGAGCGTATCAACGTATCCTCGCGCCCCAGGGATCCAAGCCGCATAACTGCCCGCAGTCTCACGAAGCCACTGGAGCGCCTTATCCGGCTCGGGTGCGTTCTTGACGAGCCCCTGTTTTACGCTGTTGGCGTAGTCCTGTGTTTCCTTGACGGTGCGGACGGCGGCCTTGGCGCCGGAGAAGTGGTACCAGGCGTAGCCGATGCTGAGGGCGACGGCGCCGCCTGCGGCACCGCCGGCGAGGGCTCCGCTGGATCCGGGCGAGGGGTTGGAGGCTGTGGACTGGAAGCGGGTGGTGCGGGAGGTCTTGGGGGCGTGGAGCTGGCGGCGGGCGGCGCGGGCGGCGGGTCTTGAGGTGCGGCTGAACATTGTGGTTGTGTTGTAGGAATTGAGGTAGGAACAGTGAGATGGGAGATAGATAGGTAGATAGAGTTAATTGATCAAGTGGGTGCTGGTGAGAGGGCGTTGAAGGTTTTTGTAGGCGAGGTGTCAGGGCTGTCACGATGACATCATCGACATGATCATCGGCGGGCCTCCCTGTTCCTACTGCCTCCGGACACATGCTGACGTCTTCAATTACACAACTTGGATCTTTGTTCCGGTTGCAAATCGTATTTGGATAAACTCGAATAATAATAGTAACGTCACTTCAGGGTCCTGGCGTCCGGGGTCTTCCCGAACCTTCCCCGACAGCAAACCGTCATCGCGCCCCTTGACCATGGCTCCTGTCTTTCCTCCTCGTCCGCAAACCAGTCCCCCGGCTCAGTGCTATCCTTCATGATGGCTGTTGGCGAGGGGAGACGCGGAGTCATGGGCGCTTCCGGTGGTTAGCACGTATGCGGTCCCAAAAAGATGCTGAGCTCACCTGCATCCATATATACGATTCCGAGCGCGAGCTGATACACGGGAGCCCGCTGATAGGGTCTAAGACGAGGAGCACTGCAATGGGCTACAAACTTGATCAAGACCTTTTGTCGCTTTGGCCGCTTCCCTAGCATCCACTGCGACTATGCCCACCTGTATCACTGGCTGATCTGTGGATAAACTTCTTGGTCTTCCTGTTCTATTGGGCGATTATCTCAACGGATCGATTGCTTCGCGTTGGCGCGCGAACGAGGTAGCAAACCCGAGCCCGGTCAGGCCATCAACGGAGCAGACATGGAATCTTGCCAATTAACCCAGTCCGCGCCTCAGCGTGGTGTCGGTGAGGGCCGAGGGTTGCCGCGGCGATCTGGGTTGTCGTCCACTGTCAGGATTCTCGTTCGTGACTCCTTCGGCTGGTTGGTTCTGTCGACCAGGCTATGGTCCGGTCTTCTGAGGGGTCCAAGATCCCGGCCGGGGTAGGCCGCGGCGCAAATCGTCTTCTAACGAGACCTAGTGAGGCCCTACCCGCGCTTGTTTGTCTATACAGCCTCCCAATCCATTGCATCGACGATAAAAGCCCAATCATCCGCGACCCGGTCATGTCCGTTGCGAGAGGTGTCATGCTTCGCCACATGAGCCTCGGCCAACTCATATCCCCGCTCAATCCCTCCCAGAACCGCCTTCAGTATTTCAGCAAGGTCATAGCTATGGAGCGGCTTCACTTCTTCGACCCTAGTCGCAGAGTAGAAGTCATCGCGTAGTCTCTCATCAGCCGAGAGGTCTGCCGTCTTCCACCGATTCCGCAACTCCTTCGCCCGCTTCAACTGATCAAATGTATTCCCACTTCCCAGCACAGTATGTAGGGGGCTCGACTTGACCTGCAGCGCGTCGAGAACATTCGCGTGGTACCGGTGCGACGTCGCCCAGGGGAGGTTATTCTTTGCGGAGACAGTAACACCGAAGACGGCGAGTAAATGCACGAGCGCACGTTCGAGCAGGGCGTAGTATTCATGGAAATCGAGCTTAAACATAATCTCGGCCTGGGCGATTTCGTCTGCGTCCATGGCTTCCCCCGCGGTGGCGGTCGCGCGTTGGTATCCGGCGTCGAGGAACGGGAGCTTCCATCTCAGGCGGGCGGCGATTTTACGGAAACGAGCGAGTTCTTCGGAGGGTGATAAGTGGAAACCTGGATTTCGATCTGATTGTCTTTGGGTTCCGGCGGACGCTGGCGCCCAGCGAGACTGGGAGAGGCTGGACATGGTCGTGCTGAGGGGTTGGGAGGAGGCCAAAACACTCAAAAGTGCGCACAGCCACACAGAACTACTGAGCCACAGGCAAGCCACAGCGAACGATGGGATAACAGATGAAAATGGATACTCGTCACTTCGCTGAGCCCGACCGCTAGTATTCGATACGACGCAAAAGATAAATAATGCCGTGGCAGAGAGCATGAAAGATGCAATTGACGGTATAAGAAAGAGAGGACGGCCGAGAATGGGATGCTGGAAGATGGAGGATGGTTCCTGGTGAAGGTGTTCCTTCCCAATATATATCTGAGGCATTCACTGCCATCCCTCAAAGCCTCAACGTTCATTCAATATTCTTCATCTTCACTCTGATACAGCCAGGCTCAAGATCGGTGTCATTTTCTATTTCCAAAGTGATCTAGCTAACATGAGATTGAACAGATCGATCTATAGACGGTGGTTTCTTGCAGTCAAAGCAGTCACAGAAGACAACAGAGAGCATATCAAGGAGAAGACTGTCCCGAATCAGTACTTTCTTTGCCCAAACCCTCGAGCAGGACTTACTGTAGGCATGCTTCAACCCAGCAACATAACTTCCGACGACCGTCTCGCGAAGGGATCCGGTGAGACTTGCAATGTACTCGATACTCGACAAAGCACGATGGATGATCTATTCTGTCAGTCCAGTCGATACCCTTGGGAGCATGCTTGGCTCACCTTATGCGACCCCTTCCCATGCAGGTTCCTCCGCAGCTGCCTCCGAAACTCCGACGACAACAAGGTATAGTTGGACGTGATGCCCGACGTGAGGGCAAAGTTGATGAGCAGCGAATACCCCACGGTCGCCATAGCCATTTCACCAGGCTCCAAGAACGCCGTCATACTGACAAACGCCGCGGACCCAGCTGAGCCGCTACCCAGACCACCGAAGACAATATACAGCGACTCCCAGAACCCGGTGTCTCCATTCCAGCGGAGGAACTGAAGCAGATACGAGATGCACGCGATTAAACCAGCCGCGACGAGAACGGGCTTGTAGTTGCCTGTTTTCCGAATAAAGAGCCCGGCCGACAAGCCGCCGATGGCATTGCCGACCACCGCGGGGATCAAGTGCGCTCCTGCCACTGTGCTTGACGCCCGCTCGGAGACCTGGAAGTAGAGTGGCACCGTGAACATCATGCCGACCTGGGCGGCGACCTGGAAGGAGCTGACGAGGTAGCTGGCGGCCACATTGGGGCGTTTGAGGATTGCAAGATCGAATATCGGCTCCGCTGCGACGTAGAGCTCAGTGTAGATGAAGAGGCCGAAAGTCAGCATTGCGGCACTCGCTAGGAATAGGGTAGGGAGAGATGCCCAAGGGAACGCCTTCCCGCCTTGATCGAGGAGGAGAATCAGGGTGCCGATACTGGTGGCCACGAGGATGGAGCCCCGGAAGTCGACGCGGCTGATCTTGGACTGGCCGGAAGGCTGATCAGAATGGACGAGCTTGAGTTGAATGACAACGAGAAGGGCGGCGATCGCAAGCAAAGGAGCTTGTAGCAGAAAAGCCCTGTCCAGGTCAGCATCATTCCTCGAATAATCCAAGGCCAGTACCATCGCCAGCCAATTGTATCAGTCAAGACTCCGCCAACAGGACCTCCAAGACTGCGACCAAGCGTCATGGCCAGGTTGATGATTGATCGCCATGTCGCGATCTCTCGCTTGGCCACGATATCTAACAATGTCAACAGGTACACTCTACGACCAGGGCAGAGCCTACCGGTGATGATGATTGCGCTCATGGTCATGACGCCCGCGCCTCCAATGCCGCTCAGAGCACGGCCAACAATTGCAATCCACATGTCTGTTGCAAGTCCACTGAGCCCAATCAGTATGGTGCGATGGCTGGATCGGCCTAACTCACCAAACCACGCAGCCCAAGGCAAGGAAGAAGTAGGACCAGAGCAGAAGCGGTTTCCGGCCGTAGATATCGCCCAGCTTTCCATACTGCATACTGTCAGCGCGACTCAACATACTCACTCATCCAGTAGCTGACCATCGGCTGCGCAACGCATACTCCGAGAGTATACCCAGTCGACAGCCAGGCGGCGCCTTGCAGGCGGTTGAACTCGGACGAAATGCGCGCCGTCGCTGCCATGACGAGCGTTCCATCGGCATTGGAAATGAACTCGCCTAGAGTAGAGTTAGCAACTGCTCTTCCTCCAAGAAGGGATTCATACCAAGAAGAAGCACGGCAATGATGCTGCCAACGCTGGTCAGCACCTGCACCGGCGGCTTCGACGGACTCTCCGGGACCGCATCGCTTTCCTCGTCGGCGACAACATTCGTGGTAGCAATTGCCTGGTACTTGGGATGGCCCGGGTTCAACGGGGTCGTCTCGTCGGACTGAGGCTGGGCCATGTTTGCGGTGATGAAACAGTCATGGTTCGAGACTGGCAAAAAATAATAGTCTGAACGTCGGAGTTCAGCGATAAGCACGCCATCTTTGGAGAGGATTGTTCTATGCAGATGCAGGATCAGGATGCCAGGAGCTCATCGCCCCTAAAATGGCGCCATCTGGTCGTCTCCACTGCAGTTCGGCCAAGCTCATACTTATGGTTCGCTCTCCAACTCTTCAGCTGCCAGCACAGCCAGCACAGCAGCATCATGAAGTTCTCGTCAACGGTGGTATGGCTTTCGTCGGCCATTGCGGTCAACGCCATCTTTCCCTTCGACCTTCAACAAGTCCTCAGTCCAGCGCCGTTAACGGGTAAACCCAACTTCGTGTTCATCATAACCGATGACCAGGACCTGAAGCTCGACTCAATTGACTACATGCCCCTGCTGTCAAAGCACATCAAGCAAAAAGGCACCTTCTTCAGCAACCACTTCGTTACGACCGCGCTGTGCTGCCCGTCACGAGTCAGCCTGTGGACTGGCCGCCAGGCACACAACACGAACGTCACCGACGTGAGTCCGCCATATGGAGGATACCCCAAGTTCGTCGACCGCGGCTTCAACGAGAATTTCCTGCCGGTGTGGCTGCAATCCGCCGGATACGACACCTACTACACCGGCAAGCTGTTAAACGCTCACACCGTCGACAACTACCATAGCCCCTATGTCAACGGCTTCACTGGGTCTGACTTCCTCTTGGACCCCTTCACCTATTCGTACCTGAACTCGACGTATCAACGGAATCGCGATGAGCCGGTCAGCTACGAAGGCCGGCATACCGTCGAGGTCATCACGGAGAAAGCGCTCGGATTCCTGGAAGACGGGCTGAATGGCGACCGTCCTTTCTTTCTGACGGTTGCGCCGGTTGCACCTCATTCCAATGTCGACGTTAGCGCTCTGGGGAAAGGACATTCCCCCACGGTAATGACGGAGCCAATCCCGCTTGATCGCCATAAGGATCTGTTCAGCGACGTGAAGGTCCCACGGACCTCGCATTTCAACCCAGACGAGCCGAGCGGCGCCAGCTGGATCAAGACCTTACCGCAGCAGAACAAATCAACCATCGAATACCACGACCACTTCTACCGCCAGCGCCTGCGAGCTCTGCAGGGCGTCGACGAGCTCGTTGACTCAATCGTCACGCGTCTCGAAGGCAGCGGCCAGCTCGACAACACGTACATCATCTACACCTCGGACAACGGCTATCACATCGGCCAGCACCGGCTGCCACCCGGAAAGGCGTGTGGGTTCGAAGAGGATATCCGCGTACCCTTGTTTATTCGCGGACCCGGGGTGCCGGAGGACGAAGTCGAAACAGCCGTTACAACGCACATCGACCTCGCGCCGACTATCTTCGGTTTAGCGGAGATCCCATTGCGCGAGGACTTTGACGGCACGCCGATCCCACTGCCGAGCTCGGTGGGTTCGAACGCTGTTTCTATCCGTCATGAGCACGTTACTGTTGAGTATTGGGGAAATTCGTACCTTGAGGGTGAGAGGGGAGCTTTGAGTAAGTACTTAATGCGTCTTGACGAGCAAAGAAAACTGACAAGATAATCTAGGTAACCCAGCGAACCTCCCGTTCTTCAACAACAACACCTACAAGTCAGTGCGGATCATCGGGGAAGGCTACAACCTCTACTACTCCGTCTGGTGCAGCAACGAGCATGAGCTCTACGATTTGATCACCGACCCATACCAACTAAACAACCTGTTCACCTCTAAAGAACAGGCCAGCGAGATCTTCGGCTACCCTCTATTACAGGTAATCAGCAGATTAGACAGCATTCTGCTAGTCCTCAAGTCATGCAAAGGCGCGACATGCATCAAGCCATGGGACGTCCTGCATCCGGGCGGAAGTGTGCAGAACCTGAAAGACGCATTGAATCCGCTATACGACGCATTCTATACCAGCCAGGCGCGAGTCTCATTTGATCACTGCGAACATGGCTATATCCCTGAGGTAGAGGGACCGCAGGATGCGCTTCCGTTCACGAGATACGGGTTGAATTGGGATGTTTGGACATAAATCGTAGAAAGTTAGATGAGCCATAACAAACCAAGGCCTGAATTCAAGATTCCACCTGCATTATTGCGTAGTGCATCTCGTATGACCTGAACTCGATCCTCCATGATCGTGGAGACGCGGGCACCGCATGGCAAAACCCCGACCCAACGTCAGGAAGAACCGTTGGAAAAGTAGAACAGAAACAAGCCCCGCAAACCGGCATAATTTAGATCGATAAGACGCCAACGAGTCAGGATCTGGGCCTCGGGCTAAGCGAGTGCTGATGGAGAAGTATGATTGCGCCATAGCGCGGTCCGCTGTCGACAACGCAAAACATGCGGTATGCCCGCTGGCAACGTAATGCCTGGGCCTGGTAGCAGGCGATAACTGGAAAATTGTGGACATATAAGGATGCGGAGTTTCTCCTGTCAGATACGATGTTGTGCTTATCCTAGAATCCGAACCACGGCTGCGATGAAGGAACAGTTTGACGTGGACGTCGTTGACGCCGAGAAGAACGGCCTTGCTCTTTCTGACTCGAGCATTTCTCCCATTGTAAAGGATTGGGACGACAAGGAAGAGAAGAAGCTCAAGTTCAAGTATGCTGCCGCTCCTGGGTGCCTTCTCATACTGACCCAGCAGACTCGACACGATCCTGATCCCCATCCTGGGCTTCGCCTTCTTCGCCCTCCAGATCGACCGAGGGAACATCAGCGCCGCGCTGACATCGACCATCACCGAGGACCTGAACATCACTACAAACCAGATCAATGTGGGCACGCAGTTGTTGTCCGCCGGCATCGTCATCAGCGAGATCCCGTCGAACGTGATCCTGCAGCGAGTCGGGCCTCAACGGTGGCTGTCTGCTCAGCTCTTTGCCTGGGGGCTGGTGGCTACATTTCAGTCCTTTATCCAGTCGTACCCAGCGTATCTGGTGACAAGGTTTCTGCTTGGTCTGTTGGAGGGTGGCTTCATCCCCGGAGCGCTCTACTACCTGTCGACATGGTACAAGAAGGAAGAGACCAGTCTCCGGGTGACGCTCTTCTTCTTCGGGCAGATGTTCTCCGGTGCGACGTCGAGTTTGATCTCAGCCGGGCTCCTGACCCTGTCCGGGAAACGCGGTCTTGCTGGCTGGCGGTGGATTTTCCTCGGTACGTCTCAGTCCAATCCCATAAACGACCACGCTAACTCAACCAGTCGAGGGCGTAATCACCCTCTTCATCGGAATAGTCTTCATCCTCTTCGTGCCCCCAAAGGCAGGCGACGGCCGACCGCTCATCAGCTCCGTCACAGGCCGCTGGAGCTACCTGACGCCACGCGAATCGCACATCGCAACCTCGCGCGTCCTCCTCGACGACCCCAAGAAAAGCGCCGGGCACATCAAGATCACCGGCCGCGACATCTGGACCACCGTGCGCCAGCCCCGCATAATCCAGCACTTCTTCATCACGCTGGTCGCCATGTCCGGGTTCCAGGGGTTGACGCAGTACACGCCCAGCATGATCAAGTCGTTCGGCTTCAGCGCCGTGCGGGCAAACGCATTGGCGTCTGTCCCGGTGTACTGCGGTATGCTCTGGGTCCTGATCCTCTCGTATCTCTCGTACGTCACCTCACCCATACCTACTAGGAACGAAGCTGACAGCAGGTAGCGACAAGCTCAACCACCGCGGCCCCTTCGTCCTCATCGCCATAACATGGAACGTGATCTCATACGCCTGCCTGCGCACCACACCAGCAACATCAGGCCAATGGCACAGGTACGGCGTGATCGCCGCCGCAAATGTCTCATACGCGAGCATGCACGTCCTAAACATCGGGTGGCTATCCGTATACTGCAAGACGCCGCAAGAGCGCAGCGTAGCCATGGCGTACGTCACGACCCCTTTATCGATCGTCAACAAAGAACTGACAGACAAAGGCTGGTGGTTATGGCCGCCAACTGCGCCGGCATCTCCGGCTCCCAGATTTTCCGCACAGAGGATAAACCGCTCTACCTGCATGGGCTCACGGCCATCTGTGCCTTGGCTGCGGCGTCGTGGGTGCTGGCACTCGCGTTGAACCTGCAGAGTTATTTCACGCATCGGAGGGGAGCAAAGGGGCTTTCAGCGTCAAGGTCGAGTTGATTGCCATATGCATCTGCATTGCAACTGGGAACGTTGGCTTGAATTAAGTCGTAATTTCATTTACATACAATTGAAGCGAGCGTAGTGATATGTCCATGTTCCGAATGTATTCCATCGTAGGGCCGACCGCACGTAACGACTGTATGCCCCATCGCACTGTCCGACCGGCTGACCCGACCCCCTTGTTATCAAAAGCATCCGTAGATCTGTAGGACCAACGCACCGTGAGCCCACAACAAGTCGCTCAAAGCTCATCCTTATCCACCCCCTCAATCTCCAGCAACTCCGTCTGGAAAATCAAGGTCGCACCACCAGGAATAACCCCCCCGGCGCCGCGCTCCCCATACCCAAACTCCGGCGGAATCGTAAGCGTCCTCTTCTCGCCAACACACATCCCAAGGAGACCCTGGTCCCATCTGCAAAAAAGCACCGTCAGCAACGAAACACCACAGACCCCGATCCCAAGATTGTGAACCATAGACAACTCACCCCTTGATAACGTGCCCGGCCCCAAGCTTGAACTTGAACGGCGTGCCGCGGTCATAGCTCGCGTCGAACTGGGTTCCGTCTGCGGCGAGGGTGCCGCGGTAGTGCATCTTGACGCTGTCGCCCTTCTGCGTCTTGCGGGTGCATTCGACGGCGTGGGTTGTTTCGATGCCGAGGGAGGCGGCTTGGGTGAGGCCGGTGAGGGCGAAGGTGAGGATCGTGGTGAGGATTGCGGTGCGCATTTTGGATCGGAATTGGGGGGATGATTGATGGTTGACTTGGATTGCTGGTGTTGGTGGTGTTGGAAATGGAACTTGCGGAGGCGGAGAGGAGGAAGCGTGGGGAAACGTGGCGGGACTTCAGGCTGTGCATAGCATTGCTGAGTCAGCGGCTTTGTGCAGGTCTTGTTCACTCTACGACAGTATGGAGAGAGGGTCAGGAAGAGGCGGTGGCAGCGATACAAAATTAGATTAGATTTATCAGGAGAAAGGGTAAGATGCGCTATCTATCGTGCTACCAATCGCCAACCCCATCTGCACGCTGAACAACGGGAAATGTCCGAAAAGTAGACAAGGTAGAAAAGAAACGAGATGCCAATGTTGAACAATAAAACTACGCAAGTTTACTGTCCCTTCTTCGTTCTAGGTACCCGGAATAGCTTGTAGAGAGCAACGGCGACGACAGTGTTGAAGACAATATAAACCCACAAGAAACCAAAGTCGCGCCAGCGGTTGCCGTAGTCGATGCTGAGTCCGGCCAGATACTGATTCGTGTTGTCGAGTGAACAGTACTGACACTGCTCGCTGCCTCGCGCATCCGGGTTAAGGATGTATCCCCCAGCCAAAGACCGGTACGCTTCCGTGTACTCCTGACAAGTCTGTTCCTCCGGCGCATGGAACGACAAGATCTCGTTGTCGGCGCAGTGCATGGGCGCATCACCAAGCGTGGTAGCCAGCAGAGACCCCACCAGGTAAGTAAACGGATTTACTCGATACATGAATATCCAGAAGCCAGGGAGGGCGTCGGGGCCGGCAAGGATACCGCAGAAGGCGTACATCATGATGAAAAGGATGTTGGACAAGGACGATGCTATCTCCGCGACCTCAATGCCGGCGATGAGCATGTGCGCCAGCGAACTGGCAAAGAGGAAGACGGCCCAGAGGTTGAGCACGGTCAGAAGGCTCCGGGAGTGGACGGTGTCTGTGTACTCCGCGTTCTGGTACAGGCCGACGGGGTAGAACCAAGTGAGGAAGCAGAAGATAGCCATGATCTGTAGACGGGATGAGCAAGTGTTATGAAAGAGAGAATGGGAAGCATACCGTATTCCAGAAGAACTCAACAGTTATATTCGACATCATGAACGCCTGCCATGCATACGTTTTGGATTGCCGCTCGCGGGACTCGTAGAGCTTTCGCTGCGTGACGAACACAGGAATGATTTGCATAACAAGTTGGACGGTAACGAAGAGGAAGACAAAGACGCCGAACATCTGGTTTTGTAGTCCTTGCCGGGTGTTGTCCATTTTGAAGAACGAAAATCCGATGAAGAGGGACTAGACGGATTAGAGGAGAATACAATCAAGAGTGGAGGACTTACCGATCCAACGGTCAACAACACTTTCGACCAGATATATGACGGGTCGCGCCAGTATTGCTGGAATACTCGACGTCCGACCTGGATGAACTGTTCGGAGAAAGGGGCTGCAAACTCAGTATAGCTGGATTTGTCATTTGGATCGGAGACCGGGGATGGATGGTTTGCCAGCTCTCTCAGTTGTGCAAGCTCGCTTCGTACCTCCTGGTACTCGGCACTGCTCCTCCAAACTTCAGGCCAGTCGATGTCTGAGTGAGCGCCTGGTGCAGCCCCAATGACCTCAAGCATGTGCTCTGCCGGGTTAGCACCTGGGGGGCAAGGCGAACCACCATTGCGGACAAAGTAGTCCATGAGCGTGCTTGCTCCTTGACCAACCTCACCAAAGTACACTGTCTTTCCCTCGCCCGCCAGCAGAAGGAGTCTGTCGAAGCGCTGGAACAACATGGCCGAAGGCTGGTGGATGGTACAGAGGATCGCTTGGCCATTCTTGGTCAATGTCTCCATGAGATTGCAAATTGACCACGAGGTTTGACTATCCAGGCCAGAGGTAGGCTCGTCTAGGAAGAGCAACAACTTGGGACGAGCAGCCAGCTCAACACCGATGGTAAGGCGTTTTCGCTGTTCGACATTGAGCCCCACGCCTGGAACTCCAACAATGGCGTCCGCGTAGTCTGTCATGTTCAGCAGGTCAATGACTGAGTCAACATAGGCGAGCTTCTCGGCCTTGGTATATTGCGGCGGTTGGCGGAGAAGAGCACTGAACTCCAATGCTTCCCGGACGGTCGAAGTGTGCAGATGAAGGTCTTGTTGTTGGACATAGCCAGTTTTTCGTTGGAAGGACTCGTCGCGAGAGTGGCCATCAACAAACATGTTGCCTCCGACGACTCCGATCGTGGTGCGATTCGCCAATACATCCAGAAGAGTAGTCTTGCCGGCACCGGACACGCCCTACAGAGGTCAGATTATAATATGAGGCGCGCAAGGCGACTTACCATGAGTGCTGTCAAAGTTCCCGGGCGAATCCAGCCGTCAATGCGGTCGAGGATGCGCCTCGGTTCGCCTTTGATTTTGATGTCGAATGTCACATCTTCCCAGTGAAATATGGAAGACTGCTTCTCCACGCCGGAAACCACGCCAGGCTCTTCTGGTGTAGTCTTCTCGCTCTGAGCCACAGGTGCTGGCACCTGCTCTTCATCAGTCTGCAGTCGCTTGGCGTGGGCCTTGTGCGCCTTTCCACGACGGAACACAAGCACCTCCCCCTTGGAGCGCTGAGAAGCAACGATTTCAGTCGTGACCAAGTGACAGACGGCCAGAAAACAGGTGATAGCAAGGATGATCCCAAAGTTTCGCCAGCGATGACTATACTCATAACCGTATGCGGAGCGAACAAAGGCCGTGCCCTGCACAACGTCTGACCCTGGAGTGGCGCCAACCGTCGAGCAGACCTTTTGGTCTGGTGAAACATTCTCATAGCCAGGTCCAGAGGGAACGAATCCGACACAGGGGAACTCGCGACCGTCAAATTCGTTGACCATAACCGCTTCGAATCCATACGAGATCGGATTGAGCCACCGGATCCAGGAGGCCCAGCCGCGCATGTAAGAGACCGGGATGGCAAAACCGGTGTACAATACCAACGCCAGCAGGATGATTGCAGAAGGCGCAAGCGCTTGCTCAATCGACTTTGTGATAGACGCAAAGAACCGGAAGAACATCGACATCGACATCATCATCATAAACGCGATCAGGTACAGGAAGAAGAACGCGCCAGGCTCACGCCGTAGATTGCCCATGAAATACAAAGTCAGGCCGGTGAGCAGGGAGTTCACAATTTTGTACGGCATATCGACGATCATTGAAGCGATGGCCTCCGCGCTGGGATGATAGAGGGCATATCTGTCGTGTTTCTCGACGATTGTGCGTTTCTCGTACAGCGAGAGAATTTCGAGGATGCTGGAAAAGGCACTCAGCAGGACCATCATGAACAGCAGAGCGCCACGAGAGAAGAACGAGGTCGTATTGTTAGGCTGGTTGTAAAAGATACTGGCTATAATCAAGGCTTCGAAGACGTTTCCGATGAGCATGGCCACGGGCACGCTGGGGTCGTTCCTCAACCGTCGGAAGGCCCCCCATAAACAGAGCCGGATCTGACCCCAGTATGACAAAGTATAGGGAGATGTCGTCCGTTGTTTCTTCGACTTCTCCGCGTCACGCGATGATGAGAAGAGATGCAGATCGGTCGCGTTGAAGGGATGAGCGGTGTTGTACTGGTCGATATCACGGATCAAAGCCTGGCGCTCAGGGCTCTCTTTCCAGCGCCGCGCAAATTCGTCGGAGGTCCGAGGCACCTGATTCTCGTGTCCTGGACGGATGATGCGCTCAACTGGGCTTGACATGGAGGTCAAAAAGTCAGGCGTTGTTTGCGCTTCCGGACAAACAAACCCAAGCCGTTCAAAATAGTCCTTGGCTTCCGTTGCAGGTCCAAAGTAAATCTGTCTCCCCTCATAGAGAACAGTAACTTTGTTGAAGATCTATCGACTCGTTAGTATTTTCGCGATGGCTAGAAGAGCCGACGTACCTCGTATGCTGCCTGAGGAGCCTGGTAGATGGCCACACACGAAGTGACGCCAAAAACATCTCCTTGCGTGCGCAGAGTCCTGCAGAACTCAACCGCATTCGCACTATCCAGCCCACGCGTGCTATTATCCCAGCACTGCAAAGGGGCATAGCTCAATGCCGCTTCTGCGATTGTGACCCGCTTCCTCTCGCCTCCGCTGACCCCTCGAACGAAGTCATTCCCGACCTTGGTGTTGATGGTATGGCTGATGCCGAAGGTTGACATGATAACATCGCGTAGGTGGGTAGCGTAGTCCTGGCGACTCATGCCCCCAGGGATTTGGCGAGGGGTGCGAGCAAGGGCGGCAAAGTAGAGAGTATCTCCGACGACGAGCTGGGGGTAGTGGGCGTCGACCTCGGCCGTGTATATCGCTTCGCCGCGGAACTGCGTGGACATCTGTTTCGGGGTAACGCCCTGGTAGTTGATGGACGATGACGGATCGACTTCGAAGCCGTAAGTTTCCTGTGCAATGGTCTTCAGTAGGGTAGAACAGCCTGACCCCGGGGGCCCGAGGACGCAAAGCTGTTCTCCGGGAAGGAGCAGCCCGTCAATGTCTCGAAGAATCTCGATCCGCTGTTTCTTCCCACCCAGCCACTGTCGCGCGAGGGTGGGTAGCTTCAGAAACGCATTTCCCACACTCATCTGATAGTCGACGGGGCTCCCATAGCCTGCCACATTGAGGCCCTTGAAAGCAACACCGGACACTCGTGGTGGCGGCGCATCGGTCGAGTTGTATCGGACATCATAGAACGCTTTGGCCCAGGCTCTGGCATTGAATCGGCGGCTGTGGGGATCGAGAGACGCGTCTTTTGATGCGGCGAAAGGGAGCTGATTATTCGTTTGCCTCGACCGCTCACTGAAAGTTCGAGCCAAGTGTGTCACCTCGCGGTCGGATTCGGCGTGCTTGTCGGCCAGAGTCGAGCCGCAGCTGTTGGCAGGACTCACACTGTTGGCAGGACTGACACCGTCCGCAGTCGGCAGTGGGCTGTCTGTGGTGGAATCCATGGATGACAGATGAGCACATGTGTTGTACCACAGAAAGGAGTGCAGGGACTCAGGTATTTATACGAGCTTTGCCCAGCTCGGGGTTTGGGCGAGTGAATGTCCGACCTCATCTAAGAATAGGCGACTGTCATAACATGGTGAATTGTGATCTGACCAGCTGAACTGTGGCGGATTCCGCGGACAACGCGGAGAGTCAACACCCGATCCCGCCGTCGGCGCAGTGACACAACTGTCAACAAAACAACCCTTGCAATCATCCCTTGGGACCCTTGGGACCCTTGGAACCCAAATGTCAGATCCAAGTCCTCGGCCAGCATGACCCTTGCTGCGCGAGCCAATCAGCCACGGCCAAGCGGGATTGTCCGAGAGTCCGAAAGGCCGAGGTGCATGACTAACGCTTGGCGTGGCCGCGGGCTCGGGCTTATAGCTGTCCGATCGCCCTCGTCCGCCAACTTGGTGATCCATCGCCTGATGTTGCATCCAAAATGGAGCCCCATCGCATGAAGCTCTCGGTATTAAGATCTCCCGATGTATAGAAATTTACTGACACTGCGGTAGTGCCTCAGGTGCAGAGAGCGGAAGGTCTGTACTCGGGATCCGATCCCCATACCAGCATTCCAGCTTGCTGACAGGCTCCAGCTGAGATGTGATCGCGCAGAGCCACAGTGCAAACGGTGTCGGAACAACCGCCTGCAGTGTGCGTACCCCGATAAGAGAAAAACACGCGGTTCGAGGTAGGTCGGCACCTCCTCCCTGACTCAAGCCCGTCTAATGGATGGGGTCAGGCAAAACGCCGACATCCACCGTCTGGATCACCGGCTCGAGGCTTTGGAGGCACGACTCAAGGCAGCTGCGACGGCGAATGCGAATGAACCTCCGCCGAAACACAACAATCCAACGGAGTCGCCTCAAGTGAACCTTGAATCAGAGACAGCGAACGACGGTATGGGTAGGCCTCATTTGCAAAGGTATGAATACTGACCGCGACAGGCCTTTTATACCGCATGGTCAGCGGAGCAAAGGACAGCATCGAGTCTCTCACCACCCGTTCCTCCGAGCCCTCATCTCCCTGGGCCCAATCCACGGTCAGCAGCGCAATCACTCGTCTGGATACCGCATTGGTCCAGTTAGCTGCTCCGTTCCCTCGACCGGGAAATCATGTGGCAAACGAGCCGAAAGTCAATCTTCCAAGGCATGAAGCAAAGCAATGCATAGATAGTATGATTGTTGACCCTTGGCTTACCTGGTATACTGACGGTTGTCAGTTTTTCTGGACTTCATCCTCCCACATGCGACTGTCTTTGTCTCGTTCAACTCGATCGTGGATCCAGAGTTCCTGAGGGCGCTCCCTCACATCATCGATTCACCATATGCCGATGTCAAGCCGGTTATGCGGGTGATTTACCACTGTGCGATCTATCTTGGCCAGAGCCTTGCAGCCGACGACCAGCACAGGAAGGCGAGCAAGACGTACTATACTTGTCTCCAGTCGGTTCCCAAATGGCTTGAATCAGCCGAGGGGACGAAGCTGGATATTCTTGCAGCCGCCCTCACCGTAAGCGTGCCTCAAACACTCCCTAGATTATACGTTAACCTTGGCCAAGACATGGCTCGCAATCAACAACTTCGACTACCATCTGGCGTGGCAGTTCCACCGCGAGGCCTGCCGATTCGGAGACCTCCTGGACATTCATAGTGTAGACTTCAGTCCGCTTGGGACGCCCCAGGAAGAAGCCGACAAGGAGGTCAAGCGCCGGTTGCATTGGTATCTGGTCGAAATTGACTTCCTTTTCAGGCTCTGGTACGACAAGCCCAGGGCGCTTCGATGTGATCCGACCCAGGTCAGGCTTCCCGCGGAGATCTCGCCGGCGACGAAACAGCCCAAACCCCACGACTGCATTCTGTTTATTGTCTGGACACGGGCTCTTTACATCATAGCTGATTACTTCAAGGCGCGTGAGACATTGACGGAGGAAGCGCTCATCAGCAATGTGGATGATTATTGCAATCAGCTCACCGAGTTGGTGGACGATTGGGACATGCTCTCCGTAGCGAGGTCGCCCAAGGTAAATATGGTCCAGTCGTGGTTATACGCGGAGTCAACCATCGCTTTCCACAGCATGATCATATATATGCGGCGAAAGGCGTCTGCGACTGTGTTGAGCACGCACCCACAAGCAATTCGTTCTGCGAGAGCCATCATCAGTATCCTAGACGAATGGTCGCAAAGGAACATCGCGCCAGGCGGAGAACCCCAGAGCTCGTATATACTGTAAGTCTGCTCTATAGTCTGTCGATTCCTTTTTTGTTGATGCGGAAGCTGATGTGAGAAGACTTATCACCTTCTATCCGTTCTGCGCCTTCTTCACGCTTTATTACCATATTCTCTCGTCAGACGATCCCAAAGAGCGCGAAGAGGACATTTCCTCCCTGGAGAAGGTCATAAAGCTCATGACCCAGGCAAGCAACATCCGACCAGACTTTGTCCCCATCGCGAGCGCAATGGGCGCGCTGAATGATGTGTCGCGGGCCGTCCACTCGGGTGAGGAACCTCCCCAAGGCCTGGCAGTTGTCGGCGCGGTCCGTCCTCGACAAAGTATGGAGCCAAACCTCCTCGCAAGCGGTGCAAGAGAGATAGCGATGCAGGCTCCGTCGCAAAGGCCGCAGGAAATCCCGACCGGTAGCGCTCCGGCCTTTCCGCCCTTCGAGTCACTCCAAAACCTCTCCATGGACTTACCCCTGCAAACAGCGGACCAGCTTAATGACGCTTTTGGTGTTCCTTTTCAGCTCGGAAGTCAGGTTGCGATTGAGCGGGACCCTGCTTCGAGTGCCAGGCCCGGTACCGCTCGGATGGTGTCACAGCCGGTGGATTTTGTGCGGGCGATTGAGACGGAGCTCATTTGGAGGGATTGGCATGAGAGCTGGTGGAGTATACCGGACACCTCGCAGGCTGATCAGGCTGGCAATATGGGATAATGTCTGGAATTGCATCTGGCTGAGGGAGGTGAGCAACACCATGAACATTGAAACGAGGGACCTCGGGACGAGGGAAACCGTCTAAGCCCGAATTGGCAGCCGCGGCGTCATTACGTAATCGTCCAAAGTAGTCTAGCGTGGCTCTCATGCGAATTCTGCCAGGTTCATGAACTTCATGCGCCAAGGCAATGTACAAGCTGCAAGCACCGTCAGGATGGCTTCAACTCCCTTTGCATCTCTTCTTGTGACGCCTGACGAGCTTCACTCTGCTTTAACGGGCTCATTCTCTTCACGGCGCATCATTCCCGTAGCAGTTGGCCAACCATCTCACCTTTCCTCCTATGAAGCCCACCATCTCCCCGGGTCAATGTAAATATATATCATCGACTCGCTGTAATTACGACCACCATTAACTCGAGGACAGATTTCTCAACATGGATGAGATCAGGGACCGCGAATCTCCTTATCCACAAATGCTCCCTTCCGCATCACACTTTGCCAACAGCATGACGGCACTAGGTCTTCAGCCAGACGATATCCTGGTAGTCTACGATGCGCTCGAGGTCGGACTCTACTCGTCGCCTCGCGTAGCCTGGGCCTGTCGCTACTTCGGGCATCGAGATGTCCATGTCTTGAACAATTTCCCACGTTATGTGAAAAAAGGATTTCCGATCGCGACGGGGCCTCTATGTACTCTCCCTCCTGCGCCACAGGGATACCCCGTCAAAAATCCAGATCCAAGAGAGGTGATATCCTACGACGAATTACGCGACCTTCTCTTATCCGACAGGAGCTCAGCCTTCCAAATCATTGATTCCAGGATTCCTGGCCGATTCTCGGGTGCCGAGCCAGAGATCAACGCGTCCTTGCGGTCAGGACATATGCCGTCGGCGCTGAATGTGCCCTTGGCGTCCATTCTGGACGAGGACAAGGTCATCTTATCGGCGGAAGAGCTGAAGGAACGCTTTCAGGCAGCTGGAGTGGACGGAGAGTTGCCTGTCGTGCTTACCTGCAACTCCGGGGTCACAGCAGCAGCACTCGATCTTGCGCTGCAGCTAAGTGGGTATGGAATGAAGCGGAGACTGTACGATGGGAGCTGGATGGAGTGGACGAGGAGAGCACAAGACGAGGGATTGGTAGTATCAAGCGACGACAAGTAGGCCGTGAAATAGATTGTTTACGCTGTTCTTGGCGAACAAGGGGTATTTCTTAATCCGGAAGGCGCGACCGCCGGGATCGGAGCTGAGTCAGCCGATCGTACGAGCGGGATGCTGACTAATGCGCCTCCCCGCCACCGTCAGCATCAAATTTTCGTGAACCCCGCAAACTTCTTTGATTCTAGACTCGATTATACAAAAATGTTTCGCAGCCAAGTAGCGTCTGCAGCCCGCGCTGTTGCGACAAGTCGTGGTTTCGCGACGGCCGCCCCGGTCGCCGCTACTGCGCGCAACCACAAGGTCGTCGTTATCGGCGGAGGAACAGCCGGTCTGGCCATCAGCCACCAGCTGCTGCGCTCTGGCCGCTTTGTCAAGGATGACATCGCCGTTGTCGATCCTGCTATCTGGCACAACTACCAGCCGGGCTGGACGCTTGTTGGCGGCGGATTGAAGACGCGCGAGCAGCTGCGCCAGCCGCTCGCTGGCCTGATCGACCCCAAGCTGAAGTTCTACAACGAGAGTGTTGGCACCTTTTCTCCGGAGGAGAACTTTATTACGCTCGGAAACAGTAACAAGCTTAACTATGATCACCTTGTTGTCGCTCCTGGTATTACTCTCAACTTTGGCAGCGTGAAGGGTCTGTCCGAGGCGCTGGCAGCCCCGGACTCCAATGTCTCCACCATCTACTCCTACGACACCTGCTCCAAGGTTTTCCCCACGATTGAGAAGCTCCAAAAGGGCTCCGCTATCTTCACCCAGCCCGCTGGTGTGATTAAGTGTGCCGGTGCGCCCCAGAAGATCATGTGGCTTGCCCTGGACTACTGGAAGAAGGCTGGTCTCTACGACCCCAGCAACCCCGCCGGCTCGGCCATTAAGATCGCCTTCGCCACCGGAACGCCCTCCATGTTCGGTGTCCCCAAGTATAACGCCAAGCTCGAGGAGCTGCGCAAGGAGCGCGGGGTTGAGGGTCTCTTCCAGCACGACCTGATCGCCATCGACGGCAAGAAGGCCACCTTTGCCCGCCCCAACGGTGAATCAAGCGTTACTCGGGAGTTCGACCTCCTCCACGTCGTCCCCAAGATGGGTCCCCACGCGTTTATCAAGAACAGCGCCCTCGCCAACGAAGCCGGCTACGTCGACGTCGACGACGGCACCACCCGCCACAAGAAATTCGCCAACGTCTGGTCCGCCGGCGACGCCTCCAGCCTCCCGACCTCCAAGACCGCCGCGGCCGTCACAGCCGAGGCTCCGGTTCTGGTCCAGAACATGCTCCGTGCAATGGACGGCAAGGAGCCCGACGCCACGTACGACGGGTACACCTCTTGCCCCCTGACCACCGAGTACGGCAAGGTCCTGCTCGCCGAGTTCAAGTATGGCGGTGTTCCCAAGGAAACCTTCGGCGAGTGGTTCGGCATCGACCAGGGTACGCCTAGAAAGGAGTTCTACTACCTCAAGAAGCACTTCTTCCCGTGGGTGTACTACGAGTCCATGGTTAGTGGCAAGTGGGGTGGTCCTAAGGGGTGGTTGTAATGGTAGACTAGGTCATGTACATTATGGGATAGACAATAATTAATAGGACTGCTTTAGCGTTCAACCCCTTGGGTAGGTAGGCAATGATCCTCGGCACTGGTGAGGAAGAAGCGATTGATCGCCAAGTCCATTCCTGGTCCTCCATCCCAGAATCGATCACCATCTCCGACGGCAACCATTAGTTCAGTTCCAGATTCCTTCGACCTCTGGCCGGCTGTTGAGCAGAAGATCCAGCCGACTCAGCCGCAATCAGGCTGTTTGCCGGGCTTATCCAGAGCCTCTGTGGCCATTTCGGCACCATGCACCCTCTTCCGCCACGGGATGGACAGTTCTCTGCCCGAGTGCCACCAAGCGATATCTTACGATGCTTAAGAGCGCAGCTGATCCTTGCCGTCTTGTCTCAAGACGCCTTGTCTCGAATCTAGACCACGTACGGCTCGACCTCCTCGAGGGCGCCTGGATCCCACCAATGACCACCGGCCCCGATATTAGCGAGCACATGGGCCGCCTGGGCATGGAGACCGTCCGGGGTATGTGAGGCTTTCTCAAAATATCACGGAGACTGGGCAACGCACGCCCCCGCCCTCCGGGAAAATGGATGAATAGACGCATCCCCGGATTCGATTAGGCTCTGACACTCATGCCGCGCCCCCTGCTCGATTCTAGACCCGCCCCAATCAATGCCGTCGACATGTCGCATCGTGCTCGGCTAGAGTTGCACGCAGACGCCCCTAGCATCGACCGCAAGCTTAGGCTCTGCATTGTCAGACTCTTGGTCTCTGATTTAGCCGGTGTGTCATGATCGCGTGAGTTGGGGTCGTCTATATCTTCTCCCCTGTTCCTCCTCGGAGCGAACCGCACCTGACTCCACGCGAACCCTCCCCATCACCTTCTGTGGAGCTTGTTGGAATTTTAGGCGACCAATACTCTACGATATGGGCAAAGACACGTTCACCCTCGCCGGGCGCGAGTGGCCCAAGGTGACCTGGTGGAAGATGAAGGGCATGCGCTTCGTCTATCTCACGCTGTGGGCGGCAATGATTACCTCTGCCACGAACGGTTTGTACATACCAGTCTCCTGAGAGAACCGGCATTAACTGCTGCAGGCTATGATGGCTCCCTGATGAATGGACTTGAAGCACTCGATGAATGGAATGAATGTGAGTAGACCGCGCACAGACCCACGCAAGCTCTAACAAGTTCAGCATACAACCACCCCGAAGGCGCAACCCTTGGTCTGCTGGCTGCGTCCATGTCGATCGGGTCGATTCTCGCCATCCCTGTCGTCCCGTACGTGGCGGACATTTGTGGTCGCCGCTTCGGAGTTGTTATCGGCTGTGTGATTATGCTTTTCGGCGTCGTCATGGTCTCGATCGGATATAAGATTGCACTGTTCGTTGTTGGCCGGATAATCCTCGGATTTGGACTGGGAATCGCGCAGGTTCGTGCACTGCTTTGGTGGGCGAGCAGGTGTTGACTGGTTGACAGGAATGCTCGCCTCTTCTTGTTACTGAGCTCGTGCACCCGCAACATCGAGCCGTGTACAGTACGATCTACAACTCACTGTGGTATGTGGGAAGTTTGATCGGTGCTGCCGTCGCGCTTGGTATGTGTTCAGTTGATTCGCAAAGACGTTGCATTAACATCCACAGGGACAAGCAAAATCCATGGCAGCGACTGGTCCTGGCGTGTCCCCTGCCTGTTGCAAGGCGTGCCATCTATCTGCCAGCTGATCTTTATCTGGTGCGTCCCACCGTCATGACTTTGAGATACTCCAGCTAAGACAGTCACAGGATGGTCCCTGAATCACCTCGCTGGCTGATTTCCAAGGGCAAGCTCGCGGAAGCCAAGAAGATCCTGGCGTACGTCCACGCGCAAGGCGACGAAGACGACGAACTGGTGAATATCGAATTCGACGAGATCCAGCAAACGCTCGCGCTCGAGAAGCAGCTTGAGGGCAACGGATGGTCTGAGCTATGGTCGACCCCCGGCAACCGACACCGCTCGATCATCCTGATTACGATCGGTTTCTTCTCGCAGTGGTCTGGCAACGGCATTGTCTCATACTTCCTCCCCAAGGTACGTCTTCCTTCCTACCCAACTACGATCGGCGCCAACATCAGCAGGTCCTCGCCCTCATCGGCATAGAAGACACGCACAAAGTCCTCAGCATCAACCTCGGCCTCAACGCCCTCAACGTCGTCTCCGCAACGGGAATCTGCTTCTTCGTCGACAAAATCGGCCGCCGCAAGCTCTTCCTCACCTCCGTCGTCGGCATGATCGCCTGCTTCGTCTCCACAACCATCGGGCTCGCCCGCTTCCCCCACGGGCCCGGCGGCGCCGACGACCACGCCGGCAACGCCGTGATCGCATTCATATTCCTCTACTACATCTTCTACAACATCGGCTTCAGCGGCCTGCTGGTCTCCTACTCATCCGAGATCCTGCCGTACCGCCTGCGCGCCAAGGGCCTGACGCTGATGTTCTTCTGCGTCGCGCTCAGTCTGCTCTTCAACCAGTACGTCAACCCGATCGCGCTGCTGCACATCGAGTGGAAGTACTACATCGTGTACTGCGTCTGGCTGCTCTTCGAGCTGTTTGTGGTGTGGAAGTTCTATATCGAGACGCGGCGCACGCCGCTCGAGGAGATTGCGAAGTTCTTCGATGGCGACCGCGCGATTGTTGGGGGTGCCGCGGCAACCGAGAAGGTGCATGAGCTTGTTACGGTGCAGACGAGGAATGGGGATGAGAGTGAGAAGGGGCCGACTGTTAGTACGGAGGTTCGTTAGATCGATGGGGATGAAGCGTGATGCTGGCTCAATCCCATGTCGCAACAAGGGATAACAGCCCTTGCATTCGCAAATTTGGATGCTTTTGCTTAAACTGGTTACTATATACAAAAATATTCTATTCAGTGCCGTCGCTTGGTTCCGTGGACATGGGTCGGGTAGGCTCCGATGTCCACAGGGAAGATCCATCATACACCACTCCTCGAAATAATCCCGTTCTCGCCTGGCTCTGGCTTTATTTGACTGGATTTATCTACTGCAGCCGGGCTAAGTGGACGTATTGTGATATCTCTAGCTCCTCTCTGCTAAGACCGGGGTGCTCTCCAAGTCTACCTAGGATACCCTGCATAACCCTTTCATGCACGTAGACGTGGCTAGGCCTTCTTGGCCGCCCAAAGCGGAGGCCATGGATAAGCTCTAGGATTCAAGGCGCTGATCAGAGGATGATTGTTCTATCTTTGCAGCAAAGGATTTCGAGTAAATGGTGGGAACAGATCATAGTAGCTACGCGCTCTGCCTTCGCCCATCTGTTCTCACCATCAGACACAGCAAGGGAATTCAAACAGCACCGTAAACCAGACGACTAACTAACCCACAACACCTCACCACCCCCCTTACGCCTCGCATTCGCCCTCCGATAATACACCGTCAAAGCCAGTGCCAGAATCGCCGAGACAGCACTCATAGCCGCATTGACCCCATGCCCCAACCGGTAAGCCGGTGCATCCTGGGCCCTATATATCCACACCCCGATGATCTGGCCAGGTCCCGAGAACGCAATGTTCAGAGCAATGCTGATTGAACTTGCCGTCGTATTGCGGACGTTATCGCCAATCCACGCATTGAACGAGGGGAGGCCGCCGTAGACGCCGATCGTGGCGATGACGAGGAAGGCGTAGCGGGCTGTGAATGCGTCTGCGGGGAGAGAGGCTGCGAATAGTTAATGTTAGTTTGGGCTACTGGGAAGAATATCGAGATTTATGGGATGTTGGCTGGGTACCCTGAACGATGAACGCGATGGATGCCATAGCGCAGGATCCAGCTGCGATGATACCGCGCGACTGGAGACGGTCTGAGAGCCAGGCGAGGAGGAGCGTAATGGGGTATGCGATTGCGTACGGTGGGACTGTAAAGAGTTGAGCTTGCAGGTCACTGTGGCCGAGTCCCTGGATGATGGTTGGCGCGAAGTAGGACAGGGAGGCCACGCCCGTCGCGACGGTCAGGTAGGTCAAGTAGTGCATGAGAAGGCGAACCGAGCGCAAAGTGGCCTTTGCGTCTTTCCAGTTGAGCTTGTCTCGTCTGAGATGTGAGCGGTTTCTCAATAAAGACATATGGGTCAGTCTTACCCGGACGACCGCGAGGCTCCCAGCCTGCGTGCTTGTAGCTCTTTCTCTTCGACTGTGAGCCAAGATGCCGTCTCGGGGTAGCTTGGAAGGAAGAAGAAGACAAGGAGGCCAACAGCAACTGCGGGATCAGTTATCGGCCAGAACGAGAATGGACAACTCACCGGTCGGCACTCCCTCGATGATGAAGAGCCATCGCCAGCCCTCCAATCCCTGCCGGCCATTCAGATGCCCGACACCGTATGCAATCGCACTGGATAATCAGCAGATGTTCTCTGGAAGATATCAAGGCACCCACCCGCCAAACGCATTCGCGAGAGCAGCGCTACACAGGAAAACGGCAATGCGAATCGCGCGCTCGCTGGGTTTATACCAGAAGGTAAAGTAAAAGATCATGCCTTCGCACTGGAGTCAGAAACACGTCAGTCAAAAGACAAGCGGCATACCAGGAAAAACACCAGCTTCAGCCGCACCAAGGAAGAAGCGTAGCGCCGCAAGCCCAGCGAAATTATGGCTGAAGCCTATACCAAGACACAGGGCTCCAAACGCCACGACAAGGAAGCCCAGCCATCGGTGCGGATGGAGGACCTTGAGGGCGAGGTTACTGGGTGCCTCGAAGACGGAGTAGGCCACCAGGAAGACCATCAGGGCGATGGTGTACTGGTGGTTGGAGATGTGGTTGGAGTCCATGAGGGTGTCGCCCGTGGACGAGTTCAGGATGCGTGCATTCCCGATGTTCGACCGGTCCAGGAAGCAGAGCAGATTGATGATTGCCGTTGGGGGGAGCAGGCGCTGGTCGATTTTGCGGACGAGCCTGTTGAGACGGGCAGTTAGCAGGGATCCAGCATGGTAGGGCTGCCTTGGGAATGGCCTTGCCGTGCCTTTTCTCGGCCTTGGTCTCCGTCTCCTCCATACTGAAGTGCTGATGCGACTGGACCTTATCGATGGTAACCCCTGGGCTGAGGACTTGCACCGTCTTATTCTCACTCTACCCCTGGCGAGGATGCTCGCTTGGCGACAGTGTCCATGGGTGATACGACAGGAGCTCGTCTTCGCAAAAGCAATATGAACCACAGAACTTGCCTTTTTCTGGTCCGATGATCGACCGGAGTGTTTATAACTCCGAATTGGCAGGAGCAGCTGAGAATTAGCCGTTCGCACATCGGAAATGCCCTGGGGCAACTGAAGACATCACGACATTGGAGTCCCCCTCCCGCAATATGAAGAGCGTCGTGTCTTCTTCAGCCATTGAACGGTCGGCGCAGTAAGGGGCGCGAGCAAGGGGAACGCCGTGATTGCAAGAACAGGTGGGAGAGACGAGAGGTCGATGCAAACTTATAGAGAAAGGGCCGACCGCGCAGATCATTGGTCTGTCTGTCCACTTGACCATTAGAGGATCTCCGCTGACTGCTAAGTCTACTCCGTATGAAGGGGATCTCACCGCCGCTGCTCGGCTCTAGATGCTGGATGTTGACACCCTGGTGATTCACAAGAACCGGACGCGACAGTACGCCGACTGAGCTGCTCAAAGCCCAGCAGATAGGCACCAGACAGCGTCAGGGCAAACATGATACTGCACCAATCACGGGCCTGGAGAAAGCAGGGCCCGAAGGAGACCCCTCGTCATCTCGAGACACCTATTACTTGAGGATCCTGACGCTGCAGATTGAGACTTCTAAGCCCAGTCTTTCATAGCTAACCAATCTCGGCTTTCAAGGAACGCTACGTGGGAAGTTAAACCTTGACAGGAGCGTGGTTTGACAGCTAGACTACCTACTCTTCCTCCACGACGTCGACTTTGTTCTTATCTGTCTACTGTTAGCATGCAAGGAGTCTCGACGAAGTACACTCACAAAAGGCAATATGATCCTTGATATTGCTGGCTGCCTCGTAAGGCTCACTGTAGTACCAAACTGCATTCTCGATGGTTTTGCCTGTTGGTTCATCAGCATCTGGCATATCATGGATCCGTCGGATCTTGGGGTTGGAGTCGTACCATCAACCTCAATACTCCAATACGAGGCATAACCCTTCCACGGACAGAAGGTCGAATGGTTAGATGGCTGCAACACGCTCTTGTCTTTTATAGATGAGACGGGAAACTGGTCCGATGTCAGCATTATGCAGCAGAGCGGAGTTGAAAGTGCGCACGTAGATGTTCCCCTCCACCGTCTCCCATGTGTCTGTCTCCGCGATGACCTGATCCCCGACTTTCGCAATGGCGTGAGGCATGTTGTTAGGTATCTGATTTGATGAACTTGAGATGGTTGAGGTCGGCAATTGATGCTGGCTATAAGCAGCCTGCGGTGCGGGGTGATTACAAATCCAAGGGATATGCGTCATTCGCCTTAGTAGTGGACCATATACATTATTGTTATGGAAAGAGCAATTCCATGGAGGTCATTATAAATACTCGGATTACTTTCAAGCTCGGAATTTGTGGTGATGTTCCGCTTGGCTTACCGGCAACTAGATAGGATTATCTACCAGGTGCTCGACATCTTACTCGCCCAGAACGAATGGCCCAGCCACAGGGATAAGGGACGAGTCCGAAGCAAGGGATGGGGTGATTCAGAAGCAAGGAGCCCCTGGTTTCTCTACTTCAGCTGCCCCAATCCCGTGTAACTTGAGCCCAATGCCTTCAGCCCGACGACCACTCGGCGTTGCAAAGGAAGTGACCAGCTAGAACAGGAGTCATCTCAACATTCAACTCTATAGCCTATCTTCTCGACAGCATAGACATGAAGGTCATTATCGTCGGAGCCGGAATTGGCGGACTTACGGCGGGAATCGCCCTGCGTCGTAAGGGCCACGATGTCCAAGTTCGACCTCAAGACCCCCTCCAAGCAAGCACCGACTAACCATATTGTATAACCAGATATTCGAACGATCCAGTCTCCTCAGCGAAGTCGGGGCCGCCATCAACGTCTGCCCCAACGCCTCACAAATTCTTTCACAGTGGGGATTCGACTTCGAACGCTCGGGCATGGTCAGCGCGCGCAACCACATGAAAGCATCTGGTCGCACCCTCGACGTCGAGTCCTCGGTAACCTATCCCGACTTTACGCCCATATACGGAGGCCCCTGGCTGCTAGCCCACCGGGTCGATCTGCACAACGAACTACGCAGAGTAGCGACCGGCACTGAAAAGCCAGGGAAGCCGGTCGAGCTCACCCTGCGCGCAGAGGTCGTCGACTACGACGTGGAAAACGGATACATCACGCTGGGCGACGGGTCCACTCACCATGCTGATCTGATCGTGGGAGCGGATGGGGTTCACGGAGACGCCGTCCGCCATGTCCTTGGCCATTCCCTCTCCTCGATTGCCACGGGCTGGGCTGTTTTCCGGTGGCTGACGCCTAGCAATGAGCTGACGGGGGATCCTGAGATCGCGCCTTTGCTTGAAGATGCCCTCAGCGTGAGGGACGGCATGACCAGGTTCCTTGCTACCGACGAGGATATGAGGCGGATTGTGTGGTATCCGTGTGCTGAGTAGGTTCCAATACGTACCGGGTGGCTAGCAGGCTGACCATCCACAGTAATACGCTCCAGAACTTCGTTGCTGTGCATCAGGATCGGCGGACTGATGATGAGCGAGAAGGTTGGTTACCTCTGCATTTCCGAACCATGCTAATACCATACGATGCGTTAGACTGGGACCGGTCAGCCTCGGTGGAGGATGTGATATCGCAATACTCCGACTTCCACCCTAACATAATCAAGATTATCAGGTAGTGGAACAGTCCAGCCCAAGTACATCACTAACAATAATCAGAAAAGCCACTAACATCAAACGCTGGCCCCTCCTCTACCGCGAGCCTATCAAAACCCTAAGCAAAGGTCGGCTGGTCCTCATCGGCGACGCAGCCCATCCCATGCTACCCCGTGAGTGAATCGACCTCCCCAGCGCTCAAACATACACCTAACCAGCAGCATCCACAGACCAAGGCCAAGGCGGCGCCCAAGCAATCGAAGACGGCGCCGCACTCGGCGAGATATTCACCGACATCGCAGATAACCCTTCACTCGACGAGATCCGCGCCCGTCTGGCAATCTTCGAACAGGTGCGCCTCCGACGCGTCTCAGCGATGCAGGTCCTCTCGGACGCAGGACAGGACCGGGTCTTTGAGGTGCGCGAGCGGGCAAAGCAGTATATGCCGCCGGGCGTGGAGGTGCCGTCTTCGATGAAGGAGTTCCGGGATCATAATTTCGGATATGATGTGCTTGAGGACAGTCGGCGCCATTTACGGGAGTATTTGGATGGTGTGAAGAATTAAAGATATTACTCTGGGTTAACTATCTAGTTAGTTCATCTATTTCCTGAACTCTACACCAAGTCAAATCATACTACTCTAACAAACTATCAATCAACCTCAATCCCCACATTATTCCACAGCCTCACACAAGTAAAATAATTCCGCTGCACACACTCCCCCGCCTTAATCCCGTCGTCCGCCGTAAACCGATACTGGAAGAGATAGCAGCTCGTCGCCTTATACTCCTCATTGACCTGCCAGTAATTAATCGCGTCGGTCGACGAGAAGTCAAGCTGTTCCTGCGGCGCCAGGGCGCGCGAGAGACTAAATGTCATGCCCAGCGCAGGAGCGATCTTGTTGGTGTCGTAGTTTGCGCCGGAGAGGGGGATCTTCCCGCGTGGGAATTTGCAGTTTTTGTCGTGGTAGAGGGTTAGGGTTATGGGGTCCTGGCATGGTTGGACTTGTTAGAATGGTGCTCTATGGTTGGATGTGGAGGGATAAGGAACTGGAGGCTTACACCTGGATTGGGAACAGCACCAGGCGCGGGGGAACTGGATGCCAGAGGGCTTAAGACAGCGAGTAGCAGTAGCAATAGCGAGGCCCAGCCTCGTGTGAATTGGGACATCGTTGCAGAGCGTATGTGGAAAAGGGGTAGAAATGGGGTTCGCACAGCTGATGGGATGGCATGGGTATATGGCGTGTTTGTATGTCAGCCACGAATAATATGAGAGAGCTTGTTCAGGGTTTGAACATATCATGGGATATACAAACAAAGGACAAGATGAATCATGAGACACAAATCTAGCGTGATCTGCTAGTATCACACTGCGTGTCGTAGACAAAGGCACCTGCAACAGACTGCTTTCAACTCGGATCAAAAAGGCAGATAGGCCGCCAATCCTGATATTCGTGCTAAGCCACTGGGAAGAGCTCAAACCAATGGAGTGCATTGTTATGTGACGGGGTACGATTGCCCCAGACCATGATACCATGATAGCCTGTTTCTTAATTGCATTTCCGGGCTAGTCCAAGTCATGGGCCTTGTTAGGCCAATGGGTACGTTCCGTTCATGTGCTCCTTCACAATAGAGTGGTATAGAGCCAGACTGACTGAGATATCAAGCTGTTCCGGGGCAACATTAAATCCAGCACAGTAGAACTGACTGCTGGGGAGGGCATTCCAATACTCAGGTCGGGGTGATTCTGCATTTATGTTGATGGTTGCGGGTGGTTTGGAATCTACAGTGAACGTGGTCAGGTTATTTAATTGTGCCTTTGCGCTTTAATTGATGGAGGAGGATAGAATATAAAATATCGATTCACGAAATATTTTTGTTCATGATTCCAATGAATCCTTAGTACCTGGCTACGCCCGGGCCTGGCATAATAGGGCATGAGATGTAGTAAGATATGTGAAAGACATGCAACAAAGACACCATTTATTGATTGAATCCACCTCCTTATGTGGACAAAGCGAACATGCTATTCTAGGAACTGATGTAACAAAGCCTAACCACGCACAAACAAAGCGCAAGAGCTTTGACCCATCGATCTGATCCTCCACCTCGAACAGCATGCCTACCATCCAACCAAGCATACCAACAACCCCAAACACCTAATCCACCCCGTCCGTCGACACCAGCTTGACAGCATCCATTTCCCCTTTCGTAAGCGGAAGCCCCGGATTATTCCAAACCCTATAACACGAAAAAGTCCCAGGCCTGATACAGCCCACTGACCCGGTCCCGCCATGCGGACTAACAACGCCCAAGACAAAATCCTTGCAACGGTCCGCAGAGAGATGGCTTTCCGCCCAGTCGCCTTTATCCCGAAGCGCCGCGTTAACTGAGAAGTCGAGCTGCTGCGTCGGGAGCAATGGCTGCGATAGGGTAAAGCTCCGCCAAGGGATGGAGGAAGCAACTTGGGCTGCGGAATTGGTGTCATCCGGAAGTTTGGAGCGGTGGCCCTGCCCGGTGCATTGGTCGTTTGTGTATAGGGTGATGAATTGGGTTGAGTGTGCCCACTGCATTCATGTATTGCTTGATTAGCCTAAGTTGCTTTCTATACTCCATGAGGTGTGGTATACTCACGATAGGATCACCCAATGGGCGGGCTACCAGTTGACCTGCTAGGCATAGCAGTAGCAAAATGGAGGAACAGCTATCATGAAACATCGTTGCAAGGATGCTGAGTACAAGGGTTTTTTTGTTGAGAGGAAAAGCTGCCGCATGGGAGGGTGCATATGTATCCCTGCAACAAGGACCCATCTATACCGGCCCTTGTCGTAAGGCCTAAAATAAGTCGAGCTAAAGCTGGACGACAAAGAGAGTGTTGGGCTTGGAAAATGAATGAAACATGTGGAATTCCTTTGTGCAGCAAGAAGAACAATTTCTTTGGCGTATCTATATTTGGTTCAAAGGAGACTGGATGGACAATCTATCTTTGGAATCGACCCGAAGATCGCTCCCCGGAAATATCTCTTGTCTTGATTGGGCTATCCTACGTCCAATTTTATTACTTCTTATACCAACCCATAAATCATCTGCAAAGGAGCACATGCTGTAGGAACGAGGCTACCAGCACAACCCAATCATTCCTTAGACAGCCAAATCCTTACACCCGTGAACAAACTCTTAGTCGTAGCACACAATGGAGTCCTCCCCCTGCCAACGCCCGGACTAAATACGCCGCCCTGAATGTCTCGCAAGTGTGACCTCTCCGAGATTTCTCAGGACCCCTCGTATTTCCGTAAACAAGGGCAGGACTAGTGAGAGATCCAGCTGCTCAAACGGCAAGAGGTCATTTCATAGCTTCTAGCTACTCGGCATCTTGGAGCTGTAGGACATTTGATCAAGCTAAAGCCGGGCTGTTTTGCTTTTGCAGTTAGGTTCTTTCCATATGTTGATGTATGGGGGTGTGGTATGGCCTGGTCGGTAAGATGGTCTGTTAGCTGCTACCTTTCCAGGCTATCTTCATAAATAAAGAGGATGTACTCACGTTATGCTCTATAGCACATACCAGGGTTGCTATGTCCAGTAGAAGAACTAAAGCTAGGGATATCCATAGGAATGCTAAGGTACCGGTGTGTCTTTATATTGGCGAGGTTGAAGATGCGAAGCTCCAGCTGACGATGATTTGGTTAGATTAATAGCTTGTAAAAACAACTCTGCAACGGGACACTTTCAATGGGGTATTTGGAGTAGATTTATTTTCTTTATAGACGACAAGGACCATTGGGTCATGTAATGGCTGCCTTACCTCTTTCTCTGGATTGAGGCAGGACCTAAAAGGAGGACAATGAAACTACCCCTTCATGTCATGAGAGCTACCATGGGTTAATGCTCCTTATCCATCCAAGCTCAAAACGTGTCCTACCCAGGCCAACTACCAGGAACCATCAAGAGCACGTGGGGCAGCAAATGCGTCTCATCCTGTCCCAACTCGACACATCTGCTTTTCTTTTATCCTTCAGTCTGATGTCATGCCTAGACCATCTCGCTGGAGAAGACTGCACAAGCGAGGAGGCCCCTGATGACTGCGCCGAGTTAGCAATGCGGTGCGGTGATAGCCCGAGTACGGTAGAATCTGGCGGGTATACGCCACCTGCATTCCAAAGCAGTATTGAAATCCTGCTTCTCTGAGGCTGAAAGTGTTGGGCATCAAGATCTGATATGCGATCCAACCCCTGCATATAAAGCACCGGCCTGATCGTTGTGCTACCCCCACCAGGTCCGATACGAACAGCGCCCCAAGATCGCGGCGGCCTCATTGCCGGGATCGAGGAGCAGTCCATCCGCGGCTGCCGCTTGGATATTTGATGGGCCTTTGCTCGATTTTCATTCCTCAAAGGGTCGGGCTGCCGATCTTGCGGTTTATATCTGCCGTCGAATCGCATAGCATGCTATCTGTCGCCACATTGAACCGTATCGTCCTGTTACACAGGAGCACGACAGGGAAACAAGCTTGGGCACACGATGCGGTGCACGACATCATGTGCATCATGTCTCTGCCCAACTGGACTTGAAGGTAACACGTGGGTGAGCGCTACTTACTCTTCCGTAATGGAAACCGAGAAGGAAGATATGCCCGAAGGAGATAGAAAAAGCAGAACCGAAGCTGTGGCGGTTCCTGAAGATGTTGCCGTGGTGGCAGATGGCGTAATGGTGCTCCAGATGGCACAATGCGTTGTTATATCCCCCACCCTTTGCTTTTCTTCATCCACGGCACCATCATGAACTCATCGTCCAAGGAGAAATGTTTTCACCGCGACCATCAGCCCCTATCTTCAACCAGTTTCAACCCTAGAAATATGACAGTTCAATCGCAATACCCTCTCAGCGACTACTAGACCCGTCCCAGAACGCACGCCCACAATGCAGCTATCCAACCACGAGCTCCACGAGATATCCATGGCTGGTCGAATAGCTTCAGCCTTGTCGGTACTGGGCGTGACAACCATCATCGCGACGTTCTGCTACTCGCCGACCTTCCGCAGCCCAACGCATCGCATCATGCTGCTCAGCGCCCTCTACAATATCTTCGACTTCGTCGCGACGATGATATCAGCCAGCGGCCCGGAAGCGGGGAATGAGTCAGGACTGTGCCGGTTCCAGGCGTTCTCGTTGCAGATGTATGTAGCTCAACGTCTGACCAACGATAAAGACGCTGATGACGTTGCAGATTTCCCGTGGCAGACGTGCTCTGGAAACTCGCTATGACATGGGACGTGTTCCTGGTGGTCTTCTGGCAATATGAGCCCGAGGCTTTGCGCAGACTGGAGAAGAGATATCTGGCAGCTATCACGACAATCACATTTATACCTGCTTTCGTCTTTCTCTTCGTCCGGAATGATACAAGGGGGCCGTTGTATGGGAGCGTCACAGTGAGTACCGCTGCTCAGAAGGATGCCCTAATGGGCGAAGTAACAAGCAGCCTACCTAGATTTGGTGCTCCGTATCTCCAGAATGGGTGCTCTACCAGATCATACTCTATTACGCACCGATATGGTACAATGCCGCACGACAGGAAAAGACAATGGGCTAATATCCTGCCCAGGTTGCTAATAGCGATGATATTTGCGCTCTACATCATCATCGTCCGCGAGCTCTTCAGACTCAGGCACGAGTGGCTGTTAACTCGAGACGACTGCCTCGTCTTATCCTCAGCAGCCCTACCAAGCAACGACAGCATCATCGGTGCAATCCTAAATAACACAAAAACGCCTGACGGTATAAACTCCACTATCTGTCTAGTTCCGCCTTATGTAGCTAACAAGCGTCCAGCCCCACTAATCCGCCAGCACTCCGCGGTCTCCCTACGCAAGTTCCTCCCCATGCCGATCCTCTTCTTCGTTGCGCTCCTGGCGACATGGGTCACGCCGACCATCGACCGCATCTACGCGTTCCGGCATCCGGGGCAGGAGCCGTACGGCCTTATGCTTGCTGTTGCCGGACTGGGGTCGTTACGGGGCTTTTGGAATGGGGTTATATTTTTGACGATGCAGTCGAAGAGCAGGAGATGAGTTCGCATTGGACAAACTGCTCGCTCGGGCAGGGGTATTTTCGGTATATATCAGCCTGTAGGACTCCCTAGCTTTGGTGGAAATAAGGCATAAGGAGATAACAAAGCACACCACCAATATATAAGTGCTGGCTTCAGTCCGACCGTATGTTCTTCAGACTAAAATATAATGCCATGGACCTTTCAGAGCAAGACATCTGTTGAGGTAAAATTTCGAGCGGCAAATTCATGCATCCCTCTATCATGATATTGACAAGTATGATAGGTAAGTCACCTTCCAACCACACATTTAACACCGGATAGTCAATGCTCCTCAAACGCAAGAACAACCCTCTGGATAGTCTCCTCGACACTCTCCGCCCGCAGACCCAACAAATCATTCGCCAGAGCCCTATCCTGTGCGTAATTGCTCCCAAGACCGGGGATATCACCATAAACCGTAGCGCGAACAAGGGTAAGCGCGCCACTGAAGTCGCCGGTCTGTAACTTGGCCGTGGCATCTCCAACTTCCACACTGGTCGTGGTCCGCTGAACATTCCACTTCGACGCCGTTGCGTTCTCTAGTGCCGCCAGAATCTCATTCTGCGTAGCTTCAACCGACGAGATGTAGAGGTATTGATTGGCCGTCGGTTCGGGCTGTCTTAGCAAGGAAACAAGGGCCCGTCCAAGCTGCTTCTCGTTCGTAAATGTGAACTTCTTGTCACCCGAGTCCCAGATCGTTGCGGTGCGGGTTGCGATGTCGTAGCCCAGGAAGCCATTCGCAATGCCCTATAATCGACACTGTCAGTGTTTCTCTTTGAAAATTGATAGGTTGATAGTAAAGGTAGCGAATACCCAGTCAAACAAGCCCGAAGACGCAATACCCGTCCAGGTAATCTCCTTCTCCTTCGCCTTCAGGTACTCAATGACCTCCCTCTTCTGCGCAAACAGTGGAAGCAAGGCCAGAACAGCATCGTTCTGACTATCGGCCGAGAACTCGGACGGGATGAACCTCGACACTCCAGCGTCGATAGCAGCATCAATGATGGTCTTCTGGTCGGCGAAAGCAGTGGCACCAACTGCTGAAACCACGGCATCTTGACCGGTTAGGGCTTCGCGGAGGTCCACGGCGGAGAAGTCGGATTTGCGGATGGTTACGCCTGGTGGGAAGGTAGCGGTGCTGGAGATGCGGGTTAGGACGGTGATGTTGAAGTCGCTGGCTTCCACAAGGGCTGCGAGGAGGATTTGGCCGATGGAGCCACTGGCCTGTGTGGGTGTTAGTATAGGAGTACCATAGTGATAGGGTGCCTAAAGACATACTCCGACAATAGCGATGTTCTTGAACGGAGAAGTCATGTTGCAGCTGGTTGAACTGGACAGGTGTATGACTTGGACTTCAGCATGAGAATAACCCTTTTATATACAAGTCCTGCGAGATTGCTTAGGAATCCGATCTGAATAATGTCCCTCGGCCCCCTCCGCATTCTCCGCTGCAGCCAATCACAGTGCCCGGGTCCTTCTCGCTCATTGACCCCAAATCCTTCAGCCTCCGCTCTCTCCGTCTCCCATCCCCCTTTACAAATCGCTGATTACGTTGATTTTCTATCAAAACATGCCTCGTCGTTTGATTACACCCGGCCGCTCCTGCCTTGAATGCCGACGGAGAAAAATCAAATGCGATCGCTCGCACCCATGCGCGTATTGTGTCAAAGTTCGCATCAATTGCAAATATCCGGCGTCTCGGCGGGATATTGATGATGAACCCTATGCTCGTGACTTTACGGCCCTGAAATCAAAGGTGCTGGCTCTGGAGAAGCGCCTCGCTGAACTTGGGGAACCTGTGCAGTCAGACTCGACGGAACATGGGCCAGCATCGACGCCATCAACGCAAAGCCAAGTGTCCCCCCAGACTCATGCTGGCATCACATCGTCCCACCCTTCGGCAGGCCGAACGGGGCCGATGACGCTGGTCAAGGCCCGGGGCCCGATAAACCTGAATGTATACCGCCCACCACCGCAGACGATGGCGGTGCTGTGGCAGATATACCTCGACGTCGTGGACCCTGTGCTGAAACTCTTCCATGTTCCGAGTGTGCAGAAACTTATCACACAAACGATCCGAGGTCGTGACAAGGTAGAACCAGCATTGGAATGCCTGCTTTTCGCGATTTACTACGCGGCCGTTGCTGCTATCACGCCGTCTGTCTGCAAGGAGGAGTTGGATGAAGGCAGAGCGGCTTTACTGAAGCGGTAGAACGTCCTTCAAGAGCAGTACAGGCTGTTGAATGCTAACTCGTCCAGATATCGAACGGTCATCGAGAACCTCCTATCGCGCCTCGACCTTCTACACTCGACCGACATGATAGTTTTACAAAGTCTGGCGCTCTACCTCGTATGTATCCTGCCTCATGGTAATTGAACGTTCCTGACCAGACTTACAGATCACCGCTCGAAACGACCCAGACGGTCCCGACGTCTACTCACTCACCGGCCTTGCCACCGGCATGGCGCTGAAGATGGGTCTAAATCAGGATCCAGAGGCACAGGGGTTCACGCCCTTTGATTGTGAAATTCGTCGTCGACTATGGTGGCAGATCTTCACGCTTGACACCCGGGTCGCCGAGGAGAGGGGCTCAGAACCATGTATCATGGAGTCAGCTGTGAACACACGCCTGCCATCAAACATCGCAGACGCGAATCTCCATCCGGCTATGACTCGCCTTCAAGGCGCTAAAGAAGGCCGAACGGAGATGTTATTTAGCCTGGTCCGTTTCGAAGGGAGTTATTTCGCGCGACAGATGGTGTTCTCGGCGAAGTTCGCAAGGGAGAATGAATACACAGCTCTGTCATCAGAACAAAAGGCTCAGGCAATCGAGTGTTTCCAGAGTCGGATCCAGAAGCAGTACCTGGTTCATTGTGACGAGGGCATACCGCTTGATAGGGTCATCGCCAGGTCCATCAGACTTATTCTCGACAAGCTCAAGCTGACGGTGCTTGAACAGACGAGTGCGAAGGAGACTCTTTCACGGAAGGAACGAGTGCAAAGACAGCAGGCCTGGATGGGGATTCTAAAAGACGCTGAAGAACTCCGGTCGCATAAGGATGCGCAGTGGCTCTGGCTGTTCCAGGTGTACATCGAATGGGATGCGCTCGTACATCTGCTTCGACATCTTCGTGCCCATGCGGATAGTACTGGCAACTGTGACAATGAAGCATGGGAACTGGCAAACAGGGTTTATTCGCATTGGCAGGGGTCCAAATTTGTACGGCGGGATTACCGATGGAGGGAGATTGAAGAGCTGTGGCTTCAGCTGGTGGAACGGCGGAAGCAAATATCGTGAGTAGGGAGTGACAGTACACAATATCAGGATCCCCACCTCGAGGCACGACGTTGGGTCAGCTGTTGTCAGTGTGTATGTGCGATTTTATAGACTTTCTAGACGCAGAAACGCTGCGGCTTACCAGTTGACCTCCATGGGCAGGAGCGATGCCCACCAGACCTCTGGACTGTCAGTGGCCTTCTTCACCCAACGGTACCATAACCACTCTCAGAATTAACCCTTTATCGTTCCGACAGCCTCGCAATATCATTGTCCTCATGGTGCATGATGGGAAGACATCGCCAAGTTTCCGATATGGGCTCACGGTTAACATCCTAATTTCTGTACAAGCAACCGCGCCCAAGTCATCTCTTATGCTTGTGATTCGAGGGTGAATAGGGCATCTCGAATGGCTCTGGTTCTATATGGGCAAAAGTCAGCTTAGGCCCGCGGCACATACAGCCGCTGACAGTACTAGCCAATGTCGTCCTGTAAAGGGAATGACCCCTATTTACAAACATTAATTGGGTCTTCAGAACAGTGGAATTGTAGAATGCCTCTGAAGGTCTACTCTGAATAACAGAGTTCAGGAGCAATAATGCTGGTCTTGTTCGATATTGAACTCTAGGAGGCTATGGACAGGATTCTTCTTTCACCATTTACAAACCCGGTGAATATTACATGGTGAATAATTGTATCCCTTTCATCGACAGTGCCCTTTCACTCTTTGAGGCACTTGATAAAGCCATTACTCCGACACTTCTCCAAAGTCATCATAAGTACCTCGAACTTCCCTCCACAATACCAACTCAGTGTCTTTTCCCAGCGAACCTCCAATTCTCAATCCTCACCTTGATTACCCTCCTTGAACCATCCATCAAGTCATCCACCATGTCGCCTTACAACAAGAAACCAACCGCCACCGAGTCCAAGGACTCACCTCATTCCTCCACAACCCCCCTGCTTTTTGAACAACAGAGGAAACCCGTCGAGAAGCCCAAGGATGAAAAGAAGCCCGTCAAAAATACCAATGATGAAAAGAAGCTGGCAGAAACCGAAACCCCCAAGTGGTACACCCGTCTCCTCGAAAAGCTCCCCTGCAACGAACCCGAAGACTACACGCTGTACATCGGCCTCCCAACCGCAGAGTTCAAGATGAAAGACCGAGTGTACGGCGGGCACACGGTGATCCTACAAGGCAAGAAAAGCAAAGCGTGCCAGTGGTGGTACGGGACCGGACGAAGCATAACCCCAGAAGAAAACTCCTCACCAACCCACGAGTCTCACCCTACCAAGAACCGGGAGAAGCGGTGCAAGCTGCACGAAGTGGTTGAGGTTGGCGTGCTAAAGGCCGAGCACTATGTGAAGTTTGCGGCGATTATGGCGAAGCTGGACAAGGGCGTTCGTAGCGGTCCTCTGGTCTACTGGGCGCTTGAGACCGCGCGGAAGGAGGAGCTGTTGCGGTGGAAGGATGTCGAGTTGGCTTTCTGCGTGTTGGGGCTGTCTTCAGCTTATCCTTTACCTTGAAAACTTTGAATTTCCTGTCAGAGTCACAAAGGGGAACTTGTTTACATCCAGGGCTCTGGAGTTGACGCGCTCGTGTTCTTTTTTGGGGCAAACCCTGATACTGCTTAGGGATTAGGTTACTCAACCTCCACTCTCATACAATTTTGTCGCTCGTTTATTATCAATTCGTCTTCAGAATTTCAATATTTCTTTCCTTACCGCAATAAATCACATTCAAACATGAATGGATCTTACCTTTCCACATAAATAGCGTAGTACATTACCATGTGTAGAACCTAGAGCAATGGCAAGTGCCGATAATGTTATTGTCCTCAACCTTACATTAGATAGCTCCAATATAGCTCAAGTACTATAGTGACAACCATCCTTGTGTATTGTCTTTTAGTCGTTAGTATTGGAAGTACCTATACCGCAGCTATTGTAGGGGTCTCATCGGGTAAGGATGAGGAGGACTCCGAAAGGGCAGCTTGAATGCTGAATGCAAATTGTGACGGTTTCAAAATATCTCCTACCGTATCTAAGGCTACAGCTTCGCCGAGGTTTTCCCATCCTTCAGTATCTCCAGCGCCTTGCCAACAGCAGCCTGGCCCTGCTCAATGGCTCCATCAACGAAGCCCCTCCATCCATCCGCCCAATCTGCACTGGCAAAGACAATCCTCCCATGGCTTTGTTGCAATTCCTGCAGATACCGGCTCGCACTACTCGGACCCCAGCATGCCCAGACACCCTTTGCATAGGGGTCATTCATCCAGTCGTGCGTCGCATACGCTTCCACATTGACATCCGGATTGATGTTCTTTTTCATTTCGCTGATGATGTGCTCGGAGTCCTTCTTTTCAGTGAGCTTCCCGTTGTATCCGAACCCGATACACCATGTCCCGGATGGACCCGATTGCTGCGTGCCATTGTGATCTGAGAAAGCAAAGACGAAACTGGACTTCGAATTGTTGGATGTCCAGAACCACCCCGGAAGTGTTTCAGAGAGTTTGAAATGGATCTTTGCCCCTTTGTTGATGTGCCCGTCTGCCACAGCTGCTTGGCGGAGAGGCGAGAGGGGCGGGGTGAATTCGATGTCCCCGAGGCAGTTCCTAACGGTGTGAGTACTATTGTCAAATATGAATGAGGAAAACATACAGCGGAAGAGTCGAGACCACAGTCTTTGCTGTAAATGTCCTCCCAGCAGTCGTTGTGACCTGAACCCCGCCCCGCCGTTGGTTGATCTTCTTGACAGCTGTCTCGAACAGCCTATCACCAGAATACTCGTCGAAGATTGCCTTCGCAAACGATGTCATACCCCCGTTGCCCAACTTATAAATTCCCGCCTTCTCGAACATTAGCGCCATACTATGACCGCCGAGCGCATACCAACGAAGTGCTTCCACAAAGCCCGTCTCTTTTCCGGGCGCACTGCCGAACGTATTCACATTCGATTCGAACAGGTCTTTCGCCCGCTGCGGAATATCCGTCAGTGAATCAAGCCGATCCTTGACAGTGAGATGGTCATATCTCTTCCAGGGCGCAGGCTCCCGAAGGGGGTCATGCGGATACGGCATGAGCGCCCTACTATCCAGCCCATCAATTGAAAACACCCGTCGAGCAACATTTTCCAGCGCAGCCCCATCAGACCCCGACAACTCTTCAACCTTCCCGGAAGATGGGGTGAACGCCTGCCGTTCCGGCGCAAGCGTCCCCGCCGAAGTCTTCAGATGACGATGAAGCCCGTATCGATGCAACTCGGTATACAGGTGAGGTTGCTCCCAATGCACCCAAGTCCCACCCATCTCGACCTCCTCACCCAGGACATTCGCGGTCCAAGTTCGCCCGCCGATGCGGTCACGCGCTTCGAGAAGTAGAATGTTCAAGTTGTGTCTCTGTGATAGATCCCGCGCTGCGATCAGGCCTGCAAATCCGGCGCCGATGACGATGGCATCGTAGTGTGGTTTTAGCTTCGAGGCTGGGGTGCTTTGCTGGACGGAGTTCGTTGTCAGGCCCGAGGTTGTGGAGGTTGGGGTCCAGAGGTAGCCTTCTTTTGTGCGTGGCATTGTGATGGTTTGCTGTGTAGGATCTGATATCGTTGATTGATACGCATATGCCTCCGGAATTATGTGTCGTATTCTTATATCTCCATCATTGAGCCAGCGTACCCTCGGAACGAAGGTTGTATTCCGAGCTGTCAATCTGATAGACATCGCTAGTTGATCTCATTGGACAATGCAGCTTTGGAGATCTGCCTGGACCAATCGCATTGGTTTCCTCGACGCACCTTTTCCCCGAATTTGGGATGGCTTTGAAGGACATGTGGGACTGTGACTCGTGCCTCGACCTCGAACCCCCCTTCTCGTATCTACGTTGTCCGTGGGGTATCCATCTATCTCCCCGCTCTCCGCAAGTTGATGCGATTAGCTGTCGTTTTGGCACACTGATAGTTTGATATGCTTTCCTTGATAACCATCGATGCTGTAATCCACACAAGATACCTAACGCCAGTGGAAGCGGGAAAAAGAAGATTGAGCCCTGGGGGCTTCATATGATGGTATGATCTATGGGTCCTGGGATATATCCAAGTTGTCTTAGTTTCCTTTCCGCTCGTGTAGCAGAGCCCTATTCAGCTTTGTCCTTCCACTGTACAAAATGCCCCTAGTTCTTGCCACCCCTGAAACTTATCGCCATGAAGTCCTTGTATCTATAGGGGACCTAATTCGTCCGCACTTGGTGCGATATGGGCGGAAACTACCCCGTCTTCCAAGATAAGAGCTGCCATGGACTTTGGAGAATGAGCGGTCCGAGCAGAGGCATAAACAGATGCAATCCCACCTGGCCAACTACCTGGGGATAGATTTCTCCCTGGAGCGTCTCTCAACATACTTTTCCGATTTTCATTGCCACCAAGTACATCTTTCAGTCACATTCAACAATTCAAAGGTGTCAATAATGGCGACCAATAGCAAAAAGTATAACGATGTGGATCCCGCTGAAATGGACAACAAAAGCAACTATGAAGGGGAGACATTGGAAGTAAAGGTACTATCGAATATCCTGGGCCTCAGCTTCCGAACAGATAACTCACCTCATCGATTCGACTGTAGAAAGGCTTCTCGCGGCTTACAATCCTTTCCATGACGGTGGTGCTCATGGCAACGTGGGAGGCGCTGTCCAGGTAGGCTCACATGCACTCATTCCACTCATCAGTACATAACCGAATGGTATAGTACGATGGTCTCTGCTCTTGTCAGTGGCGGGCCTGTCTCCTTAGTTTACGGGTACCTCTGTATGCCACAAAGCCTCTACGCGATGGACAGGAAACTGACTATCTGAAAGTGGCGGTTGTGGGAGGTCTCGCAACTGCGGCATCTCTGAGTGAGCTTGCATCCATGTCAGTCACCGGATTACCCTGTATCGACCAGAAAGCTGACGGCTCAGGTACCCGACCGCTGGAGGCCAGTACCATTTCACAGCGATTCTGGCTCCGAAAAGGCTCAAGAACATGCTTAGCTGGGCGATTGGGTGGATAGGTACGTTGGTAGTATCTGAAATCCATAAACATGTTCCTCACTCTTGCCACGCAATAACTATAGGCACGTTCGGATGGATCGCTTTTGCCGCAAGCGCCCCCTTCTTCGCAGCGACGATGCTCCAGGGCGTCGTGGTCCTCAACGACGAGACATACGGCATGGCCCGGTGGCAGGGAACACTGATATACTGGGCCTTTGTTGCGCTGGGCACAGTGATCAACATCTGGGGTAGTCGACTCCTCTCATTGGTGGAGACAATGGCCCTCGTCATTCATGTCTGTGCCTTCATCGCAATCTTCACCGTGCTCTGGGTATGCTCGCCTGTCAAGCACTCCGCGGAATTCGTCTTCACAACGTTCCTGAATAATTCCGGTTGGTCGAGCAGTGGACTTGCATGGTCTATCGGCATGCTCTCTAGCTGCTATGTATTAACAGGCTACGACGGCGCCATCCACCTCGGCGAAGAGATGTCCAATCCAGCAAAAGAAGTCCCATTCTGCATGTTGGGTTCGGTCATCCTCAATGGCGTCTTGGGCTTTGCCTTCCTCATCGCCATTCTGTTCTGTATGGGCGACATGGACGCAGCGCTGAATACTACCACGGGGTACCCGATCATCGAAATCTTCCGCAGCGTGACGGGTTCGCGAGAAGCGAGCAGTGCCATGATGGCGATTGTGATATTGACTGCGGTGTTGGCCACGATTGCGTTGATTGCGTCCGCGTCAAGGATGGTTTGGTCGCTCGCGAGGGATAAGGGTATGCCTCACCCGCAGATTGCTAGCCATGAACCCTGGTTTTGCGGAATATTGACTCATATATTAGCATTGCCTTTGCACAAACAACTCTCGAAATTGAATGACAGGACCCAAATGCCGACCGCAGCCATACTCGCAACAAGCGCCGTCTTAGCTCTGCTAGGCGTGGTGAATATTGGCTCAACCACGGCACTCAACGCGATCACGTCGCTTGCCGTCCTAGGGCTCAATATCTCCTACCTGGTACCGGTGTCCTTGATGCTCTGGCGCCGTCTTTCTTCCGCCCAGGTCACACTTGCCTACGGCCCTTGGAGACTCGGTGCTATAGGGGTACATGTAAATGTTGTTTCGGTGATTTATCTAAGCTACACGAGTATCTTCATGGTGTTTCCGCCATACCAGCCGGTGACTGCGAAGAACATGAACTACTCGAGTCTGATCTTCGGGGCGGTGTTGATATTCAGTGGGATATACTGGGTGTGGCAGGGGAGGAAGCAGTATCGGGGTCCTGATATTCACCTTCACATCTAGATTGTTATCATCACTTCCATGGCGGGTATGTCAGGATTGAGACCTTGACAAACCAACACATAAAAGAGCTTTTATAGGTCATTCTTATATCATCGATAGTTCCCCATCCAATATCTAAACTAGGCAGAGTTCTTATTATGTTTACCCCAACCAACCCTTATCTGGATGTAGATAAGATCGCCCTATAAAGCGAGCGCCGGCCACATCCTTTCTACGTAATTTCACGCGGGGAAGCCTGCTTCTCCATGTTTTGTAGCCATACAGCCAGCAATGTCCGATCAACGACAAATACCCAAGAATCGCCTTAAAACGCGCAGTAAGTGGTCGACTCTATCAAAAGCCGGGTTCTTGTATCTCACAGTATGCCTTAGCTGGCTGTTCACGTTGCAAGCAGAGGGTAACGCGCTTGGTCGCCCTTGCCTACCGGACGAGCTGACTCTGGACAGAGGATCAAATGCGACGAAACTCACCCAAACTGCAACCAGTGTACGAGGAGAGGCTTCGCGTGCCCCGGCTACAGGCGCCCTTTGAAATGGTCTTCAAAATATGAGTTTCGAGGCGATGAACCACGGACAAGGAACCGATCGAGCTCATCCAGGGAGTTATTGGCATATACTACACCTTGCACTGCTATTGATGACCCCTCCTCTCGAGGCTTTCCAACGCCTATCGGTTCTTCATCGTCGTTGGATCCCAGTATCCTGTTTGGCACTGGATCCGCGAATGTCTTTTCGACGCATGGAGTGTACCAGAATCCCAATCTGGATCTCTCGAGTGCTCTTCCCGATATTCAACTACCAGGCGACTCGCCGAACAGCATTGACTGGACAGGATGGGTGAACCATTCAGCTCCTTTGCACATACCCATGGCGCTGGAGGACGAGGACACAGGCATATCTCGGCATTACTTCGTCCAAGTCTGTCGAATAAACTCATGCGTCGATTCAGAGCGCAACTTCTTCCGAGCAGAGATTGGCAGCCTGATGGCCTCGTCGCCCCTAGTCTACCACTGCGTTCTATCAATGTCTGCTGCGCACCTAACTGGCCTAAAGAGTACTATGGCCACCTCCGCCTTGGACCATCGGGCTAAAGCACAGTCATTGTTACGATCGACCATTCCGAAACTAAGGAATAGCACGGGGGCAGATCGGTCGGGTTCATCTGGGCCCACAGAGGCGCTGCTGGGGAGCATCCTTCTAGGCATGACCGAGGTATGTTTTCTTTTATTATAATTTCAACCACGACACGAGCTGAGAAATTTCGAGAGCTGGCACAACCCATCGTATCTTGGAACAACGCACATCCACGGAGCACGGGCTCTCTTCAAACAGTGGATTACGACAGCTAGTCATGGGCAATCGGATGGGCTGCGAGATACAATGACCGGCATAATGACATACTGGGAAGCTATGTCCTCGTTTGTTGTCAATCAGTCCTTGGATGAGATGAGCTACCTAGACTTTCTTTGCCACCAGAAGCCGTCCGACAGAATTCGCCCCAACCCGTGGACTGGCATCAGCACGCCATTGTTTGTGTATCTCGCAAGGGTTGGCACGCTCGCAAGACAACGTTTGTTGCTGAGCCAGCTGTCAAAGGTAACATCTCGAGAAGATGCAACGGGACAGCTACAGGCAGGCCTTCTCCGCTCCGCACGAGAGACTGAATCAGCACTCGTTCTATATCAGGTCCCCCCTGAGGACTTGATAGATGACCCTGCCGATCCAGTGACGACGGTAACGCATCTACGGCGCATTGCTCAGATCTACCGACTCAGCGCCTTAGTAGAGCTCTATAGGAATTTCCCAGATCTCTTAACTCCTTCCCCCACACATGGGCTGGCGCCAGCAGCGCAAGTCTTAGCAATGGCCGTGTCAATCCTGAACATTATTGCTGCCGTCCCCCAGAGTTCCGGCGTGAACTGCCTTCTGACCATACCGCTTATTATAGCCGGGAGCACCTTGCAATCTATCCGCCCTTTGGGCGGTTTATTTCAGGGCAATAAGGATCAGTCAGCATGGGAGACATTGTCAGCTGAATTGCTACTGTCTTCAAGCCAGGAGGACGTGCAGGAACATTGGCGTAGCTTTGTTCGCTCCAGACTCCAGGAGGTTCGGCGATATGTTGGTCTACCGGCGATTTCACGGGCATCCGAGATTCTAGAGAAGGTCTGGGCGAGGAGTGATGTCCAGGCGGCAGTGGGGAGTTCAAAGACCTACGAGTTTGTCCAGTGGGTTGAGGTCATGGTGGAAGAGAGGTTAGAGACTATCCTTGGCTAAAGACAAGGGCTCAACTTCAGATTTTTCTTTCCATTCACGAAGTTCACAAAGGGCAATGGCGTACCTGTTCCGCATTCCGGCTCTAACAAGCCAAGGGCACATCCAGCACTGCGTAATCTGTGCCGTGCCCTGGTAGTCCGGCCTTACCCCAAGTGGGCAAAAAGTGCGCTTATCGATGCAACGCGATTGGCCGCTGACTATGTACCCTTATATTTTATATCCCAGCAGCGCGTCTTCAATAGTGTCTTGAGCTAGGTACATCCTAGACCCATTTCATCTCACTCCTGCCAACAAACAATGCCCTTTCAAATCAAAGACAAGACCGAGCGCTTCAAGCTCCCAGCGCTCCCAGAGGTTTCCAACGTCTTCTTCAGTAAGCTGTACCCCCTCTGTATTTTAGATCGCCTTTCTCATCCGTTCTCCCAGCCGACCTGCTAGGCACCGAAGACAAAAGCACCCGCGACCCCATCGTGGGCGCCTGGTTCCGCATGGAGAAGGGGCCCGAAGCTACACCCCCAACATATGAGTATGATGAGTTTGGTGTTGTTGTTGAAGGTAGACTAAGTGCATCCCGTTCGTCGTCATCTTTCGCGAATATATTAACTAGTATATCGTCCAGGGGAGTTCAATTTTCGCGACGAAGCTGGTAACGCGGCGACTGTCAAGGCTGGCGATGTTTTTTTCTTCCCTAGGGGGAGCACGGTTACCTTCTCGTCTGATAGCTATGGGGAGGCGGTGAAGTGCCGGACACAGGCGTTGGCGAAGCTGTAGAGATAAGAAGCTGGATGGAATGAGTGTGTGGGTTGTGGCGGGCAGTACCTACCGTGATGAATATCGGATATCAGACGGGTATGGCATATAGCCCAGGTTTGGACGCCAGTCTTGTGGTTACAGAGTCTTATTCGGCTATGGTAGTCCGTTTGCGATTGGACTGCTTTGTATAAATCTTCGTTCCGAGTCCTACAGCAAATATTGCTCCTTGCTACTGTGCCGTTTTGTCCTGACCGTGTACCCCCAAGGTTCGTGGTATAAAGCAATGATAATGGATGATGGTACTGGTGGCAGATAAGTGCAACGCGCCGGTTGCAGCATGAACAGCTGTGACATTAGTTGGCCTGCAATGGAGTCCAAATTCTTGGTGTACTACACTCTTTCTCGTGGCGGGGGAACTATCTAATCTTAAGACTAACAAGACTGTGTACTACACTCTTCTCGTAGCGAGGGAACTATCTAATCTTAAGACTAACAAGACTTGTTGAGTAGCGCAAATAAATGCAAAATGGGAAAATGTATTCAATATCTAACGAGCGACATAGTGGGAAAGGAATGCGGACCGAGTTAGTACCGTAAGCACGTTTGCACAACCTCTGGCGGCTGGCACAAGGAAGAAAAGCTGGATGACAGATGCCCAGCGATAGAGCTTTGGGCGGGCCAACCCCAGCCAGTTCCATTTACTTAGGTGACGGGCCAACTCCAAACAGCGCCTTGAAGGCACAGATAACTTGGTGGTTATACAGAATGTCAGCCGCGCGGCCGAATTGAAGCACATCCGAAACAAACGCGTGGCTAGCAAGCGACGGATCCAGCGACGCGATAATCGCCACAAACTTCTCGTAGTCTACAGCGTCCACCTGTCCAACCCGCACAGTCTGGAGCTGCGCACAGGGGCAGCTGGATCCCTCGGCCGGGGCGGGGTGGACCGTATGCACGAGGGCAAATGGTCCGAGGTGAAGATCATGTGCATTTCCAGTGGGGTGATCCAGATACCACGAGTGGCATGACTTGCTGTTCTTGCCGTGGAGGATGACGGTGTACTGCGTCGTTGGGTTTATGCCCCGGGGGGTATTGGCCGGCTGGCCGATGTACAGTGTGTGGTCTTCGGCGGTGTTGGGGTCCGAGTTCAGCTTTGCCCGGAACTCAGTGTACCACTTGGGTTCTGTGGCGTTTTCCATGATAGCGTGCGTGTATGCGCGTCGTTTCTGGACGAAGAAAGACATGGTGAAGTATGTATGTGCGGAGCTTTGGTTCGGTAAGTCGAGTTATCTCGCGAGAACTTGGTTAGAAGGATCACGGATGTTGAAGTTCTGTTGAGAAGGGAGTTAGGGCCTATTTATGTTGACTGTTTGCACTGTACCAGAATATGGAAAGTTGCATTTCTATTGACTGTGTCAAAGGATCAATATTTCTATGAAATGGGTACTTGGATATCCCTGTATGGAAGGAAAAGATCCTTTTTAAAACGCACAAAGGCATTGAGCACGCCCCTTTGCCTTTTGGACCTTCTTTGTTACAATTTCACGATTCGTATTATAGAATATATCGTTAAGGGTAAACTGTTTTACTTTGTCACTGCCTGAAAGACCTGATTATGTCTGCGCTGATTGACTATCGGACAGTGTGAAAGAAGACTACCATTGTCAAAATCCTTCCTAGGACAAAGGGAACAATCCCATCCATCCTATTCATGGTCTCTTTGCCACTAAAGAAACCCCCTTGGAATTGCTTTAGAATGGATTCCATCATCAATCGTCGAGTGACGCAGGATGACCTCCTCCAACAACTTCCTCCCCAAAACACAGTTCTTCTCGGCTCTCGAGGCCTCTCCAACAGTTGGAGTACTTTGACAATCAAGTATAGTATATATTCCTTTGTTATTCAACCTCATCCACAATGCCGTAGGGTCCGGTGTCTTTGAGTTAGCAATCATCCTCGGGATATCCATCCGATATAAACGGCAGGTGGGGGATCAAAGCTCAGTGACCCTCTCCAATCCCTCTTTCTCAAGCACAATCCTCACACTTTCTCTCCCTTCCAGTCTTCGAATCAAACTCCCCAGCTTAGGGTACGGCACCAGATCGAACGCAGAAACCACAGCCCATCGATACAACGGATACAAAAACGCATCAACAGCAGTGAGTTCATCACCAAGAGCAAACGTACTCTCCTCGGTCAACCGCCCCTCAATCAACTCAAAGGCCGCCCGTATATTCTCCCTCGCCTTCTCCTTAATCCCTACATGAACCTCCTCATCCCCCGAAACCGTCCACCGCCACGGCCTGAACAAAAGCCCAAACCCCGCCGCATGCACAGTCCCAGAAAGATAATTCAACCACTCGTAGATTCTAACCGTCTCGAGCGGCGTCGCGCCCATGATCTTGTTGTTCGGCGATAGTTGCGAGATGAGCGTGCAGATGGCGGGGACTTCAGTGACGACCTCACCATCGACAACGATCACCGGTACACGCATCTTGGGGTTCAACGCCTTGTAGTCTGACGGGAAGTCGACTTCCAGACCGTTTGGCTTGATGAGGAGGGGTGTGAAGTCTAGGTTGGTTTCGTGGAGGAGGATGTGCGGTGCTAGGGAGCAGGCGCCTGGGGTGAAGAAGAGCTTGATGTCGGGCATTGTTAAGATGCTTAAGCTAGATCTCTGCGTACGGGCGGATATAGTATGTTCAGTGGCTAAGACTGCGTTAGTGAGAACTCGGAACCCAAATGAGGTACTTTATATACCGTGGTATCCCACCGGCGCTTACATTACTAATTGCGCTGCTTGGTAGTGCTGCTAGTGCATGGCTGGACGGACTTAATGCTGCAGGTCGTAAGCAAGGTTGGAGTGTGCTGACAGTTGGCAGTGGATCCAACTTGATTTATGATCAAAGCCCAGAGTTTTAGGGTCATTCTACAGCTGAGGGTTACCTTAGCAATTAGTTACCATGTACGTAGTACTTGAATGTTATTGTGTTGTATGGGGACTGAGCTTCGAAAGCGGCAATGCCATTGCAGTAACCTCCAAGAAACGGAAATTATGCGGAGACTTCGGTATGGTGGAGTTTCTACCTACCTTTGGGGCTTCGGATGGAAAGTAAAAAGAGCGGCCATATCACTCTCACATCCACTAGCAGCTTGTCTAGGTGGGTTAGTAATAATTACGTCAAAACGGTTTGATGGAAGCAATGCGCTATCTATGTCTGGGAAAATACAATGATTGAAAAGAATGACAGTAGTTGGATTTTATAGCTAGAGAATGACAATGTTCAAAGCAAGCAGAGAACAAAACCAAGAATGACTAAGTGTTGAATGACAAAAGCAGAAAGCACAAACATAACCAGATCCCTCATACCCTCCAACATGGAACAAACAGCAGCATGCAGAGCATATGCACTCACACATAAGGAACATGCTCTACATAGCAAGGCTGACCACTGGTAGGATGCATGAAATCACCACCCAACTCCATCAAAGCATTGACAACAGCGTACTCCTCAAGCAGCTCTTCACACACCATAGTCGACCACGCATACGGAGCCAGAAGATCATATTGGTACTTCGTCGGATCATACAACTCCCACATTTTGTCCCAGCGAGGCCGATCTCTAGCCTTGATAGTCCCCACGTAGACCTTGGTCAAGTCCTTGCAGTGATCCGTACACCTAGGCGAATCCTCATGCATATGGAAATGGTCAAGGCCGACCGTGTGCCCATTGACGGTCTTGAGCCTGGTTGGCTTCTCAATGTCCACGAACCAATGCTCGCAAGTCTTAGTGTTGTTCCCGTGCAGGATCACGTAGTAGTGGAACGGGTTCTCCTTGCGGTACTGCCGGGTGCGGCCAATGAGGAACGTGAAGTCCTCCCGGTACGTCCGTTGGCGAGCACTGGTGACCGTGCGGTCCGAGGCCCGCGAGTAGTCTGAGGCGCCTGAGCGCGTGGAATGTCGCGACATACCCGAGACAGTGGAGTGGCGCGACGAGGAAACAGTTGAGTCTCCCGATCGCGGCTCCTCGTGGATCGTCATATCCCGGAGCCGAGCGGCGAGGCCGCCGTCTCGGGAACTATGGCCGTGGCCGTGGCCGGCGGTGCTGGAGCGACGTGAGGAGCGCGAGACGTCAGAGCCGATGACCGAGCCCTCGGACTCGTAGAGGCGGGAGCCGCCGGGGGCAGCGGAGTGTCGGTATGAGGAGACGGTTGACTCGCTGGACCTAGAGTGTCGCGACGAGCCGGAGACACTAGAGTGCCTGGACGAGGACACGGTCGAGTCTGCGTCGCCGTGCCGAGAACGACCGGACGATGAGTGACGGGATGAGGACACAGTCGAACCTGCGTCACCGTGACTAGATCGGCCAGACACTGAGTGTCGGGATGAGGACACCGTCGACTCTGCGTCGCCGTGTCGAGAACGACCGGAAGACGAGTGCCTGGACGATGAGACGTGGGAGTCTCGATCGGAAGTGGAATGACCGGCGGTGCTGGAGCGTCGCGACGAGCGCGAGACCTCCGAGCCGATCACCGAGCCCTCGGACTCATAGAGCCTGGATCCGCCGGGGGCGGCGGAGTGCCTGATGGTGGATGAGGACACAGTCGAGTCTGCGTCTCCGTGACGGGATCGACCTGAAGAGGACGAGTGCCGGGACGAGCGGGAAACGTGGGAGTCTCGGGACGACATGGTGGATATGGTCAGGAGACTGGGTTGAAAGTGGAATGTGGTGTGTGGTGGATGGAAGGCTAGCTGGGCTAGAACAGTGGTGATGATGGTGGTTGAGGATGGAATGGAAGTGTTTGGAGGGCAACTCGTCGGCTATTTATCTTGACTGATTGTCTTTGAGACTTTCTAGAATAATGCCTCTTTGCCATTGGATTGAAAGGCTACGGCGCTTTATGTCGTTCATTTCAGATTCAAATCGGCTTTGGAGTGTGTCATGTCACCTGCCTGTTTCTCTACAACGTTCTATAAACAAGGGCATTCAAAGCAGACAAAGGCCCCGTTACTGTGAACTCTCACCAGGCCATCAATCTGAAAGTTGAAAGAATACAAAGAACCTTATTCATGATCAATGTCAGAAGCACCCAAAGGCTGACACAGTTGAGTATGACATGTCCTTATCCTCCCTTGTACGAACCCTAACAAAGATTTCTTCTTGTCTTGTTTCGCCCACTCTAATTCCTTGTCACAAGTGTCACTAGACCTGAGTGATCAATTCAGTCTGAAAGGGCCAAAAGCATGCTTTCAGCTGGCTACTCTTGGTCTTCTCTGTCGTCGTGCAACCCCAAAACTGACGCACATGTACTTCCTTTGTGAATAACTCTCCATGTCACTCCACCGTGAACTCATTGAGCCTTTGGAACCAGACAATCCCAAGCGCTCGTTGACCGTTAAGCAACCAGATCACACTGCCATACCTTGCTCCGAGTCTAGGGTAGCGAAACAACATATCCACATTTTCCAATCTAAGTGAATTCGCTCCGCCGTTGCTCGAGTAAGGGGCACCAAACAGCACAATGGGTTCAATTTGAGGCACCAGCCAGATATGACATTCTGTTTCTTCCTCCATGATCCTTCAATTTGGCGGGCTTCGGTAGCGTAGATGGGCAGCACAGGTATGGTCAACCCCGTGGCCACCTGCCGGTGAGTTGCAATGAGACCAAGAGTATACCAAGTGAGTACGTAGTCAAACCCAACAGGGGCATCTGTAGCTGAGTAAGTCGGTCTGAACAGGACATTCCCAGGCTCCAGCGTAGCCCAATCGGCCTTCTCGGTATGTCCGAGCTATCTCCGTTCCTGCTGCCCGTATTGCAAGAAAATACAAGAGTCCTTTCAGAGCCATTGTTTCAATCAGTTCCTGTTACCTCGTTGTTGTGCTCTACGTCGAGCCCGTCAAGATGACCTCCTATCTCATAACCGGCGCCTCGCGTGGCCTCGGGCTAGCCATAGCCACGGAACTGGCTGCATTGCCTGAGTCCGAAGCCAGCATCATATTCGCTACAACGCGCCAGCATAACCCTGGCAGTCTGAAGGATCTTGCCGTATCTACATCCGGCCGCGTTGTACCAGTCCAGTTGGATCCCAATGATCCCGAGAGCCTCAGTGCTGCGGTAAAACTGGTTGAAGATCGCCTACAGGGTAAGGGGTTGGATGTTCTCGTCAACAATGCCGGAACGCAGCCAGTGACGGATGGAAAGGTTGAGATGGCGTGAGTTCTCACTCTATCTTCATATCCACCGTAGCTGGGCTAAGTACAGGTGTTTAGGGACGACCTCACCGAGACATTCCATGTTAATGTCACCTTAACCCACTACGTCACGCGGGCATTCTTGCCTTTGCTGCGGAAGGGCGAGCACAAGATGATTTCCAACATGTACGCCCCCAACTTTAATCAATTCACCTCAGATAAAGTGTTCTTCATGAGCAAATGCTGAGATTGAGATACCTTTCCCTCCAGTTCCAGCACCGTCGGCTCGATAGCACAAGCTCCCAAGTACCAGATGAGCCCGACACATGCGTACAAAGTGTCCAAAGCGGCCATGAACATGTTAACCATACAGTACGCATTGCAATACGCTGATGAAGGGTTCTCGGTGTTTGCCATTAGTCCAGGCGTAAGTGTTGCCTCATGTAGCAAGAGTATGTTTTGCTGAAGCGTTTATGAAGTGGCTGAAGACGGAGCTCGGCGGCAGCTACGCAGACTTGCCTGTTGAGGTTGGTGCAAAGGAAGTCGTCAGATATATTAGGAGTGGTGGGCGTGATCTCAATGGGCGGTTCCTGAATATCCATGTCCCGGGATGGGAGAACGCGCCCGGGCCGAATCAGTACGATGGGAAGGACGTACCTTGGTAGGAGCAGATGGTATACTATACCGTAGCAGGAAAGGCTTGCTTTTCCAACGCATAGACTCTATCTTCTTGCAGTGCAATTTTTGTGAAGTGCCAACTTGAAACCTAGAGTTTCTTGACTCACGCAGTAGATATGCCCTTCATTACGAACTCTATCACAAGTCTTGCTTCCATCAGATATGGTAGCTTTTGCCCTGTTTCTACCGGCCAAGATTTGCAGTATGCCCGTTCGTGGTGGTCGGCCGCGCCATGCCCTGGTAACTAGGTACAGCCCGAAAGGTACTATGGTATTCTGTAAGAATTGCGAGAAGAAGGTCAACGCTTCAACTTTGTGAATGGGGAGATTCTGTTAATGGTGTAAGTTATACCTTCCCCTCGGTAGGATGTTCTGCGATCCTTATTCTCGCCGTTGCTAGACCAGGGACAAGAGGTGTCAAGAATGGCCTATGGAATTCATCTGGCACCTTGTTGCCAAGGGGTACATTGGGGAAGAAGCGATTAGATTGTCCAGTCAAAGCGTGATCCGCCGACTCATGAAATCGGGCTCCAGACTGTAGGACGCCGTTAGGGCTGTCCATGGTTCTGTCATCTGGGCTGGCTGGAACAGAGCCGCTGGGACATCGAATGCAAGACCAGCGATGGAAATTAAAGGCTTCGTTCGGTGGAGTTGGTCCAGATGACTATAGTCTCTGCGTTACTCTTTTATTTCCCTGTGGTTTGATGACAAGGTAGCTGAATAACCTACCCATGGACCATGGTCGCCGCCCTTCTCAGACAGCACCAATCGCCATGGTATATTCGGAAAAGACCTGCGATTCCTCAAACCGGGGCTCCAAAACCCTGTCAATCCAGTCCTGACGCCACTCGTCCTCGTACCAACATGTATAGAGAGCTTTACAATATTCCCAGTAGTCCGGGTACCAGCCTGCCTGTCCCCAATCCACAATAGCAAGGATCCGGGGCGGAGATGTCGAAGATACCATGATATTACCCCGATGAAGATCTCCATGGGTAAATTTGATATCTCCATCGTCCGGCAAAAGATGCCTATAAGGGTCGGTGTATCTTTGAGATCCAGCAAGCCGGGCCTGTGGCAGGGAGGAGAACCAGTCATTGAACTCCCTGATGCTGGGGAACGGACCGGCTTGTCGTAGGGACTGAAAGACGTAGTCAGGAAGTTTATCCCGGTTTAGTGATCCTACCCAGCGTTAGTAGATGACCAACCAGCGACTCGTTGCGAAGCCGTTTGACTTACCAATATACTGGTCGCAGTTCTGCTTGAGCTGACGCAAATCGGCGAGAATTTGAGACAAATGATCTCGTAATCCCTCCTTATCCAAGCTTGTCAAATGCTCCCATCGATCCAGCAGTGTTTCGCCTTGAATCAGCTCCATGTAGATAAACACATAGCCCTCGTCATCGACCCGCCATCCGAAAACCTCGGGGACAGGCACTTTGTCGCCAAGGGCTTGTCTTACCATCCAGAGGCACTGGGCTTCCCCAACAGAGACATAACGGCCAAACTTGACGAAGATATCAGGATCTGTGAAGATGACGGGCTTTGGTTGGGGGCTGGTCGAAAGATCGGTGGATAAGGCCCTTACTTGTTCTGGAGTGGGGAGATGCTGATTCGGGATCTGGAAAAAGCTTGACTCCAGGAAGTTCTTATCTTTTTCCGCTCCATTAGGGAGCGGCGGCGCCAGAACAAGACGGGGCTGTGATGGTTTCATCCTGCACTCTGTTTCCCTGTGTTGAGTGTGAGGAGGTGTGGGATTGCAGGCCCGGGCGCAGCGCTTCGTGCTGGCCTGGTGTCATGTGACTTTCAGGACACCCCTTGATTCCCTGCTTGATCGTCAGGAACGATAACGAGCATACTTAAGGAAACTTCACGCGAAACATCTACTCCCCAGACTTGATCTGCAGAGCTTTCCACAGATTGAACCACCATCCATGGATGTCAGCTCCCCAGCGTCGCCGAGTCGTCGAGCCGGGTCCAATTGCTCGGCAAAGCTGGGCATCTGTAGCCAAGATCATGCACTGAGATTCTGGGCCCCCGCTGTCCGGGATACCGATGCGTGGGCGAAAGTGTTAAACAGTGCGATGTACGCGTGGCGTGGCTTTAATCCGTGTTTTGGCTTGGTCTTGGTCTTGGTCATGGCTATTGTCGTGGGAGAGGTGTAGGGTCTGGTGAAACTGCAGGTGACTCGGCAGTCTTGGAAAGGCCCTCAACTCGGTATAAATAGAGGCGCATGCGCTACCTGTGCGCCTGGAATACGGCTGTACTGCCTTTCACACCGAGGGGGATCTTCTAAGCTTACCCGAACTGCAGCAGCTGTACCACCTCCCCATGAAAGGATTGGTCCATTGGCATAAGAGTCAATAGCTACGTTGCCATGTAAACACCGAGTCATAATTGCCCACATATACGCCTATAACTACCAACAGATCAGTTCAGGTATTCATTATTCGCCCCCATGATCGCCTTCAGCCCCGGCGTACCCCTATACGCCGGCGGGAGGACCCCCCCAATCGCGGCCCTGATCTGCAGCGCCAGGATGCGCGAGAACCAGCGATGCTGCTGCGTGTGGCCGCCCATGACCCAGAAGTTGTCCATCGCCACATGCCGCTTCCACATCCCGCGGATCTCGCCCTCGCTGTCAACACCCCATGTTGCGTCAAGCCGGGCCGCAATGTCCGATGCATCAAGCTGGTCGCCATCTGCATGGCACGCATCCTCCACGCCGTCCACATGAGTTTGGCCCCTGGTTTGGGTTGAATCCTCCTTGTCTTTCCTGCCACCCAGAATCGCCTCCGCCCCATCCCGAACATCCGTATCCGCAAACCCCGTGCAAAACACCACAGCATCAGCCTCCTCCACGCTTCCATCCGAGAACCTCACTCCGGTCTCCGTGAACGCCACAGCCTCAGCGCCAACCCGCATCCTTACCCCGCCGTTCACAATAACATCCGCACCCCCGGTATCAATATAATGGCCCCCCGCGCGCTCGATGAAATGGTGCCCCAACAAAACCCCCTCGCTTTTACTATCCAACACCGGAAACCCAGTCGCAGCAAGGGCATTGTACCGCGTGCGCTCAGCGCCCTGCGACGCAAGGTGCCGCAGCCGGGCCTGCGTGAACTGCGCATCGATGATGGTGGGCAGGGTGAGGAAGCGGGTGTCTGCTGCCGCGACGTCGACGTTATAGAAGCCTAGACCGGCGGGGTGGGCGAGGTAGGATGCGGGGAGGATGTAGGTGGGGGAGCGGACGTGGAGGGTTGGTTTTAGGGAGTGGGCGTTGCAGTCGGATAGGATGTCGATGGCTGTGTTTGCGGAGCCGAGGATTAGGACTGACTGTAGGCAGCGAACGGGTGAGTATGGTATATCATGCATAGGGAAGGCAGGAGAGGAGCCAGGTGGGGGTGGATGTACCTTTACTCCGCGCTCGACCAACGCCCGCGCACTCGTATACTCGACCGAATGCATTGCAATTCCCGTATAAACATCCCTGTCCGCGAGCACAGGCACATTCGGCCTCTGCGAGCCGATCCCCGTCGCGAGAACAAGATGCTTTGCTGTGGCCGTGCATTCACCCATCTGAGTCCGGAAGCGGACTGTCCACCGCGAAGTTAACGGGGAGTAGTGCGTTGATAGAATCTGGACGGAGGTGAGATAGTTCAGCCCGAGGGTGGTGATATACCGGCGGAGATGGGCGACCAGTTCATCGCGGGAGAGGTAGTGTGCGCCGCGTAGGTCGGGGTCATATGCTGACATGTTTAGCATGCTGGTCTCTTCGTTGAATGGGCTGACTCACGCATATACGGCATATCGCATAGCGCCGTGGGGAGATGGAAGTGAAGACAGTCGTAGCGCCGTGCCCAGTTGTCGCCGGCGTGCGCGTTGCGCTCGGCCATGACGCTCTCGACGCCTAGGGCTTTTAGTCTGGCTGAGAGGGCGGCGGCTCTATGTGAGGGTCAGTGGTGATGACAATAGGTATAATAGATAACAATTGGGTGAGAGGAAAGGCAACTCACGCATTCCCACCACCGATGATGAAGACGTCTGTCTCGAACTTGTCTAGACTGCCCAAGTCCAGGTGTCTTCTCGGCTCGCTGAGCAACGCCTCGTCCTCGGGCTGGATATCAAGATTTCCAAGACGAGTATTCAGCACCCAAATCTTCCACTCGACGGTTGTCCCGGCCAAGACAGGCAGGAAGAGCAAGCGGCCCCTGCACGAAGCAGCGGGAGAGTTTGTCTGGAATACAATGGCGCAGTCTATGAATTGCTGTTGAGCATCCCCGTAGTCAGAATCGTGGACTCCAAATGGTCTGATATAGAGAGAAGGAACCCACCAGAGTGGGCGAAACCGCAACGAATTTAGCAGCACCCTGCATCTCCATTCTCCCGTCAGAAATTCTTCTCAAGGCGCTGGTCTCCAGCAATGCCGCCACAATCACATCTCGGTCCGTAAACGTGCGCAGATGGTACGTGAGCGCCAGCTGGTCCTTCCAGAATGCCTGCCCCGGGAAGAAGCAGCTCGCAAGGAGCTGGGGGTTGCTGGTCTCCAGGGCTGTGTTGAGGAGGGATATGGTAGCTCTGGCTTTGCTCGTGGCATCATCCTCTTTGATGGATGTTTTGGCGATGAGCTCGGGGGTGAGCGACGGGAGCGGATGCAGGGCCACGAGCTGGCGCAGTTGGGCGCGTGCTGGGTATTCTGGTTCTGGGTTCATTGTGTTGCAGGCTTGAATCGAGGTTCGTCGGTTGAGAAACAATTGGCGTGGGTTCAGCAAAGTGACCGGACTCTGTGAGCTGGAGGCAGAGAGACGATGGGGATCTAGCCCTAACAGCCTTCCGGTGGAATGAAGTGCGAAACAGAAGACATGTGGGCGGGGCAGTCGGGACTTTAGACACTATAAATACGATGATCCCGAGATATGCTCAAGGGGTAACGTACCCCTGGTAGCCAGGCTGCAGCGTTAGGACCAACATCCTAAACAGACCCTGGTAATCATTCAGGAGAGATAACCCAAGGTATCGGGGGCTTGGGTCTTGGCGGTCGCGAGCGGAGAATCGAAAGCCATTGTCTCTGGTGCACTCCTTTGGGACCGGAGTGGGCTTACGCGTAGCTCTGAGGAATATCAAAGCCGTTGGCCAAGAGCCCCAGGTCTCGGTCCGCGCGGAGAATCAGAAGGTATTGTCTCTCGTGGACTCCTTGGAGACCAGAGTAGATGAATGCGTATGTCCCAGTCATATATACGCCGTTAACCACGCGTTCAACATGGATAGTGCTCGGCCGGCTGATCTGGGGTAAGCATAGCCCTCGGAGGCAACAAAAATATTAGGTACTTTATATATGGTAGAGATCTAACTGCCAGCCTGCGGGGAGATTCTTCGCGGCTCAGTAGTTGCACAGATTGAAGTCCGTTCGCATTACTGGTCTGTAGACTCCATTTAGGCTTGCACATCCGCGCTATCAAATTCCGATGCCAGGACTGAGATACGCTATCAGCATGGACGAAAAGTGGTATGACTTTCTCGCCTAATGCATGAAATCCCTCATAATCCTCAGCCCCTTGCCGAGATGGCTGTGCGTAATAGGAGACAGTAGCACACGCGGTGAATAGTCGGGTGTCGGGGAAATAAGCTGACAGGATCACGATTGCAGGGGTGACTCTCTCACTTTTTTATATTTACACCATGTAAGCGCAAGCGCAAGGATCTTGGCGAGATTCCGCCCTGATCGCCAACACCTTCACACTCGTTGGCAATAGGTATACGGTGACCGGAGCTATTCAATGCATAAACTACTGTTGGACGCCCGGAGGGCCGGCGCCCGGGACGCGCCTATCCTAATTAGGACTAGCGCAGCATGTGATGGTTAAGGTTTTTTTATAACTTATTACTTGCTATATATAAATAATTTAAAGGTTTACTATAAGTAATATTATTAGCTAGTTATTAGGTTATAAGCCCTTAAACTTTTTTAATTACTTTAAAATATTTTTTAAAACTTTTTTAAGTATTTTTATAAACTTTAAAGCTTGTAATAAGTACTATTATATATTTTTTTTTATTTTTTTAAAATATAATTTTTAATACTTATTATTTATAAATTAATAAAACTATAATTTTTTAATTAATTAAAACTTAATATTTAATATAACTAAGCCTTAATAAGTTATTTTTATTATAAAAATACTTAATTTTATTATAAAAATATTTTAGCAAGTAACTTAATTAATAAATCCCTTTAATTTTTTATTTAAATAAATATATTATAAGTACTACCTGCTTAAGGCTATAATTTTTATTATTATATATTTACTTAAAATTAAACTTACAGGCTAAATTAATTATAATAAGTAATTTAATTAAATAAAAAAATATTTATAAGCCTTATACCTTTTTTAATTAATTAATTTTTTACTTACTAGGGCTTTTAAAAATAGGCTATATTAAAAATAATAAAAAAATTATTTAATACTTATTATTAATTAGCTTTTAAGCTAAGTTAGCTATAAAATTTATATTAAAGTTATAAAATTTTTATATTTAATAAAGTATATTAATAAAATATATAATATAATTTACTAAATTATTATTAAATAAAATATACCTTAAATTACTAAAATAGTGCTTAATATTATTAATATATATAAAAACTAGTTCTTTATTATTTTTAAGTTTATTATAATATTTATAATTATATAAAATATTATTAAAAACCTATATATTATTATTAAACCTAGTATTACTATACTATTAGTTTTTTAAAAAATTTATAGTAATCTTAAAATATAGGTTATACTTTAATAATTATTTTTAATTAATAAAATCTTAAAAAACTATAGTAAAAATAACCTAAAATAATTATATAAAAATACTATAACTAAAACTAAAATAATTATTTTGCTTATTACCACGGCCCCGCCCTTAAAAAAATAAAAAAAATAAATTTATTATAAAAAACCTTATACTAAAGCGCTTACTAGCCCTTTAAATAATATAAATAAAAATAAATAAGTTAATTAAATAAAGTAAAAAAATAATAAAATTTATTTTTATAAATACTATAAACATGGCGGCTACTTTTAAAAAAATTATTATTATTTAAACCCTTAACTTTAATTTAATAGCTAAATTAAGCTTTTTAAAATATAAGCGCTATATTTAAATAAAACTAGTATAAAGTTATAAGCTATAGCTTTATATAATAATAATAAATTTAATAATTATAACTTTAAATATAATAAATTAAAGCTTAAAATTAGCCTTAAACTCTTAGTTATACTTACTTTTATTATAATTACTAAATTAATAAAGTAACTTATAAATATAAAATTAGCTAAGTTTATTTTTTTAAGTATTTTAACTTTAAAAATTATATAAAATACAGCCCGAACCACTTAAAATACTTATATAAAATATTTAATAAAATAATTAAACATGTTAAAGGTTATAAAACACTAATTATTATTATAAAAAATATAAATAAAGTATATAAAAAAATAGGGTTTATAAATATTATATACTTAAGGCTTTAATTTACTTATTATTTATTAAAAAGTTAAAAAAAACACTTAACATATAGTATTATAAAAAAATAATACTTTTATTAGCCTAAATAAAATTATTATAAGGTAAGCTTACACATGCCATGGTATTTTCTTTTAAAGTTTATATTTAAATAATATTTTTAATTAGCTATAATTAATATAAATTTACTTTACAAGCGCCTTAGCTATATAAATATTTTTAAACTTTATATTATAACCTAGGCGGAAGGCCTTAATATAAATATTATTAATTAATTAAACTATTTTACTTATTTTAAGGCTAAATTTTATAAAATATTATTTTAGCCCGTCCCGCGGGAAGTAAATTTAAAAAAATTATAATATATAAATATATAACTTATTTAACTAACTAAAATTAATAGTTTTAATTATTATTTTATAATTATTAATAACGCTACCTGATTAGCCGCGGTATACTATGTTAAAAAAAAAGTATTTTAATAACTAATATTATATTAAAAATGCTATAAGCGCCTCACGGGATAATATATTTATATTATTAAAATAAATAATAGTAAAAAGTTTTTTAAGTATAAGGCCTGGGCTAAGCTAAAAAGTTTAATATTTTAATTTTTTTTACTAAAAACTTTAAAGTTTAATAAGATTTTAAAATATTATACTTAATATATTAATATAATAGCCCGTGCCATAAGAATTAATATTAATTTACTAAAAAAAATATGGCCTAAAATAATTAAGACCGCTATTAAAACCTTAAATTAACTATTTATTATTAAAAATTCTTATAATAAGTTACCCCTATAGCTTTAGTATAAATATTACTAAATTAATAACTTAATATCTTATTTTAATAACTTCCACGCTTATAGCTATAAATTATATATTTATATATTAATTAAAAACTATAAATAATTTTATAAGCTTACTATAAAAGCTTTAATTAATTATTTAGTTAAATATAAAAAAAATAATAATAAAATCTTTTAAGTATAGGTCCTAGGGAAGCAGGTTTACTATTTAAAGTATATTTTATTTAATAAATTAAAGTTTTATAAAAATAATTACTTACTTAGTATTATATTTATAAAAAGTGCTTTATTTTAACCTAATAAATTAATACTAGGGACTATTATATATAACACTAAACTTAATAATATACTTATTTTTAAGCTAATTTTAATAATTTAGGCGCCTAAAATATTAATTACTAGCTAAATTTAAATTATATTCCTAACTTTATAATATTAACTAACTTTAGTACCATGTAATAATATTAAATTAAAGTTACTTACCTTATTAATATTAAAATACTAGGTTAACTTTATTCTAGCATTAATATAATACTTACATACTAAAAATATAAAAATCCTATTAAAATAATTAATTAATAATAATAATAATAGCACTAGCATGCTAAGCCTAACCTTATTAAATTATTATAATAACCTTAATTTAGTAATACCACCTTAATTTTTAATAAAAAATATTAATACTATAATAACACTAGCTTATACATTATTATTAATAAATCTTATTAATTAATTTTAAATATAAATTATATTACTTTTATTAATAACTTAAGCCTTACTTACTTCGCGCCTTTAAAAGCTTTAAAATAACCTTAATTTATTAAAATTAGCGCTAAATAATATTTAAAATATATATAAATAAATTTTTAAGATAAACTGCTTTAAACCACGTATATTTAATATAAATATTAATATAATACTAAATATACTAATTAATTAAAATTTAAGGGCGTTAAACTATAAGATATTAGGCTAATTTTCTAATTAATTAAAAATTTTAATAATAAAGGCCATCCCACATAAAATAAATATAAATATTAATATTTTTAATATAATAGTTATTTTATTAATTAAATACCTTAAACCTTATATTAACTATAGCCTATTAACTAAAGTAACTAAACATGCTAATACTAAAGTTATTAAAATACTTAAAAAATAGTTTAATATTTACTTACTAGGAAATTCTAAATATTAGCTAAAACTAAATTATATATTAATAATATTAAAGTATTAAAATTTTATAAAAAAGTATGGTAATTTAAATTTTTTAATTAATAAAAAAAAGTTATATTAATTTATATTAGCATGGTAGTTATTATAAATATATAAAAGCTTGTTAAATAGCTAAAAAAGGCTAAAATTATTTTTAATAAGTAAGTATTTATACTTAAAAGTAATAAAAATAGCTTTATATTATTATTTAAGGCTTAAATTATTATATATAATAATTACTAAGTTACTAAATTAAATTATAATAAAAGCTTTTATTTAATTATAGCTAATATAATAATTAAATATATATTAATAGCTATAGCTGTTTAAAGGCTTAGCTAGTGTTAATTTAATATTATTAATACTTATTTTAATATAAAAATAACTAATTAAAAGGTTTATATATAATAGTCACGTGGTTATAAAATTAGTAATAACTTTATATATAAAATATAAAAAGTTTTATTTAGCCTTTATAACTTTATATATTTATAAAATTAAAAATTTAACTAATTACTACACGCCAAGGGTTTTAAGCTACTTATTAAAAAACTTTATATATATATTTAAAAGTTACCCTACGCGCTAATTATTACTTATATAAATAATAGTATTATTACTAGTAAAATAAAGGCTAATATAAATATTATTATTAGCCTTTTATAAAAAATTTATAAACTTAAAGTTAATAATAAATTAATTAAATTTTTTAAATTAATAATATCCCGCGATTATAAAAACAAGATAATTTACTTTTTTTAAATTATATATATAAAATAAATAACTTAGTGTTTTAGCCTTACTAAGGCTAGGCTAGTAAAAATACTAATAATAAAAGGGTATATTAAAATTATATAAAAAGTTAATTAATTAAATACTATAAATTTTAATATATTTTTAATTTTTAATACCTTTAGTACTTATACCTTTACCTAATTAATTAAATTTCTTAGCTAGCTTAAAAAAACCCGTGTTAACCTTATATATTTAATTTAATTTTTATAATATTAATAAAAAATTTTAATTATTAATAACATGGCAGCCGCCAAGCACGTGGTTTATTATATTATAATTAATTAAAGTAATTTAGTACTTTTTAAAACTTATATAAAAGAAATAATTATTTATTTTAATATATTTTATTAAAATTATTTNTTAATTATTAATAATATAGTAACTGCTAAGCACGTGGTTTATTATATTATAATTAATTAAAATAATTTAGTACTTACTAAGACCTATATAAAAAAATAATTATTTATTTTAATATATTTTATTAAAATTATTTTAATAAAAAGTTTATTAAGGGCTTTATTATATACCTTTATAAGTTTTTTATTATATAAAATTTAAAAAAATAAGTAGTTATAGCACCTTTATTTATTATAATAAAATTTTTAATATTTAATAAGGCTATTAAAATAGCCTTATTTATAAAAAAGCTTACTAAGGTACTTAAAGTATAAAATAATAAGTTAATTATAATATATTTTAATAATACTAGTGCTATTATTAATATTACTAGTTAAAAAATTTTAATTATTATATACTAGTTAGCTAATAAATATTTTTTTATATAAAATATTTATAGGTAATACCTTATAAAGTTTTATTATATATTAAAAAAAAAACCTTATAAATAAAATAACTAAACTATTAAAAATAACTAAGTTTACTATTTTTTAAAATATAACAAGCCTTAAAAAAGCCCTTTAATTAATAAATTAAAAGTATAAAAGTTTTATTATTTTTATTTTTAGTAATATTTCCTATTTAAAATATATATATAGCTTTATAGTATAGCCATGTATTACTTAATTAAAAAATATATTAAATACTTAAAGGGCTAGTGCTTAAAACATGCTTATTTTAATTAAAACTAGCGCAGCACGTGATAATTAAGATTTTTTTATAACTTACCGCTTGCTACACATAGATAATCCAGAGGTTTACTATAAGCAACGCTATTGGCTAGTCATTAACTACTTATGGGACTAGACTATGGGCTATCATGATCGCAGGGGGACGCTCCTGATTTTTTCATAGTTACGCCAAGTAAGCGCAAGCACAAGGACCTTCTTTGTGCCTTAAGGAAGCCCAGGCTCGTAGTCATGCGACTTTGTTTGTAGCGGCAAGATATACGATCTCCTAGTCTTGTGTGGTGGGGAAGTGGTTGACTATGAATTTGAATAGATGCGATTACATCAAGAGGGGTTTGACTGTGGAGGCTATATGAGGAAGAGGGTGATACCACCTTGCAGCTAAGGATGGCGATGTTGATTGATAGCCCTTGCAAGATCATGTATCGCGTGCAAAAATCGTATGATGTTGACAATGATTTCTTGTAGATCGCGTCGCATTGCCTTGTTTGTATATTTTCAACATCCATTTGCGCTGTGTGCACCATGCAGATAGCATTATCACACATAGTGCCTTATTCTGATGACTGATACTGCGGTCCTATCAAAGGGACTTGAGAGGGATACTTCTGCAAAGGACGAGAATGGGCTATGCTGCCTACTATCTACTGGTAGATTCTGTTTCTCTTATTCCATATGAGTGCGCTCGGGAAATTCGGGATCTAGACAGTATCTCCGAGGCCAAATAGGCTTTTCTAGTAGACCAACAACGCGCCAAGTAAGATTATCAGGACAAATGCCATTCTAACAGGCTGTTGATTTGAGCCAAGTGAAGATCTTATTCCTTCTGGGCTGACGCAGGGTGATCCATGCCCGACCCCGAGCCTTCGGAATTACTGAAATGGGCATAGTGCCTCGGATATAACCCCCGAAAATAGCCCAAAAGGGATGAGTCCAGGTCCAAGTCCGAGGCCTGCAAGCGAAGATGAAAAGCAAATAAAGAGAGCAGCAACTCATATAAATAGCGGCCCCTATCTGTCTGTATCCGCGTCTCACAGCACTAGTTCCAATTCCAATCAAACGCCTCTCCGCAACAAACTGCAGCACAATGAGCGACCGACAGCAGACACAGGCCACGCACGAAATGCACCCACACAGCCCTAACCAAAACGACCAGGAAGACACGCAAACAACACCAAAAACCTCCACAGACCAACTCCCCAAAGATGCCCCTGCCCCTCCATCACCCCCACCCAACGGCGGCCTAATCGCCTGGCTGCACGTCGCCGCAGGCTTCATGCTCTTCTTCAACACCTGGGGCATGCTCAACACCTTCGGCGTCTTCCAAACATACTACGAATCGGGTGCTCTCTTCCACCGCTCCTCCTCCGCCATCTCCTGGATCGGCTCAGTCCAAGCATTCATGCTGCTGCTCGTCGGGTTCGTCACGGGCCCGATCTACGACCGCGGCTATCTGCGCGTTTTACTCGTGGTCGGCGCATTCGGGATCGTCTTCGGCACGATGATGCTCAGTCTGTGCAAGGCGTACTGGCAGGTTCTGCTGGCGCAGGGGTTCTGCGTCGGAATTGGGGCGGGGTGTCTATTCGTGCCGTGCGTCTCGATCCTGCCGACGTATTTCTCGTCTAAACTTGGTGCCGCGCTCGGTCTCGCTGTTTCGGGCTCCTCGCTCGGCGGAATCATCTACCCCATCGTATTGAATCGGCTGCTCGAGCCACTTGGTTTCGGCTGGGCAGTCCGAGTCATCGGCTTCATCGCCCTAGCCACCCTCCTCCTGCCCATCGCGATCATGAAGCAGCGCGTCAAACCGCCCAAGGCGCGCGCGCTCGTCGACTGGACCGCATTCACGGATCTATCGTTCATGACGCTCGTGGTCGCCGGCCTCATCGCATTCATGGGCCTATTCACACTGCTCTTCTACATCTCGTACGTTGCGTCCGCGCGCCATCTCACATCGACCGACATGGCGTTCTACCTGGTCCCGATCCTCAACGCGGCCTCTGTATTCGGACGCACGATTCCGACGGCGATGGCTGATAGATTCGGGCCGTTTAATCTGATCGGCCCGTTCTGCATGATGGTCGGCATTTTGATCCTGTGTATGATGGCCGTTGTTAATGAGGCGGGGATCATTGTTATCGCTGTCTTTGGTGGGTTTTTTAGCGGTGCGCTGATTGGGCTTCCGCCGCTGCTGTTTGTTGCCCTTACGGAGGATAAGAGTAAGATTGGGACGAGGATTGGGATGGGCTTTGGGATGATGGCGTTTGGGGTGCTTGCGGGTGGGCCTGGGGCGGGTGATATTCTGGGTGATGATGTTGGTGATCTCAACTGGAATGGGGTTTGGATCTTTGGTGGCGTCAGCTGTCTTGTTTCGGCGGCGATTTTCGTTGCGCTAAGGGTTGCGAGGTTTGGATTTAGGTTGGTCAAGGCGTAGGTTGTTCCTGCCTTTGTTATTTGTTTTCATGGTTTTGTATGGATAGATCCCGTGCTTCGTTATATGACCGAGGTTACTCTCAGATATAGATGGTACATGCCACGACAACCTAATTTACTAATTCCCTTTACTTGACCTGCGGCTTTCCAGAAGTAGTAGATATATTCCAGCGGGCCAACTTGTTGGTGCTATAGGGCAGCCACGGACAAGGGAGCAGTATGATCATTTACAAAGATTCATTGTACACTTGGAACCATTGTCGTCGACACCTTCCTGCACTTAGACCTGAGGTTGTAGTATTAGAAATTGTCTCTTCGAAGAAAGTTCATTGCGCGCTCGATTCCGGGTGTCATTCGCAACGCCCGAAGGCAGCGGAGGCCCATGAGATGACTTTTGAAGGCAGAGAGACCTCAGCGTTTCTACACGAGATGGTGATCACGATATGCAGTGAAAAGATGGCTTCGTCGCGAGTGGTTCTTCATTGACAGCTACATGGAACTAAAAACACGATCACAAATCGAATTAAGCGTAGGTATCATTCATCGTGAGTCATAAGAAATACAAAGACGCGCTGTTGGATCGAACCCGAAGTCCCTTCATCAAAGTCACATCATCGGCGAACCCCTATTGATCCCTCCGCAATAGAGTATCGGGATCATTGCCGATGATCGGATCTAGTGCTGAGCAGCCTCTGTACACCTCGTCAGTTATCTTCCATTCCGGTCAGTTAGGTGGACATACCCTTGTGGACATCAGCCTGAGCCTCGTGGACCTTCTCGTCCTTCTTGTCGAAGAGGGCGTCCTTGGCGGCAGTGGCACGGGTGCTAACATCGACGTTGCTGTCCTTGGCCACGTCCTTGTTGACCTCCTTGGAGGCGGTGGCGCCGGCCTGCTGGACGGTCTCGCTGACGTAGTTGACGATGTTCTGGCGGTAGTCAGTATCATGACGAAAGGGAGAAGAGGAGAGGAGGGAGGAGGAGGGGCGCGTACCTTGGCGGTCTCCATTGTGGTTTTGTTAAAGAGAAGAGCGAGTTGGTTTGGTTGAAGTTGTTTTGCTTGTGGTTGTGTTTATCTGAGTTGAGTTGAGTTGAGTTGTGAGTTGAGACTTTGCCGGGGAAGAGGAGAGACTTTATAACTTTTCCCTGCACTGAGTCCTTGGTTCTGATACGGTTCGTCAGGGGCAGAGGAAAGCAACGACGTCATCCAGGGACGACCACAGAAAGTGGTGGATCGATCCAGGCCCTGTTTCCCCAGAGGGAAGGCGAGAGCCGCTGACGTAGGGCTATACTTATGACATCATTCATTATTGTCGCCTCCGATCTAAGGCATCCAGGCACCAAGGCAGCAATTACGCCTTGGAGAAAGAATGCCACGTACTGAACCAAGTCGCAATCTGAATATTTTTCTATGCGCAATGATGGCAATATCCATGCCAGGTCTCCTCTCAGCAGGCACTGAGCAGCATCACGAGTCCGAGCACAAAGGACATACAGCGGCGTGGGCTTATCTACCAGGTTTCGAAACACTATGCACATCCATCTACAGGGCAGCTAGAAGCTCCAGATCTGAGATCGAACCGAACCCTGTTTTCGCTCCTACATCTATACCCACCTAGCCAGTCCGGGACGGACTGGGCTTCAGGCCACAGGGAGTCAAGGATTTAGCTGGGATCTCGACATGGTCTATTCAAAGCCTTTCGACGTCTTTCTACGCACTACCTAGGTGTAACCTAGTCTCTACCCTCCTCAGCCCCGCCTGATCAATCGCCGTCCTGACAGCCGCAAGCCTCTGCGCCGCAACACGCTGATACTGCAATTCCTCCATACACCGCACGCCCAACTCAATGCTCTCCCAGACGGCAGAGACGTTATTATGCCAGGCGCCGTATGCAATTAGCGAAGTGCAGGCTGCTTCGAGGAAGAAGGAGTGCATGGGGAGATCCTGCGCATATTAGTCCGTTTTTTAAGCTGTGTTTTCCATCGAAAGGGTGTGAGGGAGGTGCTCACCTTCGCGCCCGAACAACCCTGCCGGAGCTCCGAGATCGTCGAGATGATTTTCTTCGCGGATGCCAGGATACACTCGCTCGCGGATACCAGTTTCGCGTTTTCATTTGTCGTCCTGCTTGGGGGTTGGCGGGGATTCGAGGTCGAGGGCGTCATTGTGAGCGCCTGCCGCATGCCCGTCCCCATGCCCATACCCATACCCATTCCACCTCCAGAACTCGAAGCCTGCGACGCCGGCGACGCAGCTCGATTCAGCGCGGAGTTCTGGTGCCCCATATACAAAAGCAGCGGCTTCATATTCGTGAGGACGGTATATTCATATACTTCACCCAATGTCATCAGCTTGCGTCCCACGGAGTTGTGAGGACAACTCACAAACAACATTCAACCGCATTGTATCTTCCGTATCCCACGGGCGATGCGGCTCCGTCTGCTCCATGCGCAGGAGCGCCTCATACTCCTCCCAGTACGCCTTGAGCTTCGCCTGCGTCGTCCAGATGGAGTGCCAGAGCTCGTCGAAGCTGGTGCTGGGATTATTCTGCGCGCGGAGGGAGGGGCAGACGATGGCGAAGAGGCCCGTGAAGTATTTCGAGTCGGTCGACTCGTTGTCGTGTGAGACGTCGATGCCGGGGCTTAGGATTGGGGGTCGGCCGAGGGAGATGCAGATGAACCTAGGGCGAGTCTTGTCAGCGGACTCTCATTTATTTAGAGAAGGTGTTGACGGTTGAGAACGAACCCCTCCACCCCGACGAGAATCCGAATCAGCTTTTCGACTTCCGGGGCGCGCGGCTCGAGGTGGAAGCCCGCTGCGTAGATTTTGCTGGCCGTCGGGCCTAGGAGCGCGTATGCTCTGTCGAAGTTGCCGATTTCTCGGTAGTACTGGATGTATACTCAAGGTTAGCTAATGCCAACCAGGCGGCTGGGTTACTTATCATGAGGATATTCATCTGGAGGTCCAGGGTATCTGCGAGGTTCGATCCAGCCGAGAGAAACATATCGCTTTCCTGGACCAGCATATCCGACAGCTCTTCCTGCGCGGTTGCCAACGAGCCCATCGCCAGCTGATAAAGCAAGATGGGATATAACGTCGGCGGGGGCGTATTATGGCTGAAGGCCGCGCAAGCCGAGGCAAAAAGCGCGCCCAGCTGGGCAGGCGACTGCATCGGGAGAATCGACCACGCCGTGCCAACATACCGATTGAGAAAGAACTGCAGCAGCTGGTTCGGGATGGTCGTAAGACATAGCGGCGGAGCGAGAGACAGGCCAAGCGTAGGCGAGATCGTATACGGCTGATATGCCAACGCGTTCAGTTTCAGCGGCGTCATCGACAGGAAGTCGGACTCGGTAGCCAGGAGGCAGCTGCTACTGACCTCGATGGAAATAGAAAAGTCGTCGCGGTTCGCCTTGGCCGCAAGCAGATGCAGCAGCGCGACCGTCGACGTCGGCCCATACACCGCTGAGCGCCCCGTCACGCGGTCTGTGATCCGCACCGGCCGCATCGCCGTCCGGATGATATCGAAGTCATCCTCACGCAGCCGTCTCTGCTGGATCTTCTGCCGGCGCTGTCGTGCCACAGTCCGGACTGTACAGGGCAGCGATAGCCGGGCGCAGCGCTCGCACGGCGACTGTCCGTTACATTTGATCTTTTGCTGGCGGCAGCCCTCGCAGGCTTTGACGATGTGTCGTCGCGGCTGGGAGAGGGCAGTGGCGAGATCTCCGGACGATTGGCTGCCCATGGTATCCCGATGGTATTGTTGCGATTGAGGTTCTGGAGGTGGTTGTATTTCCGAGGTGGAGATGGCGTAGGGCGACGAGTCGCCGGATGGGGGTACGTAATCCCTAGAGGCTAGCGGTTTGGGCTTGATTGCGGCCCTGGGCTTACGGGGTATACTGCACGGGTAGTTCGAGATCCCTGCAGATTGGGTTATATTAATTGATGGGTTTGGACTGCTGTGGTTGGTGAAGTTTCAGATTCAGGAGAATTCGTTCTGGTGCTGCCTCGTTTTTCAGGACGAAATGCGCACGTGCGCCCTGCCAAGACCTGCGATGACGAATCATGTGGTTCTGGACGCGTCACGTGGCTCGTTTTATCACAAGTAGGGCTTGTAGAGAAGATTTCAAGATACCCGTTGAGAACTAGAGATAGATCTTCTGAGAGTGAGGATGCACTCCTGGAGGTAGTCAATCACAATGTCTGGGCGCTTCCCGTATGAAGACACAGAACTTATAGCAGAGAACAGTGGCCGGAGACCGATATACACAATGATCGACAAAAGCACTGGAAACCCTTAAGACGACTCAATATAGTAAACAGGGAGAATTGGGGCATCTTATCTTTGGTAAGAGCTAGCCAAACCAAAGAGAGGTTATGGATCATTGGTTCAGGGCAAGTAATTGGCCCCTAGAAAAACCAGACGCCGCCCTAAATACCTTAAATACCTTCTTTAGTGCTTTGAGAAACTTATGTACACGAAAATGCCCAGGAGCTGAGTCGCGGAGATCACTGAGTCGGAGTACAGATCTCCAAGCACTGAGGCGAGTCGTGTGCTATGGCACTTTCTGTAGCCAGATACAAGAGGAACAGACCCGGCGAAAACGCAAGGAAACAAAGAGCATTGTACATATTAGCTGAACGTCTGTAAACAAGCAATCAACCTCAAAAGGCCTCTATAAGCATCCGTTCAATGGACATCAATTGCTAAAGCCCAAGCCCCCCCTCTGCAAATGTCCTCCCTATTCGATCACCTCCGTCCAACCAACCGTCTTGTATTCATACCTGTGCCAGTGCCTCTTTTCCTTGGCTTGGCCATCATCATCCACTTAGAGCTAAGGCCTCAGGCTTGACATCATGTTCTTCACCGGGCATTTCGAAGGCGGATGTTGCTCTGATACCGAGTCACCTACTCGCTGGCCTAGAGCTGTACTTTCTCTCCGGGCAAGTTGCTCGTCCTTCCAGACCTAAGGAGGGAATGATGTGTCATCCACCCCAAGAGGCTCAGAACAGGAGTTCAGGAGGGCCATGTTACGCTGGCATTCACCAGTTCGACTGGACTTCACCGGCTTCAAACTATGAAGCTCCCGAACCCGTCGGGGGTTATTATATATATCTCTCCTTTCCTCCATACTTCCACTTCCAACTATCTCTCTTCAGCATCCCTCCTCATCCTTCTTCATCCTTAATACCCTCCATCGTTTCCCTTAACCCATCTACTTTTGCATTGTTTGCTAGGTGGCTCAAACCATTATCTCCAGCACGATGTCTGAAGGCCAGGCTCCAGTCGGCGCCAGCTTTCCGCGCGAGATTTTCAACGAGATAATCTGGCACTTCGTGGAGTCTTCTGATACCAAAGATGCCCTTGCCCTTCGTCAGGTTTGCTGTAAGTTTGCTTTCATGTTTGCCACCTAGTCACGGCCCAACTAACAGATGTTTCTACTTTACAGATGCCTTCAAAAACGAAACCACCAAACTCATCTGCTCCCGTCTCGTCAATGAGCCAGATTTCTACAAAACCGTATGGCGGCACTTCTCAGTCGAGATGAAAACACGAGTCCTGGATGAACTTCGTACCGGGCTCGCTTACCCGGCAACCATTTACAGAGGCACCATGCAGGAGATGCTGAAACTCGTCCAACCTGACGATCGAGAGGCTACCGCGCTGAAGCTTGTGGAAGCTATTGCACATAGTGACTGGCGCAGGGAAGGCATCAATGCACTCCTTGTTTCCCGCGCGCTCGTCGATACCGAGACCAATCTAGCTCCTCGTACTCGTGCTCATATGCATCCGTGGCTTAAAATATCTCAGGATGAGCCAGCTGACGTGACGCTGCGAACGCTTCTTGCGTTCCATGCCCTGAGGCGCCAGAATGTTACAGAGTTTGCCGGTGTGCTTGCAAACTGTACCAAGCGAGACGTATTTCGGACAGACCTATTTGGAATTGACCTGTTCAACACCGCACTGACAACAGGAAGCATTGAGATTGCCAATGAGTTGCTCCGTTTCATGACGCCCGGTCGCTTGAGGGACTTGGACCCGGACTATTCTGGATGGAATCACGAAGCTATCATTCGCAAAGGAAATACATCAATTCTTGGTGTCTTTCTCATGTTCGCCGAGGCCGCGTCAGAGGAATGTGGAAAATCAGCGTTGTACACCGCGTTCAAAGACGCCGCAGCCTTGAGCAAGCCCGACATGGCGCAGTGGATTTTGGATCACTGCAACGTCGACAAATACGACCGCAAGGCCCTCCTGACTGAAGGATTCAACGCTGCAATTATGGCAAAATCCGTGATCTTCGCGAAGTTCATCATTACATGTGATGGCTTCGACGTCAACCAAGTTGGGGACGGCCTCTATGACAGTCCCCTTGGTAAGGTGCTGCGTCTTACGAGCAGGCGATGGCAGCCGGGGCAATGCATTCAACTTGTCAAGCTGCTCCTTGACCGCGGCGCGAACCCAAACGTAACCAAACAAAAAGAAACCCCCCTCTCACTGGCTATCAGCGCCAACGATCTCGACGCCATCTCACTCCTGCTCGACCACGGCGCAGGCATTGTTCCAAACGCGCCCCCGAAACCCCCGAAAGACAACTTGGAGTTCTACCTCGTCCTCTATACCGCCGTCTTATTTGGTAACAGCGGCGTTGTCAAACTCTTGCTCGAGAAAGGTGTTAGCCCCGTTGTTCAAACCTCGTCAACCGGGAAGGGGTTCCGCGTTGAGCTGCTTCCCTCGGAGACTACTGTTTCGTTCTTGGAGGTCTGGACGATTGGTGATTTTCTGGAACGAAAGGAAATATCCATTCGGAACATGCCATGGAATTGTGAAGATGAGCAGCGGTTGACTACACTACGCTTGATGACTGGCGTCAGAGACAAGTATGGCCTCAGAAAGGCTTTCAATACAGAGCGGATTCGTGATGCTCGGGTTCGTTACACCGTGAAGCGGCTTTGATCACAAAATGTCAGTTGATACCGCGAAGAGACAGCTGTGATCAAGTCCATTCAATTTGAGGTTGTCACGCAGCACTACCTAGACGCCAAAAAAAAAAAGAAAAGAAAAAGAAAAAAGGACAAAGCGCTGAGAAGACTCAAGGTGCGGTTGGCTTGAATCTATGTCAAACAAAATTGTTATCACTTCCATGTAATTTCCTATGTTTAGTCCATCTTCTGTACTCTTTTCATGCATGTACCTATCTAGGAATCTACCCTGAAATCAATAGCCATTTCACCAACTGCAACTCTCTGTAATAGATACAGGTCTCTATTCATACCATACCCTAACTCGCCTGGACAGCGCAAACCTAAGGTTTGAGAATCGAGGCAGTAACAATGTAGAAACAGTAGAGCTCGACCTGAACTCGTACGTACATATTGCGAACGAACGATACTCTCAATCCTCTATATCCAAAGTAACTCCCGCGCTGTCCCGGTCCTTCAAGCAACACTGCAAGGGCCTTTAAGCCAAGGCGATCAGATACTGCTTTTCCCGTATTCGGCCATCCAGTGGAGAAAATACGAGGTAATAAGCCACGCGACAGGTGCACAACACGAGGATAAGGTTAGCTCGTCCATTACCGGCTAGGAATGCGAGTATCGATGTTCTTCATTGGTCCCTGCGAAATAGGGTGTGGCTTGGACGCCTTGGCTGCAGGGACGGCCTGTTAAAAGGGGCTTTCAGCCTCCACGACCCCAGGAGTAAGTTTGAATCTTCCCATATCTGAACGCCCCGCAAGCTGGCGCCATGGAGAGCGACAAGGTCCACCCCATGGTCGAGGACACTTCTCTGGACCCTTCGCGGATTGCAACGGACAAGCATTCTATAAGCCACAATGTAGAGATGGTCGCCAAACCAGCGAAGGTCGAGAACAACGCGTGGAGCCGCATCGGCCTCGTCAGCCTCTTAACCTTGGTCTTGGGGTTTATCCTAGTGCTTGTACCACTGGTTCTTCTCGGACTTATGTGGAAAGAGTCTATGGTTGCCATGTCCGGAGGAGAGCCGAGGGAGCTATGGTTCCAGGTCGTGCACGCAAACTGGACGTCGAGGCTCGTCACTGTCTGTACGGCTGTTATCCGGACGATGATAGCGATGCAGGCCACCGTCGCGACTGCGATGATTGGCAGTGTGGTCTTGGAGAGAATCGGGGTCCCATTGTCGCATGCACCGTTCTACTCGATTGCCCGGGCGGCTTATATCTCGCCAAACAGCCTGCTCTTCACGACAGGACTGAGACCGAAGAATTTCTCAGCAATCCTCGTGCTGCTGCTTATTGTCCTCGAGGTCCTCCTAACATTTGCCTCGCAATTTCTATCTACGATCCTCATCTCGGACTTCAGGACCGGCGTCTACACAGACACCACCGGCACCTCTGACGTCCATATCTTAAGAAACATCTACTTGACTGGCGTCCCACCCGACTGGACGAGCATTCCGCCCGCCTCAAGCTGGACATTTGCCGAGCGCTCCGAGTCCTTTACCATTGGGTCAGACTACCACGATACAGGACATGTCTACCGCGCTATGCTCCCGTTCGAGGACGAGACGCAACGAACGGACCTACGCAGCTTCAACGGCCCAGCCCCGGTGATGGACCAGCGCATGGTCTGCGTCAGCCCAACACTGTCCGGATTGAGTCTCAACTCCAGCTTCTCGACGACCGATATCCGCCTATCCGGCCAGATGACCGTAGACATCGACGACTACCCCATGCTGCGGAGCCCAGACCAAGTTTCATCAATCGACTTCACCTGCGCCCTGCCCTATCTAACAGTGAACTCGACAGAATCAAACACAACAACCTGGGAATCAACTCTCTGCACACCAGCCCTAAACCTCAACTGGAACGTCCAGCTCGAAGACCCCCTCGTCGAACCCACATTCAACGACAGCACCGCCCAAACCCTCACAATCCTATACACGCACAACCCACGCGCCTCCTCAATGCTCCTGATCCTCGACATCCTAGACAAAGACGCCATCGCATCATCAATCCTAGACACAGACTCCGACTCCGGCGACAACACAAACACCACAACCCTCCGCACCGACGGGCCCTGGTCCATCATCGGCGCAAACGGCAGCGAAGTCCTCCGCGTCTCAGCCTGCTACACAAACCTCATCTCCAAGACGTTCAATTTGTCCATGAAGCGCTCGTGGGCCGGCACCGAGCCAAAACTCACCTGGGACCGCAACGCGCAGATCTACGATACGGCGTCGAGTGCACACCAGCTCGGCGCATCGCGCGCACCAGATAATCTCGTGAACCGCGGCCTCCTCGCCCTCTCCCCGCCGTCATCCTGGGAAGAATACACAATCGACTACGGGCCCGTCGATCCAAACTACGAAGGGTTCAATACCCACTGGTGGTTCGCGAAGTACCTCCTGGCATACCTGTCGAATCCTCAACCGGACACGACACCCGCCGCGGACCCGGGGGTATTACTCTCAAGTTCAAACACAGGCCAGCTCTCGCCCAACGCGGATTTCGCGCACGTCTCGCTCTTCCAAAATACACTACGCGAAACAGGGAGTCCTGCACTCGCGACGCAGGCGCTTTTGGCTCGGGGCGCGGAGATGCTGTACTATAACCACCTGTTTAAGCTGTATGCGACGGAGCCCGCGGAGACGGCGTTCGCGGGTACCGCGCTTGTTCCGGCGCGGTGGGTTGGGTTTGCGGTTGGTGTGGGGATTGTAGGGGTGCATTTTGTGGTGCTGGGGGTTGTGGTGTTGCTCTTTTTGAGGTGGACTAGGGAGTCGGTTTTGGGGCAGTACTGGCAGGCGGTTGCGCATGTTGTTGAGGGGGACACCGCGGCGGTGATTGAGAGGGTGTCAGCAAACAATGCGACGGATGGAGAGGTCAAGGGTTGGAGGAAGGATCGGGAGGGAGCTGGAGGGGTGGGACTGGGTTTGGGAGAGCAGAGTATTTTGAGGAGGAGGGGGGAAGGGAGCGTTGCTATTGTTTCAGGAGCACCGCGATAATGGCGAAAAATCATGCACACGGCCTCCTGCCTACCTCCAGGGCGTTGCTTCCCAGATATGCAGACGCCGTCAGGTCTCCACTCGGGCTCTTCGCCAGACAATGCCGGAGGCATGACTGTAACCTTGTCTTTGATTACGATACTAATGGAGTATGAGAGAACCATCCCATGCTTTGCGACGATCTATGCGACTAAATAACCCTGCGAGCAAAGTTCTGCATTGCAGCTTAAATATTAGATCGGTACGGTAGCATTCGTGTAGAATTTCTCCTAGACAACTACCGCCTCCAAACCGAGACCGGGCATCTCATGCCCCATCTCCTGCACATTGCTAAGCTGGAGAGCGCTGTGCTGATCAAACCTGGGAGGGCGAGGAGGCTGAAGTCTGAGATGGGGCGGTTTCGTGTCATCGTGACAGCGCTGTCGCCGGGCCTGCTGTGTCTTTCGTGGTGACGACAACAGGCTCGAGTTAGTAATGGGACAAGCAGTTAAAGAAGGAACTTTTTGCTACAGAGAAAAAATGTTGAAGATGCCAAAGTTCCCAGCAGATGAGTCGGACTCGGCCAGAATGCCGGACAGCCCCTGAGATAATATCGCGGTCCTATTAGAACCTTCAGCAGCACGTTTAGGGCTTAACCTTCTTTCTTCAGGGTGTTAGTTTATTGGACTCGAGTCCGTAAAAGCTAAACTGGACGGGATAAGATCTATGAAGTTGCGGATATAAAGTAGACCTTCCTTAATCCAATAGAGCTTCAAGTGGTGCTCGAAGATAATCTTAGTGTATGCTTTATGATTTAGTCCCCGTTCGCACAGACCCAACAATGACTATCGATGTTGAGAACTTGAGATCTAGAAGGCAAGCTGCTTACAATTTTGTTGACGAGGCTCAGCATGATTCAAGACGGGCCAAGTGGGCTGCTAATAAGTGACATCCAACCAGGGAAGGCAATTTTGATGGCAACAAGGCTTAGCCCGCAATAGTCGTCTTCAAGATGAGGATGATTGGTTCAAGCGTGTTGAACTGGACGCCACTTGAATGCTTTGGTGTTTAGGGGCCGCTGGGCGCTGACTGAGGGCTCCGGAAGTCCGAGAAAGATGACCGGGCAGTTATCCCTTAGGAGCTCAGCTAAAGAGAAACGGCCAAGGGTTGGTGGAAGAGACCTTTACAAAGTGTCGATGCTCAACTTTGAGATAGTTGTAGTTTGTCGTGGTCATGTAGTTGGAACCTATGTCCAAATGGACAGCCGCCAGGATTTGTTCATACTTCATACATATCTAGAAAATGGACGGCCCCGGCCGATGCTTGGAGACTGCCCGAGCATCTGGAAAGTCTGCGCGCAACCTAGTCCACCCAAGAGTTAAGACTGAGTAGGATGGTACCTATAGTATTAGTTAGCGATGAAATCTTAGTGCTTTGGACTCCGACACAATGAAGGTAGGCGGCTAAGCCAACCTAGGTAGGTACCCTGCTTGGCTTAATATATGCCTGCTCCACAAGGACTGTCTCATTCGCTTGGAAGCCCAATGCGCAATATGGGTAATTGAACTAGTTACTGGTTCTCCAGTGGTAGTTCAGTCAATACTTCACACAAAAAGAAACCCTGCGAGAAGGACGACGGAGGATGCGGAGTTCCGGAGGGATTACCAAATCCGGCGACAGCCCTAAACGAGGGCAGCTCCGGGACTCCGCATCCTTCGCCAACATCAAAGTGCTGGAGTCATTGACTCCGGTACATCTGACTAGTAGTACCAGCGGATATCCGGAGACAATGTGTAGGCTTCTGTGTCTTTGTAGTATAAATAGGTAGACGATTCCTCCGTCAAAATCATCATCAGCATCATCCAAGACTTTCAGCCATCAAGCAACAGTCAAAGTTCAACTCTTTATCAACCAACCAACCAACCAACCAACCAACCACCAAAATGCCCGCCCGCAAAGCCCTCATCGCCGTAACCTCCGCCAGCGCGCCCCTCTTCAACGGCGCCGAAACAACCGGCCTCTTCATCGTCGAAGCCCTACACCCCTACAAGGCCCTCACAGCCGCCGGATTCGACGTCGACCTCGCCTCCGAAACCGGCAGCTACACGCCCGACTGGCTCTCGCAGCAACCCGACTTCCTGAACGGCGAGGACCTAGCGATCTGGAACGACCTCACCAGCTCCTTCCGCCAGAAACTCGACAACATGCGTCCAGCCGCGCAGCTTGACGCGTCGCAGTACGGACTGTTCTTTGCCTCTGCGGGACACGCCGCGCTCATCGATTACCCCACAGCGTCTGCGCTGCAGGGGATCGCGGAGACTGTCTGGGCGAATGGGGGCGTTGTCTCGAGCGTCTGTCATGGACCTGCTATCTTTGCGAACTTGAAGGACACGGAGACCGGGGAGCCGCTGATCAAGGGGAAGAAGCTTACGGGGTTCACGACGGAGGCGGAGAGTACGATGGGGATTATGGGGGAGCTGAGGGGGTTGGGGGCCGAGATGGTGCAGGAGCTGGCGGAGCGGTTGGGGGCTAAGTGTGAGTGACACTGTTATTGGTTTGGTACGAGGACTTGTGTGCTGACTTAGGCTTTAGATGAGCGATCTGCTGGCATCTGGGATGACTTCCATGTTGTTGATGGGCGGCTGGTTACGGGGCAGAACCCGGCTAGTTCGACTTCTACGGCCAGGGCTGCGATTGAGGTGTTTGAGAAGCTTTAAGTGATTGCTGGGATATTGGCTTGGGATGTACCGCTTTTTCTGTAATGGAGCAATGAATACTCGCCTCTCAGGAATTGACATGGGTAGCTATATTGGAAAACATCTTATAATATTGTAGCTGGCGCTATCACTATTCACTAGACCATATTTTCTATCGACGAGTAAACTAGCGTCGTCGTTTGACAAAAGACCGCGTCATTCAGATTCAGGCTTGGGGCTGTTCATGTAGAAGTCTGTTTGAGACTGGATCATTTCCCTATTAATCCCACTGCATTTTCATCCTTACTATCCTCGTAATCTGAACCCACAACTCACGCCTTTCGGCCCTTATCGCCGCTCTTTCATCTTCAAGCCTGGCCTATTCCTGTCGCGCCGACTCTGTCAAGCATGTCGCGCCATCGCGCTGCGGGCTAGCCTACAATGATATGACGGTACACGATATATTATGGCCATATTATAGTACCTGGCTGAAGATACGCCTATCATCACCTGCAGCCTATATATTGGAGCTTAAATAAGTGCCTACTTCAGCACACAGCGCCTGGGGCGAAGGGGCTCGTCATATACTGTCAGTCACCCCTTTCTCCCATCATTCTTGACGTGCTCAGCCTCAACCGTCTCATCTCCCAGCCGCGCATCAACCGCAAAAACAGCCTCGTCGATCTTAGCATCCCGATACGGGAACCGCCAATTGAGCGCTAGATAAACGGCCGAACTCCCCACAAACCCCAACAACCACCCAAACTCATACGGATGCACCCCGACCCCAATCTCGATATCCGAATTGACGGAATGGATCAGGCCCGGCAGGCTCGGCGTCGTCCCAAATATAAACGCAATCACAGCATGGATGTTAAAACCGCCGGTATACCGATATATCCCACGCGGCTGGTACAGCGCGACGGCGTCATACTTGCGCGCTTTGACGACCCAGAAATCGCAGACCATGATCGCGGCAATGGGGCCTAGAAACACGGCATACGCAGACATAAAGTTGAGGAAATTGCCAGCCGACGCAAGGATCTTCCAGGGGACAAGGGCCCACGCGAGAACCGCGCATAGAAGCTGTCCGCGACGGATGGTGAGATACCGGGGCGCCAGCGCTGCGAAGTCATTCGCGGCGGAGAGCGAATTCGCCGAGATATTCAACCCCAGCGCCGCGAGCGCGAAGGAGAATGCGCCGAAGAATCGGCACGCGCGGTTTCCCCACAAACTCACGAGGACATTTGGATCCCAGGGGATCGAGTCCGTGTGGTATTTCGCCTGGCCGGCGGAGGAAACAGCGATGCCGATGAAGGCGATGAAGGTGAAGAAGGCCGGGAGGAGGAAGACGTATAGGATGTGCCAGCGGGGACTGACGCACGAGTAGCGTGAGAAATCGGCTTGGTTTACGCTCAGCGTTGCGTAGTTGCCGATTACCGCGGTCAGGGAGGACATCATTGCCCAGCTGTATGTTGGTCCGGTTAGCTGGCTGGATTGGGTGAAGAGGTCGCCGCCGTTTGGGGTCGTCACCTGCACGAACGCCCAGATGAGCATTGCGGTGCAGGCGGCGGGGACGATGATGGATTTGATGAGGAACAGCCAGCGGAGTTGGTTGGGGTGCACGAGGAGGAAGGGGATCTGGAGCAGCCAGAAGAGGAGGAAGCCGACCATGCCCTGCGTTGAAATGCCTTCGCCCGCTGGGAGGCTGTTGGGGATCTTGAGAAAACTGGGCCAGATTGCGCCCAGCATGACAACCACCGCATTCCCCCCATTCACGCAGTTCGTCGCAAACCAGAAGACCGCGAGGATAAGCCTTGAGATGATTGGGATATAAGAGCCCCAGAACCCCTAATCTGCTCTTGCGATTACTGGAAACGGAACGTGGTATATAGCGCCAACCGCGCCGTTCATCGCGATGACGATAGAGAGGATGAAGAAACCGAGGGCAACCAGCCCTAGTGACTCTTTCCATGAGAGGCCAATGGCGATGATGCTGCTTGCTAGTTGCCAGTTCGCAACCGAGAAGCAATCGGAGATCCAGTATCCGATGAAGCTGATTACTGTCCACTTTCTGAGGGCTCGTGGCACGGGGTCGAGGTCTTTATTCGTCCATCGTATATTTCCTGCAATGAAAGCTGACTCGCTTTGGGGGACTTGGAGCTGAGGCCAGCGAGGGCTTGGGATCTTCATGTTGATCTATACCGCGACGAAGACAAAATGAGGTTGATGTTTTTGTTTATATAACCACCGCTTATTTGGCTGGCTTAACTATTGTTCTGTTAAAAAGAGGAGACGGCCTGTATCTAAGTTTACGATGAAATCAGCCTCCATTGGCTGCTCTCATGGGATAGAGCTGATAGTAGGAGACAATATCATTGGACACCGATCCTATCGCGGAATGATCGTGGCCGTCGCGGCGTCTCCAACAGTTCAAGCAACCGCCTCGGCCGAGATAGACTCGCTTCGCTGATAACGCAGGCACGCGTCCAATACAACCGACGCTCTCTAGCCCATAAGCAGTCGTGAAGTTGATGTTGGGGTAAGAACGCATCTAGCAACCTAGTAAATTGCGGCTCTGAATCTACGGGGACAGCCGATGCCCCGTCCCTGCATCAACGGATGCCGCTGTAGCCCTACCTAGGTACATCAGCTGCATGCGCGTACCCTACAGTAGGAGTTCTTAAAGAGGCAAGATTGCCTTACCCCGCTTTTTCAACCACCATCCCGTTCTTTACTCACCTTTCACGACTAAAATTCAGTTCTATATCTCAACAATGCTCCCACCAACACCCCTAAACAAAACCCTCCTCCCCCTAACCCCAGCCCAACTCAACACCGCCTCACAAAAGTGCCTCGCCCTCCAAACGACCGGCCGAACAACGCACTCAAAGCGCCCCTTCGCCGCGCTCCTCCTGGCCCCAGACAACGAAACAGTCCTGCTAACGTCCCTCTCGCTCTCGCACGTGCGCCACGCCGAATGCGAGCTCGCGCGGAACGCAGCAGACAACTACGCATTCGACTACCTCGCCTCGTGCACAATCGTCTCGACCTGGGAGCCCTGCGCCATGTGCGCGGGCGCCATATACTGGGCGCATATTGGGCGGCTTGTGTATCTGGCTTCTGAGAAGGAGTTGCGGAAGCTGACGGGGGTTGGGAATGTGGAGAATCTGACGCTTGATTTGCCGTGTCGCGCGGTGTTTGGGGCTGGGCAGACAAGAGTTGAGGTTGTTGGGCCGTTGGTGGAGGAGGGGTGGGAGGGGAGGGTTGTGGAGGATGCGGCGCTGTTTTGGGGGAAGGCGGGTTAGGCAGAATAGCCCTGGGGGTGTGATGATACCATGATGGCGCGGTTTCAATTGTTCCTGGGTTGTTGGTTTTACAATGATTTGTTGAGTCGACGGGCAGGGCAAGGAGAACGCGAAGCTGGGGGCCATATCCTTTTTCAGGTCAAGTTTAAAGACACCTTGACTATTGTTCCAGACAGTCATTTCTTAATGAAATTATGATGACGAAGAGTAAACTGCAGCGTTGGCTTATCAATACTCCAAGTTTGACGTGATATGTTCACAAATCCTACCTCACGCGAGTGAGATGGAAACAAAAGGCAATTGAAGATTCATAGGAAGACAGCGGACAATTGCCTGACCGAAATCTCCGGGCTTCTTCAGGGTGGTGAAACAGACTTTAATATTGTGGCTTTCATCTTCCGCTACTGCTCGAGATGTCTTAGCCATATAATTTTTGAAGGGGTTGAAAGGTCGAAGGTGCACCCTAAAATCCAGCCACCTGTACGTGGCCTAGCTCATGATACAACCCACGGAGTTGAGGAACCTACCTCCATAGAGCAGTCACAGCCCTGCATGAAACAGAACTGCCCTTTCTAGCACAAGCTACTCTTTGACTCCATCTTCCAGAGGGCAACCGTGCCTGTATATCCGGTATATCACGGGCCTTGATATAGCCACAATCGTAATTGGTATCGCTGCAAATGCTAGCAATTATATCTTTCCCCTCTTCCCAATCTTGGATGCGAAATGATCGTAGGCTACGTGGCACTAAAGGGCAATAGCGCGCATTCCGGACACCTTCTGCTATAGATCTGGTCTACTTTTTTGAGGGACTAAGCGATGGCATCGTGGGCAGACGCCAACGCCAGGAGTTGAAAGCTGGCGAGTCAGAGGATATTAGATGGTAGGCGATCTAGTAGTCCTACCATAGTTAACGCTGTTGATTTGCCTGCTCTGGGTGAACCGAGGCGAACGACTTTACTCCAGGTACTGTGGGTATTCTCCCAGATGCTCATTGCCTCTAATATTGAAAGTCGAGTGACGTTGGCAGGCCGTGCCACGCAGGTGATATCTGGGATTAAGATCAGATCATCGCCAGCTTGAGGCGCGTGTAATAATTGCGTGTCTACTAGAAGTGATGTTTGTGTCGGTCTTGCCTTCGCATTGGTTTCTTTCATCGTCTCTACCTTGATGTCGATATTTTGCTGCATCACCTCAGGATTGTTGTCTATCGCCGTTGTTGCCATCTGACTATCGTTGTCTGAATCAGAAGTGGTAGTCCCTCCACAAGGTTGACTTGCCCTGAGCGTTGAACGGTTGTGGTCTTGTATAGTTTTGACATGAAACAATGTCCAAAGTGCCTTGAATCAATCCAATATACATTGAACAAGGTTCAGAAACAGCAGTCTTCTGTTTGTGGATGGGAAGCTGAAGACTGCGCACTGTAATCTATTAAACTGCATGATTATCTTACTACACAGTAATCTGGTGAAATCACAAGGAAAGAAGAAGAGAGGTGCTGGTGATGAGACATGGAAAAGGCAGGAACAACAGACAATAGACAACCTTCAAAGTCATGCTCTGACCACATTTTGTTCAGCTTCTTATCCACAGCGAGAGACTATTCTAGAGTCTAGACAATCTGACTCTCATATAAGGCTTGTATAAGAGTGGGGCTGTCTGATTGGCTGGGTTATTAATAGCACGAGGCTGAGATCCGATCAACAAAAGATTCTCTTTGTCTTCACTTTCCCTCTCATTCAGTCTTTCCAGATGTCACCGTCACTCGGAGCTTCACAGCGTCTTTATCAAACATGTCTTACTCTGGCCTACCTGTACCACCCTCACCGAACACTGCCTACACCGAGTTCACCGAATCCAGCAATCCACAAGGCTGAAGGATCGCCTGCCCTGCCTCATGGGGGCTGTGCCACCGCACCAACCACCAACCAGGCCCGTCACGGCCAGAATCCAACATTTAACCAGGCGCCCTTCCCCTCTGGCCCTGTCTAGCCGCCGCGTTTCATCCGACCCCCGTTCGCTCCCACCCGTTGGCCGCGAGCTCACCATGGCTCCTGCCGGCGACGAGTACCGCCTCCCTCCCCTCCCAGAGTTCGTCTCGACCTGGAATCCATTCGATCTAAGCGATCGGTCGAATATTCGATACGAGCATGCCCCGAACGCTGAGGCGGATGCCGAGGCCTCCCCGCAGCCTGTTGGGTTGGGGATAACACAGCCCAACTCCCACCGCCACTCGCGATCCGTGAGCTTCGACACGACGCAAACTCCCGACGGCGCTTCCTCGCGATTCGCAAATTCGGAAACAGAACTGCTAGGCGAGAACGCGCATCGACATTCGCATCCACATTCCCCGCATATCGTCCGCTGCCCGACCAACAAGACGATCGTCCACCGTCGGCTCTCCTGGGTCCCCGCGACGATCCTCGTCCTCGCCGTCTATTCTACCCTCCTATCCGGTTTCTACCTCGTCCTCGCGTTCGTCAAGCCCCGCTATGGTTCGTTCATTGGGGTCGACGGAAACCTGTCCGCCTCGACAGCTAGCCTGCTCAGCACGCTGTTCGCCAAAACAATCGAATTGGCGTACGTCACGGTCTGCGTCTCGTTCCTCGGGCAGGTTCTTACGCGACGGGCGATTACAAAGGGGTCGCGTGGGATTTCAATATCGGACATGAGTATGCGCACGTGGATCATGCAGCCCGGGAGTCTGATTGTCCATTGGGAGTCGCTGCGGTATTCGGGGTGGACGATTCTAGGCGCGATTACGCTCACTGCGACGCTGGTCGCGATGTTGTATACTACTGCTGCTGAGGCTTTGGGTAACGCTACCCCGACTTGTTGATGGAGGAATGCTAACAAGACAGTAACACCTAAGCTCAAATGGGGCTCGGTCGAGGAGCGCGTCATTGTCGGCGACGTCTGGGCCTCCTTCGCCAACACCGAGTACCTCACCGAAAACTGCGAGACCCCCGTTGCGGTCGCCGCCGACCCCGTCTACAGAAACACCACCTGCCTGAACATGCAGCACGCCGGTCAAGCCTACAGCAACTACCAGTCCTTCATCAAAGAGTGGGCGCGCATCGCTGAAGGCCTGCAAGCTACCCCGACCGATCCCGCGACGCGTCCCAACCCTACCGCGTCCGTCTACGATAATACAACGGTTGAAGGCAGATGGATTGATCGGGTGAACATGGCGGATCTGTCGGAGAAATACGGGCGCATCGTACACAATGTTACTGCCGCGATGCCGCACGGTGGTGTTATCGCTGCAGCAAACCACCCAGACAACAAGATCATCCAGCCAGAGGATCAGTCGGGAGAAGGCATGTACGAGCTCGAGGCTTCGGTTCCATCGCCAGCCGTCAACGTCCTCTGCGCCGGAATGAACGAGACCGAGCTCGCGCCGATCGTGTACACCCTATGGCCCAACCACGGCCCATTCAACCCGGTCAACTGGACGACAAACGTCCCCGCCGACGTGCCAAACAGCGCCGACTGGCACAATCGCACCGTCGTCGATGACCTCTTCGGTTTCGGGCCCGACTACGTCAAGGAAGGGCAGTACGCGCCCATCTTCGGGACTCTGCCCAAGCCGTACAATACGATCATGAACGTCACCTCGTCGTACAGCAACGGAGCCATCTTCCTCCTCGGCGCTAGTCCGGACACCACCGAGCCAGCCTACGAGTCCCCGTACTTCCTGTGCAGACTCAAAGCGAAGCAATCCATCAAGTGCTCGACCCGCTATAACGCCACGGCCAGCGGATCGCACCTCTACACCGTCTGCGAGGAGAACCGCCCGCTCCAGTATAACCTGCGCGTCCCGGACGCTGTCGAGTCCTGGGCAAACGACTGGATGTACATCGCGTCCGAGTGGTCATTCACCCTTTCACTCAATGCAGGCATCACCGACGGCGCAGCCGCAAACGCCCGACTCCTCATGCAGTTCGCGCCGAAGACGCGTGACCTCGACCCCAAACTGCCCACCATCAGCGAAGCGCTCGCCGTCCTCGCCGGAAACACACTGCTGATGTCCTCCACCAACGCCCCCTACGTCCCCTTCTGGAACCACACCGACACCAACATCCTAGCCACGCCGGATAAGCAGCACATCAATGCCACTCTGCGCGCAATCGAGTACGCGTCCGGTGGGACGCAGAAGTGGCAAGGCATCTTCTATCCGATTCTGCTGTTCGCCTTCTTCACCAGCGCGCTGTGCCTCGCGTTTATGATTGTCGAGATCCGCGGGAAGCAGATTACCGATTTCACGGAGCCGCAGAATCTGTTTGCGCTTGCTATGAATTCCCCTGCGACGGAGAGGCTGCAGGGGGCTTGTGGGAGTGGGCCCGCGGGGCGGCAGCTCGGTGAGCGCTGGTTTGTGGCTATGGAAGAGGAGGACGAGCATTATTATATCCGGACTAAGGCGGAGGCGGAGGCGGAGCGGGAGGGCATGCCGAAGGTTGTAAGGGCGGTTGCGTTGACGGAGATCGATGTCGATGATGCGGATGGCAGTCCGGCGCTGAAGACTGGGAGGCCGGGGGATAGTCCGGCTATGAGGGAGTATCGGAAGTTGGCGTCGCGGAAGAGCTGGCTTTCGGGGTTTTATTGATGCTTTTGATTAGTGGCTGTATTTGACGAAAATGCATTGGTAGCGGTTAGCGATGGCAATTAGCGAAATAGCATAGGTAATGTACATCCGATGCATCCATGGGTATCTCACATATGAATTTCATGTCAGAGTGTTCCTGCTTAACCAACAACGTCCGCAACCCCAAAGCCCACCACCCCCTCAAAATACGCCCCAACAGCCCGAAACCTCACCCGCGGAAACCCCACCCCATCCCCATAGAACTCCAGCCCCTCCTCCCCCTCCTCGTCACGCAGAGTATCCGCATACGCAAGCCCCCACCGCCCCTTAAACGACGGCCAGATCCTCAACCACGGATTCTCCCGCCCGTTCTCGGGATCGTCCGTGCCGATAACGGCGTCCTGTATACCAGGCGGCCAACGCGATCGAGCCAGCGGCGGCTGCACGATTGGAATTGGTGCCAGTCGTGGGAGGGGGATGGTTGGGAGAGCGGAGTCCTTAAGGAGAACCGTGAAGAAGGGCCGACTTGGATCGAGGGGCGCTGGGGTGTTTGGGGGATGGTACACGCGGAGTTCTGTGGCGTTGCTGTGGGGGAGGGGCGTGAAGATGAAGGTTGCGCGGTGTTTGGGGATGTCTGCTCGCACCACCCATCCATTAGCCTTATTCACCCTGGAACTGAATGGAGGTGTAGGAGAGGAAGGGGTAAGGGACGAGGACGTACTCCAATTCCGCCTCCCATTCCACACACTCGCGTCGGTGGACACGTAGATGTTGGAGATCCGCATCTCGGCCTTCCCCGTGGAGGGGTTCATTGCGCGCCCGGGGACGAGAATCAGTTCGTCATACGGGCCGATGTCTGTTTCTTCGTAGCGGATGATCATGACTGCTTTTAGCCAGGATTTTTGGTATTGCGGGGATCCATTGGCGAGGCGTTCGAGTGCGGACGCGTGGATTGTTTCGAGGGGGTGGTAGGAGCCTGCGGGCAGGTTGTCTTGCAGGATTTGGGGCGTGTTGTTGGGGTTTTGGGGTGGATCTGGTGAGGACGATGGGGGATCGGTGTATAGGAATGTCCAGGATTTGGCGCGCAGGGTCCAGGGGGGTGGGGCGATGGGGATCTTGGTGCTAGATGGTGTGGGAGGGAACGAGCCGGGTTTTGAGGGCGTTGGAGGGGTTGGGATGAATTGTGTCATTGTTTGGGATGAGAAGATAAGGGACAGATGCCCAGGTGAAGGGAGAAGAGATGGGGATGTTCAATTGAAGACGCGAACTTCCCCGCAACCTTATCTGACACCGCTGGGAGCTTGCGAGGATCTGCCAAGCCCTGCCCTCCGCCTGGCTTGAGGCCCTCTTCAATGCTCTCCGTGCTTTCTATGGCTTTGTCAAGTAATGACTAGCCAATAGCGTTGCTTATAGTAAACCTCTGGATTATTCATGTGTAGCAAGCAGTAAATTATAAGAAAACCTTAATAATTATATACTATGCTAGTTTTAATTAAAACTGTTTTAAGTACCAGCCCTTTAAGTATTTAATATATTTTTTAATTAAGTAATATATAATAATATTATAAAGCTATATATATTTTTTAAATAAAAAATATTACTAAAAATAATAAATAATAAAACTTTTATACTTTTAATTTATTAATTAAAGGGCTTTTTTAATACTTATTATATTTTAAAATATAGTAAATTTAATAATTTTTAGTAATTTAATTATTTTATTTATAGGGTTTTTTTAGCACATGGTAAAACTTTATAAGGTATTATTTATAAATATTTTATATAAAAAAGTATTTATTAGCTAACTAGTATATAATAACTAAAATATTTTAATTAATAGTATTAATAATAGTGCTAGTATTATAAAAGTATACTATAATTAACTTATTATTTTATATATTAAATACCTTAGCAAGCTTTTTTATAAATAAGGCTATTTTAATAGCCTTATTAAATACTAAAAATTTTATTATAATAAATTAAGGCGCTACCGCGCTATAACTACTTATTTTTTTTTAATTTTATATAATAAAAAATTTATAAAGGTATATTAAAAAGGGCTATAGTAAAAAACCTAGAGAATTAGTAATAAAAAAAATACTTTTTTACTTGAAGGGGCAAGCCCTAGCAAGACTACTTGCTTTTATTAATATATTAAATTCTTACTTAAATTAGCGGGATTAATATTAAAAAGCAGCAGGTAATAGTAAATAGCAAGTTAAAAGGCTTTAAAATTATTTGGGCTAAATATAATAGCATTAGGGCTTTTTTTATTATTATTATTAAAAATAGCTAGGGTAAAATCTTATTATTTATAAAAATTTTAAGTATAAGGGTAGAATTTAATATAACAAGTAAGTTTATAACAGCCCCTTTAATAATATTAAAAAAAGGTTTTAAAAAAAGTAGGGACTAAGTAGTAAAAACTATGTTAAATTTCTTTTTTGATTTATTAATAATGTTAATATTTTTCTTATATTTACTCATCTTAAGATTTTTTATTACTTAGCTTAAAACTAATTTTTAATATAATAAGTTAAATTGCCTTTCCCCCCCCTTGTCGCGCAAATATTATTTTTTTAAGAATTTTATTTAAGTATACTTATTTTTCAGCTATACGGCAAGATAGCATAATAACTGTATTTTTTATTACTTAAATATATTTAAGCTTAGTAATAAAAATAATAATATTAAAACCCTTGTATTATTATATAAAGCTATAAATTATTAATACTAGGAACTATTTAAAAAAAGAACTTACTTAAATAAGTTACTTATTTACTTTACTATATTACCATTTAACTATAGTAAGTATTAGCCTTAGTTATATATAAAAATATAATAATTACAGGCAAACTAAAAGATTATATATTTTTTATTCTAGGGGTGTGAACACAGCCTTTCAATATTATTTTTAAAGATATATTATAAGTATTATAACTTGCTAAGTTTTTATAAATAATACCATGTGATTAAAAAGAGGCAGTAAATTATTAATATTAATTTTTAGTTGTATAAACCTTTTATTTACTATAATAAAAAAGGCCTAATTAATATTTTAATAAATAAAAAATGATATCTTTCATAAATTAAAAAGCTTGTGTAATTTTATTAATATAATAATATATTAACTTTAGCCTTTATTAATAAAGCTAAAAAAGCACTTACTTAGGGTAGTAATAAAAAAGTATTTTTTATGCTATTATTTTTAGTAGTTAAATAGCTAGTATAATTTTTTTTAAAAAAGGGGTAATTAAAGTATTTTATTTATACTTAATTAGAAAGGTATTAAACTTAGCAGACATACAGTGAGCTATAATAAAAAAGTCTTAATAAAAAAAAGCTTGAAGGTTTAAAAAAAAGATAGAAAAGTTTGAAGAAAGGTTTAAAAACTTTTTTAAAAAAAAACAGGCAAGGTAAAAGTTATATTTATTACTAAGGGTTAAAATATTATAGTAAAGGTCTTGGTATTAATAAGTAAGTTATTAATAAAGGGCTTTATAATTACTATCATAATAAATAAGCACTTATTAATAATAATTTCAGCATATTATAACTTAAAAATATAATTTTTTATAATAATAATTTTTATAAATATATTATTTATAGGGAGGCGTGGTTAAATATTATATAAAAGTTTAAAGGAACTTATACTAATAATATTATATAATTTAATATATATAATAAATAGTACTTAATTTAAGTATTAATCCTATAATTTTATTAGCTTTTTAAGTAGTATTCTTATAAGTATTAACCTAAGAATTTTATTTAATTACTTAATATACTTATTTATTTTAAAATAATATAGTATAACAATATAGTGCTTTATTTTTAATAATTATATAAAATAAGTAATAACCTTAAATAATAAGTTTAAATTATTATTTAATATTAATTTTACCATAGCCCTATAGTAAATTAAAAAAAAATTATATAAAAATCTTACTATTATTTTATTTTTAATATTAAAAATAGCTTTAGTAACTAGCTAGCTTATTATATAATTAATAGCTATAATAATTTATTTATTATTATTAAGTATTACTAGTAGTACCTTAATAAAATTAATTTTTTATTATTTAAAGGGTTACATGTTTTTTTTAAATATATAAAATTACACCTTATACTTTAACCCTAGTTATAACCTTTATATAATTTAATAAGCAGGGCAAGCATAAATTATATATTAAATATTTTTTTTATTATAAGCTACTAAGCATAATTACTAATTATACTTAAAAACCCTAAATATTTTAAGTAATTATAAAACTTATATATCTTGCGTATAAAGTCCTTTTAAAAAAATATTTATAAATATAATACCTTTTAACTATTTAGTTTAATATATAAAAAAATAATTTTTATAATATTAAGTTTTACGCCTAGTTAAGGGCCTTAATAAAAATTTTTACTTTTTTATTATACTTAATTTATAAAAAAATTATTATTAGGTAATTAACTATTTTTAAGGTAGGTTATTATTATATTTTTTAATATTTTTTTTTATTTTTAGTTAATATAACTATTAGTGTTAGTATTATGCGCTTAACTTAAGTATTTATTATTTTTTTATTTTAATTATTTTAAGCATTAGCAGGGCTATTTTTAATAAAATTAAGTTTTTAATTAAAAGTATTAAAAATAATAGTATTTGTGCTTAAATAATAATAAATATTTAGGTTATATATTTAAAACTTTTTTATTTATTATATTAATTACTTAAAGTAAGTCTTTATAATAACAAGGTACTTAAAACTCTTATAATTAATAATAACTTTAGTTATAATACTATTTTTAAAATAGTAATTTTATTAGTATAATACTTCTTTAATTATAAGCAGCTTTTTTTTATCTTAAATAATTTTTTTAATAGTATTAAGTTTATAGCTATTATAAGTAATAAAATATTAATATTTTTAGTTATTTTACTAGCTTAAAACCATGCTAATTACCTACTTTAAGGTATTTATTTTAATCCTAAAGGGTTTATATAGCTTTATAATTTTAAGTATTAAAGTATTAATTAACACCTTTTTTAAAATAATAAATATAAATTTATATTAAATATTTTATTGTACCGTATAATACTTTTTTTTACTTAGTAATATTTTTTTTAAAAAGCTTGTGTAGTAATATAGTAATTTTAATAAAGTTTTTAATATATTTTTAATAATACATGGCAAGGCCCAGAAATTATTAGATTTATAAATATTTTAAGGCTTTAGCTAATTTTAAATAATATTTAACTTTACTAGTATAAATTAAGTATATTTATACCTAATAATATAGCTGTAAAACTTTAATTTTTTTATAATAAAGGTATACTTAAAGCCTTTAGTAAATAGCTTATTATTTTTAAAAGTTATTATAATTTAATAAAGGTGTTTTTTATACTTTTTAATAAAGTTAAATAAAATAAAAATATTATTAAGGTATATAACACAGGTTCTTTTTATATAAGGGGTAAAAACTTAAATTATTAATATTTAAAAAATGGCTAGGGCGTTGCTTAGCCTAAATAATATTATTAAAAACTTATATTTTTTAAAAATAATATTAAAAGTTATTTTTTAAACTAATACCTTACCCATCCACACCTATTAATATTTTAAAAAAAGGTTAATCTTAAAAAAATATTAAATAGGTCTTATAAAATTAATAAAGTTCCTAATACAGGGGAGCGGATAGCTATTTTTAATAATTTTTTAGTTTAGTAATTAATAATTAATATATATACGCTATTTATTATTAAACTTGAAAATAAAAATAACAAAAAATCCCTAAGGGCTAGTAAAAACGCGAATAATACCCTTTTTTAAAAGCTTAGTAAATTACTTTTTTTAATTTTTAAGCTTTTTCTAAAAAAGTAAATAAAAGGGTTAATCAATAAAAAAAATTACCGTGTTAATATTATAAACTATATTTTATTTTAAAAAAAAGTTAATAAAAGTTTTTTCTTAAATTAATCCGCGAACTTTTAAGTAATTTTTTTAGTTAATTTTAATACCCTAGATTTTTTTTATACCCTTATCTTAGTTAGGATTAAAATAAATAATTATAAAAAAGGCTTGCTAGGTTTACTTTTATAGCAAGTGCTTAACTTGCTTTACTAATATAATTTTTTAAAAAAAATTTAAATACTATTAATATTAGGTTAAGTTTAAATAGGCTTAATAATAAAAAGGTATTTTTTATTAATAGCAGGAAAATATATTTTATTAATACTAAAGTTTACCCTTGGGAGGTATTTACAGAGCTAGTTCTTTTTTAAAATAATATTATATTTTAAAATATTTATTTCCTAAAAATAATAAATATACTTTTAATTACTAAGCGCAAGTGGTACTTAAAAGCTTTTATATACTTTTACTTATTATTTATTAATTATAATAACTTTAAGTTTATTAAGCAAGCCGTTTATTTTATATAGTTATAGTAAGTATAAATATTTTTTATTAATAAAAATTATTTTACGCCTATATTAACAAGGACTTAAAGGTACTTAGTGCTAGTAAATTTAGTATTAATACTTACCTAGTATTATAAAATATTTTTACTAATAATATATAGCTTAGTTTAAGTAACTTAAAAAGTAAATAATATTATATAAGGCTTAGGGTTTTTTTATTTTAAGTTTTTAAAAGTTTTTTTAAAAAGGTTAATAATAATAAAAAAATATATTTAAAAGCTTTTATTATTTTAGTTATTAATACTTTTAAATTTAGCAGCTAGTCCTATTTCTTAAATAAAATAACTTAAAATAATTAAAATAAAAGTGCTTGCTATTATTATAATTAAAATAAAGGTAATTATAAGTGCATTATTTTTTTTAATTAATATTATTAAGGTTTAGGTTAGTATTAGGTGCAGGGGCAAATTAAAAATTTTATACTTTTTTTTAATTATTTTAACTAGTAGGTTAATAGCCTTAATCACAACCTTTTAATATAAGATTTTTAACTAGAATTTTAATTAAAGTAGTTTTAATAATACTTAAGTTTATAATATTTAGGTTATAGTAATAAAATTCTTTACTAAAATTAAAATTATATAAAAAAACAATTACTAAAGCTTTTTTAAATAAATTTTTTTATATAAAGGCTTTACTTATATAAGATAAAGTATTTAATTATTATTTTAAAAATAATAAAATAATTATAATTATAAGCTTATTTAGCCTAAAGTTTAGGTTTAGCCTTATTAATAAAGTTTATAATTTAAACCTTTATAAATATAGGGTGTTTAAGCCGGCTAATAATAATTTAAAAGTAATTATTATAACTTTATATTTTAGTATTATTTTAGGCCATGTTTTAATAATAAAAATAATATTTTTAGGCATTAAAATACTTCTTAAAATTTTAATAAACCTAATTTTTAAGTTATTTAAGGGTAAAAATTTTTCTAAGTACTATTTTTTAGTTTTTTTAAAACTAGTAAGTATTTTAGCGCTTTTTAACCTAGCTAATAAAAAAGTTAGTAGTAACTAGGACTTTTTTATACTTATTAAAACTTTAGTTATAAAAATATATTTATTATAAAAATAGTAATTTATATTTTAAATTTATACTTTAGCTATATTTAACTTAATATAGCCTTTATACTTAGTAATACTTTTAAAATTAAAAATTTTTTAAGTAATTAATTTTTTATTAAATAGCTAGCCTTGGGCGTTTTTCTAGCACTTATAAAATAAATTATTTAAAATAATAAATTAAATAAATAGCCCTTGGGTTTTTTTATTTTAGCTAGTTTATTTTTAAAAAAACTTAATTTTTATATATTATAAGTTATACTACATAATAACTATAGGGTTAATAAAATTAATTAGGTTTATAAAATATTTTATGGTAATTAGTTAATTAAAATTAAATAAAATACTAAAGAAAGTCTTAATAAATTAAAAATTAAATAAAAAACTAGTTAAAGTAATTAATATCTTTTTTTTATTTTTTTTAATTATTTTTATAGCACAAGTATTACCCTTACTTAATACCCTTAATTATTACCCTTGTTTTAAAAAGCTAGTAATAATAATATTTACTATAAATTTTTTTTTATATAACTAGGGTTAAGTTACTAGTTAAAAAATTTTTAAACTTTTTTATTTATATAATTAAAAATATAATTTTTTAGTTAAATATATAGGTAAGGTAATAACCCTTATTATTATTAATTATAAAAAAATCCTAGTTATTTTACTACCCAAGCATAAAGTTTTTTAAAATAATAATTAAATAAATATCCCTCGCTAGTGCTAATAAAAGACTAAAATATAAATTTATAATTTTATTAATAAAATAAAAATATTTAATATAATATTTTATATTATTAATTTTATTTCTAATAAGTACTAAGCCATGCTTAAATAGCCTTAAATAACTAAATTAAATTTAAATATTTTTTTAATTATTAATTAATAATATTAGCAATATTATACCCCATGCTTTTAAATTAAACTAATAAAAAAATTTGTTAAAATAATAAAAAAAGGTCCTATGCCTTTAGTTTTATATAAATTAAAAAAAAATTAAAGGTAAACTAGTTATAATCCTGCCTTTTTAATATATTAAATAAAGCAGGGTCTTTTTTAAAAAAGAAGTATTTTAATTTTTAAGTAAAAAAATATATTATAAATTTTTTTTAAAAAAAAGGTAAAATACCTTTTTAGGGGCTTATTTATAGCCTTTTTTATTATAAATTATTAATTTTAAAAAAGTATTTTAATAAAATACTAGCAAGAGGGTAAATATAGCTATTTTAAAATTTAGTAAAAGTACTTATTTTTTTTACTTAAAAAATAAATAAATTTTTATACTTATATGTTAATTATTAAGGTTTAAATATAATAACTTAAAAAATTATTATTTATTACCTTGTATTAATAAACTTATAAATTAGTTAGTAAATATATAATACTTTATTAAATTTAGCCTTTATAATATATATTACTATATTTATATAAAGCAGGAAGATTAGTAAAAAACAGTATTTTAAATTTAATATAGCTATTATAAATATATAATTATATTATTTAGTTTTATTAATATACCTATAGTATTTTAGTTTTATATTAATATAATAATAAGTAGGGGTTTTAATAATTTTTATATAGTTTACTTAAATAATATTCTAATTTTTTTTTAAAAAATTAAAAAAAAAGTATATTTAGTATATTTAAGAAGTTCTAGAATACCTATAAAAGTATAATTTATATATAAAGTTATTAAAGTATAATTTTTACTAAAAAAAGGTAAAGTTTCTTGGCTTTATTATTAATTAGGGTAGAATATTTATTAACCTAATATAAAATTAAATAATTATTAATTAACTAGTGCTAATATTATATTATAAGTTATAATTTTTTTTAGGGTTTATAAATTCCTTTAAATAATTTATTAACAAATATATTAAAGTAACTTGCCCTATAATATAGCTTTTAAAAAATATAATTAAGGGGTATAAAAATAGCCCTTTTTCATAGTTAAATAATATATAAAAAGCTTTTAAAAAAGTTAAATTTACTTTTACCTAGCCTTTAGTATTATAGTATTTTAATTAAAAAAAATTTATTATTATAAATATATTAAGTTTGTTAAATTAATACTAGTTATATAAATAATTACCAGGCCTGTATTTAATATATTATTATTATTATTATTATTATTATTATTATTATTATTATTATTATTATTATTATTATTATTATTATTATTATTATTATTATTATTATTATTA